>NC_138771.1:455537201-455964701 GCF_965119305.1 Pelophylax lessonae | reverse complement strand
CCTCTTTGCTAACCTCCTCGGCTGAGTCCTCTTCTGCTGTTGCGTCTTGCTCCACACCAACTGCACCCCCCCAGCTCCCCAGGGGCTATTCCACATGCCGGATACGACAGTGTCACGCTGTCTTGGGGTTGACTTGCCTGAAAGCAGAGAGTCACACCGGACCAGCACTACTGTCCGCCCTGAATGCACAGGTGGATCAGTGGCTGACCCCGCACCAACTGGAGATCGGCAAAGTGGTGTGTGACAACGGGAGCAATTTGTTGGCGGCATTGAATTTGGGCAAGTTGACACATGTGCCGTGCATGGCACATGTGTTGAATCTGATTGTGCAACGTTTTGTGCAGAAGTACCCAGGCTTACAGGACGTCCTCAAGCAGGCCAGGAAGGTGTGTGGCCATTTCAGGCGTTCCTACACGGCCATGGCGCACTTTGCAGATATTCAGCGGCGAAACAACATGCCAGTGAGGCGCTTGATTTGCAACAGCCCGACACGTTGGAATTCAACACTGCTAATGTTCGACCGCCTGCTCCAACAAGAAAAAGCGGTCAACGATTATTTGTATGACCGGGGTGCTAGGACAGCCTCTGCGGAGCTGGGTATTTTTTTGCCACGCTACTGGACGCTCATGCGCAATGCCTGTAGGCTCATGCGTCCTTTTGAGGAGGTGACAAACCTAGTGAGTCGCACTGAAGGCACCATCAGCGACATCATCCCATATGTTTTTTTCCTGGAGCGTGCCCTGCGAAGAGTGCTGGATCAGGCGGTAGATGAGCGTGAAGAGGAAGAGGAAGAGTTGTGGTCACCATCACCACCACCAGAAACAGCCTTACCATCGATTGCTGGACCTGCGGCAACACTGGAAGAGGAGTGTGAGGAAGAGGAGTCAGAGGAGGAATGTGGCTTTGAGGAGGAGGAACACCAACCACAGCAGGCATCCCAGGGTGCTCGTTGTCACCTATCTGGTACCCGTGGTGTTGTACGTGGCTGGGGGGGAAGAACACACCTTCAATGACATCAGTGAGGACGAGGAATTGGACATGAGTAGCTCGGCATCCAACCTTGTCCAAATGGGGTCTTTCATGCTGTCATGCCTGTTGAGAGACCCTCGTATAAAAAGGCTGAAGGAGAACGACCTGTACTGGGTGGCCACGCTACTAGACCCCCGGTATAAGCAGAAAGTCTGTGACATGTTACCCAATTACCGGCAGTCGCAAAGGATGCAGCAGCTACAAAATAAGTTAAAAACTATGCTCTACACAGCGTATAAGGGTGATGTCACAGCACAACGGGAATCCAACAGGGGAAGAGGTGAAAGTAATCCTCCTCCTACCACCACAACCACGCCGGCAAGGACAGGACGCTTTACAGACGTCTTGTTGATGGAGGACATGCGGAGCTTTTTTAGTCCTATGCATCGCCACAGCCCTTCGGGGTCCACCCTCAGAGAACGACTCGACCGACAGGTAGCAGACTACCTTGCCTTAACTGCAGATATCGACACTCTGAGGAGCGATGAACCCCTTGACTACTGGGTGTGCAGGCTTGACCTGTGGCCTGAGCTATCCCAGTTTGCCATTGAACTTCTGGCCTGCCCCGCTTCAAGTGTGCTGTCAGAAAGGACCTTCAGCGCAGCAGGAGGTATTGTCACTGAGAAGAGAAGTCGCCTAGGTCAAAAAAGTCTTGATTACCTCACGTTTATTAAGATGAATGAGGCATGGATCCCGAAGGGACTGACAGTGGGGGATGCATTTGACTAAAAAAGGCCTGGTGATGACTGAGATGCCTTGGCCTAAAAATGGTCCACACGCTGCTGTATATAATCATTCTCTGCATGCCGGATGACTTACGTGACGTCTCCGCCACCAACTACGGTTCAAGCAGCAATGTTTTAGTGCACTTTCTGCCTTAAAACCTCAATTTTTCAGGCCGCTGCTACAGCAGCGGCTGCAACAATACCTACTTTTTCATGCATGTGTACATGCCTAATTTTTCTGGCCTCTGGTGCTACACTGTGGCTGCAAAAAAACAAAAAACAAAAAAAAAGGCACATACATGTGTCAATTCCCCTTCGTGATCGTTACCTTGTCGTGGTGAAGGGGCTTGCGTATCACAATGAAGCGATCACCTCTAGGATTGTGTTGGCACACCCCAGATGATAAGGTCGTTGCTTCATTGTGTACAGACCAAAAGCGATCCGCAGGATAATTTTTCATAAAAAAAAACATTCATTTTCTTTCATTCTTTCTGCGGAGCTGGGTATTTTTTGGCCGCGTTACTGAATGCTCATGAACAATGGCTGTAGGCTCATGCGTCCTTTTGCGGAGATGACAACCCTGGTGGTCGGTCGAACCCAAGGCAACATCATCGACCTCATCCCATATGCGTTTTTTCTGGAGCGTGCCCTGCGAAGAGTACTGGATCAGGCTGTAGATGAGCATGAAGAGGAAGAGTTGTGGTCCTCATCACCACCAGAAGCAGCCTTGTCGTTGTCAATTGCTGGACCTGTGGCAACGCAGAGAGAGGAGTCTGAAGAAGAGAAGTCAGAGGAGGAAGGTGGCTTTGAGGAGGTGGAATACCAGCCACAGCAGGCGTCCCAGGGGGCTTGTTCTCACCTTTCGGGGACCCTTGGTGTTGTATGTGGCTGGGTGGAGGAAGAGACCTTCAATGATGTCAGTGAGGACAAGGAACGGGACATGGCTAGCTTGGTATCCAACCTTGTGCAAATTGGGAGTTTGCGGTTGTGCAAATGGACTGACTGACTGTTAAACGGGGAGTTTGGTCTGTCAGAGTTTGGTCTGTCACTGTGAAGCGGGCAACGGGCGTAACCCTTACACTACTTGACCGATAAAACATCATACCTGATCGTATTCACACACTGGATGTTTTAGTGCTGGTTTACACTGCCGCTACCACTAAAGTAGCGTCGCTTCCAGTGCGACTTTGGCGCGACTTAGCGCGACTTTGGCGCGACCTCATCGCGAGGTGACTTTTTATTTGGCCAATCACAATATCATGTTTTGTTACCGTCACCTAATTTCCTTTTCCTGTTTTTTGTTTTACATATTTCCCCATGTGTGCAGTGTTGTCTGTGTCATAGCTCAACTGATAGGCATGTTTGCCTTGGCATATCATATTTCAGCTTGCCAGAAAGAAAAAGACAGCTGGAAAGACACTGCATTAGTTTTCTACTAAAAATCATAAGAAAAATGCTGTTTTTTTTGGGTTGTGGACATACTACAGAGCTGAAACTTGACAGGTACACTTTTGTGACCCCCCAGACACTAAATACAAAAAATGACATGCCTGCCTAAAAAAATGCCCGATAAATGCCTGCAAGAGAAAAAGACAGCCGCAGAGAAGCCGTATTCCTGAAAATATAAGAAAAATGCTGTTTTTTAGGGGTTCTGGACATGCTACAGAGCTGAAACTTGACAGGTACACTTTTTAGACCCCCCAGACACTAAATACAAAAAATGACATGCCTGCCTAAAAAAATGCCCGATAAATGCCTGCAAGAGAAAAAGACAGCCGCAGAGAAGCCGTATTCCTGAAAATATAAGAAAAATGCTGTTTTTTAGGGGTTCTGGACATGCTACAGAGCTGAAACTTGACAGGTACACTTTTTAGACCCCCCAGACACTAAATACAAAAAATGACATGCCTGCCTAAAAAAATGCCCGATAAATGCCTGCAAGAGAAAAAGACAGCCGCAGAGAAGCCGTATTCCTGAAAATATAAGAAAAATGCTGTTTTTTAGGGGTTCTGGACATGCTACAGAGCTGAAACTTGACAGGTACACTTTTTAGACCCCCCAGACACTAAATACAAAAAATGACATGCCTGCCTAAAAAAATGCCCGATAAATGCCTGCAAGAGAAAAAGCCAGCCGCAGAGAAGCCGTATTCCTGAAAATATAAGAAAAATGCTGTTTTTTAGGGGTTCTGGACATGCTACAGAGCTGAAACTTGACAGGTACACTTTTGTGACCCCCCAGACACTAAATACAAAAAATGACATGCCTGCCTAAAAAAATGCCCGATAAATGCCTGCAAGAGAAAAAGCCAGCCGCAGAGAAGCCGTATTCCTGAAAATATAAGAAAAATGCTGTTTTTTTAGGGGTTCTGGACATGCTACAGAGCTGAAACTTGACAGGTACACTTTTTAGACCCCCCAGACACTAAATACAAAAAATGACATGCCTGCCTAAAAAAATGCCCGATAAATGCCTGCAAGAGAAAAAGCCAGCCGCAGAGAAGCCGTATTCCTGAAAATATAAGAAAAATGCTGTTTTTTTAGGGGTTCTGGACATGCTACAGAGCTGAAACTTGACAGGTACACTTTTTAGACCCCCCAGACACTAAATACAAAAAATGACATGCCTGCCTAAAAAAATGCCCGATAAATGCCTGCAAGAGAAAAAGCCAGCCGCAGAGAAGCCGTATTCCTGAAAATATAAGAAAAATGCTGTTTTTTAGGGGTTCTGGACATGCTACAGAGCTGAAACTTGACAGGTACACTTTTGTGACCCCCCAGACACTAAATACAAAAAATGACATGCCTGCCTAAAAAAATGCCCGATAAATGCCTGCAAGAGAAAAAGCCAGCCGCAGAGAAGCCATATTCCTGAAAATATAAGAAAAATGCTGTTTTTTTAGGGGTTCTGGACATGCTACAGAGCTGAAACTTCACAGGTACACTTTTTAGACCCCCCAGATGCTAAATCCAAAGAAATTTTTTATTTTTATTTTTTTTTAATTTTTCCAATAATTGGCTCTCTATCAAAAAATTATAATTTTTAAGAACTTTTTTTGCGTGATCCCTCTCCGGCATGCCACAGTCCAGGTGTTAGTCCCCTTGAAACAACTTTTCCATCACTATTGTGGCCAGAAAGAGTCCCTGTGTGTTTTAAAATTCGCCTGCCTATTGAAGTCTATGGCGGTTCGCCCGGTTCGCCGGTTCGCGAACATTTGCCGATGTTCGCGTTCGCCGTTCGCGAACCGCGAATTTTAGGTTCGCGACATCACTACTCGTGAGATGTTCCCTGTGCCACTGGCTGCAATACAACTCCAAAGCATGATTGATGCACCCCCATGCTTAACAGTTGGACAGAGGTTCTTTTCATTAAATTCTGTGCCCCTTCTCCAAACGTACCTTTGCTCATTCCGGCCAAAAAGTTCAATTTTAACCTCATCGGTCCACAGAACTTGTTTCCAAAATGCATCAGGCTTGTCTATATGTTCATTTGCAAAGTTCAAACGCTGATTTTTGTGGTGAGGACATAGAAGAGGTTTTCTTCTGATGACCCCATGTACAAGTATCTCTTTATAGTGGAATAGTGTACCACAACTCCAGTGTCTGCCAGATCTTTCTGGAGGGATCGTGCAGTCAAACGTGGGTTTTGAATTCTTTTTCTCACAATCCTGCGAGCTGGTCCGTCTGATATTTTTCTTGGTCTTCCAGATCTTGCTTTAACTTCCACTGTTCCTGATGACTGCCATTAATTACATTCCGAACAGAGGATATTGACATCTGAAAATGCTTTGCCATCTTCTTATAACCTTCTCCAGCTTTGTGAACGTCAACTATTTTCAGTTTCAGTTTTCTAGACAACTGCTTAGAAGATCCCATGGTGCCGATTGTTGGGGGCAAGGTCAGATGAGTCTGGGCATTTAAAACCTTTGAGATTGACATCACCTGGTCTTCCCAGACGATGATTGAGAACAATCCATGGCACTGGCGTGTCTTAGCCTTGCAAAGGCGGCAGTGCATGCTATGAATTCTGCAGGGTGCCCAAACTTTTGCAGACATCTTTTTTTTCCCTGTAATTTTGAAAGTGTCAATGATGGAAATAAAATCTAACTTTTGTTGACATATTATAATAAGAATGTCTAATCTGTAATTTGACACATTTGAGATTTTTCCATCTTTCCTTGGCTTCTTTATGCACATTAATACAAATTTTTACCTGGGGTGCCCAAACTTTTGATCCCCACTGTACATGCAATATGTTAGAAATATCCTATAAATTGACAACTTTGTGTAAAAAAAAAAAAGTTTTCATTTTTTCCCCACATTTTCAAAAAACATGTTCAAAAGACTCATAGAATATGCGTTGGGAGTGTTTCTTTCCAAAATGGTATCATTAGGTGAGCAATTCCATTGTCTTGGTGCTCTAGGGCCTTCAAAAGTGATAGGTAGTCAGAAAGCTGTGTATTTATGCTCCTAGAACGCTAGAAGGTGCTACTTGGGATGACTTTTTGTGGCTAGGCTGTGTAAGTCTTCCATTTCTATCACCATACTCAGGAAGATTAGCAGAATGTATTTTTTTCTAATTGTAATTTTTGCTGTGTACATGCCATGTGTTAGAAATCGCTTATAAATTGACAACTTTGTGTGGGGGGGGGGGGGATTCTTCATTTTTCCCAAGAATTGTGGGGGGAAAAAAAATTACAACTTAAAAACTCATCATGCCTCTTACTAAATACCTTGGACTGTCTTTCCAAAAAGGGGTCATTTGGGGGTGGGGGGGGGGTACTGTCCTGACATTTCAGGACCTCAAGAAAAGGAGATAGGTAGTACATCAGGTGTGATCAATTTTCAGTAATTTGTACCATATCTTCTAGACTCAAACTTTCACAGACTAAATACTCTAATTTGGGTTATTTTTACCAGAGATATGTAGCAGTATAAAATTTGGCCCAAATGTATGAAGAAAAATTTTGCAATATTTTAGAATAGAAATTAAAAAAGTTTTGCTTACATCACAAAAACCCAATTGTGCTCAAATACCAAAAAAAGAAAGCTCCATTTGTGTGAAAAAAATAAAAATTGTTTGGTTACAGTGTTGCATGACTGAGCAATTGTCATTCAAAGTGTGAGAGCACTGAAAACTGGTCTGGGCAGGAAGGGGGTTAACTGCCCTGAATTGAAGTGGTTAAAAAAAAAAAGATAGCACTACACCCATTTTAAAAATTTATATAGTCAGACCAAAAAAATATACAGTACAGACCAAAAGTTTGGAAACACCTTCTCATTCAAAGAGTTTTCTTTATTTTCATGACTATGAAAATTGTAGAGTCACACTTCAAGGAGGTAGTCACCTGGAATGGTTTTCACTTCACAGGTGTGCCCTGTCAGGTTTAATAAGTGTGATTTCTTGCCTTATAAATGGGGTTGGGACCATCAGTTGTGTAGAAGTCAGGTGGCTACACAGCTGATAGTCCTACTGACTAGTCTTCCTACTGTTTTGTATTATGGCAAGAAAAAAAGCAGCTAAGTACAGGAAAACGAGTGGCCATCATTACTTTAAGAAATGGTCAGTCAGTCCAAAAAATTGGAAAAAAAAAACTTTGAAAGTGTCCAAGTGCAGTCACAAAAACCAAGCGCTACAAAGAAACTGGCTCACATGCAGACCGCCCCAGGAAAGGCAGACCAAGAGTCACCTCAGAAATCGCAGGTTAACAGCAGCTCAGATTAGAGACCAGGTCAATGGCACACGGAGTTCTAGCAGCTGACACATCTCTAGAACTGTTAAGTGGAGACCGTGTCAATCAGGCCTTCATGGTAGAATATCTGCTAGGAAACCACTGCTAAAGAAAGGCAACAAGCAGAAGAGACTTGTTTGGGCTAAAGAACACAAGGAATGGACATTAGACCAGTGGAAATCTGTGCTTTGGTCTGATGAGTCCAAATTTGAGGTCTTTGGATCCAACCACCGTGTCTTTGTGCGACGCAGAAAAGGTGAACGGATGGACTCTACATGCCTGGTTCCCAATGTGAAGCATGGAGGAGGTGTGATAGTGCATTGCTGGTGACACTGTTGGGGGATTTATTCAGAATTGAAGGCATACTGAACCAGCATGGCTACCACAGCATCTTGCAGTGGCATGCCATTTCATCCAGTTTGCGTTTAGCTGGACCATCATTTATTTTTCAACAGGACAATGACCCCAAACACCTCCAGGCTGTGTAAGGGCTATTTGACCAATAAGGAGAGTGATGGGGTGCTGCGCCAGATGACCTGGCCTCCAGTCACCGGACCTGAACCCAATCGAGATGGTTTGGGGTGAGCTGGACCGCAGAGTGAAGGCAAAAGGGCCAACAAGTGCTAAGCATCTCTGGAAACTCCAAGACTCTTGGAAGACCATTTCAGGTGACTACCTCTTGAAGCTCAGCGAGCATGCCAAGAGTGTGCAAAGCAAAAGGTGGCTACTTTGAAAATGTCATATTCTAGGTTCTTCAGTTGTTTCACACTTTGTTATGTATATAATTCCACGTGTTAATTCATAGCTTTGATGCCTTCAGTGCGAATCTACAATTTTCAGTCATGAATAAAAACTTTGAATGAGCAGGTGTCCAAACTTTTGGTCTAAATATATATATATATATATATATATATATATATATATATATATATATATATATATATATATATATATATATCCCAACAACTACACAGCAAACATGTCAAGCCAGCTCAAAAATGAATCTTTGATCAAAAGATCGTAAGACCAGGGACCCAAGTATTACCACTAATATCACAGCAGTAGTCCAGGGAAGGGCACATCAGTTGTACTTTCCACATCAGTTGTACTTTCCACAACTGCAAACATTGGATTAAAGATTCTAATGTGCTGGAAACTTGCCTGCAAATATTAACATGGCTTTAGAACAAAAACTCTTGGCAAGGACACTACATAATCTTGGTAAGCTAGTAAGTGTGGAAGCAAATCCAAGCAAAATTCACTAGATCTACAGAGATAAGTCGGTGTATATTTTCCAATACTCAAGCGTTACACAAAAGATTGTCAAAACATGTTGGCCAAAATACTAAATTTAGTAGTATTAAGTTATATAGTTGTTATAAGTTGTTATACCTGGGCAGGGCAATACACAGCAATATAAATGTTGCTGTTTTTTGCATTTTGTAAGGGCAATGGCTGGTGTTGGCACTTCAGCACAGCACCATGTCTGATATATTGCACTGTTTTTCACATTCACTATTGAAGATGATCTACAATTTTATATGGACTTTATATATTCATATTTTGCACTGAAGTCACCTTACACTTGTCACTATATTTGTAGTTGCTATATTTGCACTAGCCAGCACCCTGGAATTTTTTGTTAGTTAAGCTACACAATTTGTATCGTCAATCACAAAAGTTTATTGCATTTTGAACTATAAAATTACACACCAATACTAGGCAGTGCCATATAAGAGGGAGGCTGCAGTTTAGGTATACCTTTGTGTGGATATATTATACCAGATGCAGAGTGTCACTATTCCGCCACCAGTTGAAGCTCCCACTGTTGCCTGCTACAAAAACCCAGATGCATCTTGTTTTTTTTAACGTAAAGGCAATTGGTGGCAGGCAAGAGTGACCGCAGAGAAAGGTTTCATCTCCCATTCTCTGGAACCCTCTTCCTCAGTCTGGCTACTTCCTATTCTGCCCACCTTTAGATGATACCTGAAAAGTAACAGTGAAGCCCATCCCACCAACTAACAAAGTCTTCCATCAGATAATCCCCTATATATTTGTTGTACCACTTCACCCACCCTATGAAAGTGTAAGCCAATATAGGCAGGGTCCTGTCTACATTGTAACTAATGCATTTCCCCCACCTTTAGGTTTTAAAGCACTGTGCAAACTGTTGGTGCTATATGAATCCTGTATAATAAATCAAAAGTTAAGCTTAGACTTAGCCCGTTTGTCTTGACAGCTGGAGCTGTGGAACAGATGTGCATGTCTATGGACCATTTGTATCACAACTTACTTGTTGCTTATGACACATACCTACTGGTTATGGCAACATTTGCCTCAATAATGGCAAGGATAGGCTTACCATTAGTAACATGTTACACCCATACTCCGGGTGTAACAGTTTACTATAGGCCCTGGGGACAGGCTATAGTAACCTTTTACACTTAAGTCTGTTCCATCACACTGGCTGCTGTACTGGCTGGGAGGGTTCTGTAAAGCCAACTGTCTTTCATGTTAATTGCCACGAGTTTACCCACCCCTCCCCTACAATATATACCAGGCTCCACTATCCCACCTGGAGGCCTGTCCATGTCAGAAGCAGTGCACATCCATTTGATGCTTCTGCCTTCTTGTGAATAGCATGTATGACACTTGGGTCAATTCTACAGTGGTTGGCACCTGGAGAAACAGCTGATAAAAATGGTCTGGTCAGCTGCAGTGATTGGGGGCATCTAGGGTCTGATGACCTTGTGATTTAACTGCATACCAGCAGAGGTGGAATGGCTGCTCAATGGTACAGAGTAGTATTGAACATTGTTACATTGTGCCGGTACAGAGATTCTTACTCCCCCTCCCCCCACTGTTGCAAGAGGCAGTGTAGAAAGGTTTGGCGATTGGCTGACAAAAGCCACAGAAGATTGGATTCTGAAAAAAACATTTTATTTAAGCATTTACAGTGGACATGTCTCAGTTTCATGTTGAGCTCCATTGTTCCATCTTCGTTTGTTAATAGTCACAACAATCATAGTCACAAGGATAACTGCCAATACACAGCCAACAGATACTGTTCCCTTTAGCCAAACACTGTAAGTAGACTCAATGTCACCTAATGGAAGAAAAGGCACCAAGACATTAATAGGGCAAAGTGACAAACTAAATTCAGCCTAAATTCTCAATTTGTACAAATTAGTTTACAACTAGTTTAATAACACTTCTACAAAGCAGTTATTCTGCAATAGCTGTAAAAGGACAACCGATTCTACTTGGGACACTGCAAGTCTTTAACCCCCCCAAGTTACGGTTCAGCTTGGGAGTACCTTAGCAGTGCTGTAGCACCCTTCTTGCTAGGCTGCTCTAGGCAAATTTAGTGTTTAGATCTCCTGTATTTAGAGCAGAATGCTTAACTGTGGGCTCTGCAGGGTGCAAGTCCAGCTGCTTTGCCCAGTTTTTCATGGAGCTTTATAGAACAGTGAGTAGGAGAATCAGATGAGCAGATGATGAAACTCTAGCCAATCTCTGGAGAGGATTTGCCCAGAAGGTGGTTGGTTAGGTTGGTGCATAAATAGTGCACATCTGCAGAGAGCAGTGTCCTTGTCCAGGAGGAGAAGTTCCCAGCTAAGGGAGGGCTGCCTGTTCTGAAGACCCAGCCTGCTCCAGGATCACAGCCATGCTGAGAGGGCCTGCTCAGTCAGAATGCAGGAGGGGTGCCACCAAAGACCTGCCTTGGAGATCACAGGTTGAACCCGTTTGCTGGAGTCCATTACATGCCAAGCTGAACGACTGAGTAATAACCTAAAGGGGAATACTTAGTGACCACCACTTAAATCACTGCTGCACAGTGTAAAAGGCTTGCATGCCTGGCCCTGTCCACTTGATTTCTACAAGAGGGGCCTCATTGTTCCTAATGTGGAGTATCTAAAAGCTCAAACCTTATCCAAGTGATTACTGCAATAAAACCCTTTCTAGTTGGTCTGCACTCTTAACCAATCATGCTGGCCCCTAAGAGTTAGCCTTCTGCATTACCCAGGTAGAGTAAGGGTTTCCAGGCCGTTTAACTGAAATTGGAGGCTGCCAATTCTGACCTACCGAAAGTGAAGATTGGTCTTCCAAGTCAATATCAAGAACAGTCAAATTACAGGTACATTATAGGTTACATATTTATTCTGACTCGGATTGTTGTGGTAGTGACCTAACCCTTGTGAGACCTCTGTGCCTGGCCTGTATAAGCAAATACAGTCACTGCGGACAATCCTCCTCAGATAGCTGAACTCGCCAATACTGGTTTCATCCAAAAGCTGGTTTATTCTGAACATCACACAACAGGAATACAGCAGAATGAATGGATTTCAGTATTATGCGGTCAAAAGATGATGCTTTCCTTAGCTTAGCATGTAGATACAAGAGTCTGTTTCATGAGGTAAAATTGAAGCAGCCATGACACAGGAAGTACAGGAAGAACAGGGGTGGAGTTTACATACAAGGAAATTATGTATCAGGCTCACAGGAGGAACAAGAGCATTACCAAAAAAGGCCAGAAGGTGGCAGCAAATAAATCACAGAATATACTATGTAAATTGCATCTACAATAATGAGAATATTAACTGTGTAACAGCACAATATTTGTTCAATGTTTTGAAGGAAGCATACTGAACCTTTAGATGAGCACAGCCATTGTGCGCAACAGGTTCAATACTGAGTCATGCTGGGGACCTATACATTTGAGGTTTTACCTACAAGTATGATGAACAAGCCCCAATGCAAAAGAAACCCATGCCATAGTTAGCGCTCACCTCTCTCCATTTCAGTGGGATCTTGCCTTTCCCCGTCTTTGTACCCACTAAAGATGACAGGTCCATCTGAAGTAACCATTAGTGATTGTTGCAGAGCCATATCAGCCATTCTCTCTGCAAGAGGAGACAATGTTTAGTTCTCATACAGCAGCATGATCCACAGGACAGATTTAGAGTTAACCAAACAGCTTCAGCCTAATTGGTTTTAGGTGAGAACACAGGTTACAATCCAAGGGATAGTTTACATTACCGCCAGCTTGTCAAGTCTAAATCTAGCTTTAGTACAAAGGATAAGTGCAGAAAGCCAGGAAAGTAAAAATGTTCAAAAATCCCCATCTTACTTTTCTTTTGAGCGCAGTTTACTATGCAGGAGTCTGTGGCAGATGGGACACATACTGACGCACTGCAGTGAAAGAACACCTATAGGGGGGGGGGGGGGGGGGGAGGGGAGGGGAAAAAAAAAAAAAAAAAAAAAAAGTTTAGTACTTTTCAACCAGGCTGCAAAACCAACTTAGGGCCAGGCACATTATCACACACTTACCAGGCCACCAAGAGAAACCTGGGTGTTGGGAGCCACAAAAGTAAAGGTGCTGACCATGAAACGTTGGTAGTAGGTTGGAAAAGGCATGCTTTGTGAAGGTGCTCCAACAGGAATCACCTGAGTTAGGTAGTTGTCTCCACGGAAAGGGCAGCTAGAAGACATAAACCAGCATGTAAAGACTAACGCCGATTTGTTGCGGTCTATAAACCTGCCATCAATTGCTTACCTGTTAAACAAGATTGGCCATTGAGGAGCATCAGTGGGGCTAGCAGAGTTGGTTGCCCAGCAGTTGTCCAATATGAGAACCAATTTAGGGTCACTCCTGTGTAGAATGTGAACCTCCAGGAAGACTGGATCTCTGAGCACTTTGACTACAGGGTAGTCTGCATCAGCATAGTATGAACTATAACCTCCATCTGCAAGACAAGAAAGCTTACGTTTATATATATATATATATATATAAAAAAAACTTTAGAAACAAAAGTGGTGGTGGGGGGGTCTGGCTATTTGGGAGTGGCATGCATGTCATAAGCTACAACCAGCACATCAGCTTTTAGTAGTTGTGTGAGAAGGCAAGCCTTTGAAGTGAAAATTTTGCTGGCACCAGTGAAACTGAGGTTGCAGCAAAACCCCATTACACGCCAGAGCTCTGGGCCCCAAATGAAGACAGACAAGTTCAACATGAAGTAGCATGTTTAAAACTAGGTTAAGCTTGGTCAAATTTGCTCCCCTGCTGGTTACAATTTCACTGCAAACCATTAATCCCTTGTAGCCTTGCGTTACACAAGTGTTAGATGGCATCTCAGTCAGCAGCACCTGCCAATATATCCAAGACCAGTGGACTGTAGCCTTTTGCCTGCAATAGCCAGCAGTCTGAAGTGTTTTTAAGGTATATGGGTGTGGGTTCCAAGGAATGCTGTCTTGAGAACCTGCAGGTTACCACTGCAACCTGAAGAGATTCATTGTTGTGCCATACATCAGATCCATGCATTCCAAGGTTGCCAGAGAAGGTCTCAAAGCCATTCCATTTAGCATTTGAATCCAAAACAGCTACAGTTGCTTTAATCTTTTTTTTGCTTTAATCTTACCTTTTGCTATTAACATTTCCAGCAGAAGAGGTCCTTGGGTGGACACTGGAGGTGGTGGTGGTAAAGTCACTACTCCAACTTCCAAAGAAATAGTGCCAGTTTTTCCATAACTGCAGCGAACAGCAAGCCTGAAGGAAGGAATTGGTATAGCAGTCAGCCATCAGTTGTGTGTCAAATATTGTTATAGGTCTAAAACACCTACTACCTCCTAGTAACATTCAAATGACAGTGCACTAGAAAAATTATGCTTTTGTAAATGACCAAGAGCCTTCTCTTTTGTCCACAGGGCTGACCATCTTTGTTTATGCATTGACTAAGCTAATGGCCTAGTGATGAAACAATCCTGCAGTCATTTCATGACTCGTAAGCCTCGTACTGCTCACCTAGAAACGAGTGTGCAAGTGCTCACTGGACAAGCAATGAGGAAATTCTTAAAATTAGCACTAATGAAATGCTTTTGGTAAATCTTTGTACTTATGACCAGGGTCAAAGACTGCTGTCCATACAGACAGTTGGAGGCTGTTGCTTTTTGAAAGCTCAGCCATGTATGCTGACTGGGACCACTTTAAACATACCTTATTGTACTGTCCCTTGTGATTGAAGAACCTTGCCATGTTTGCATTTCTTTGTTTGCAACAAGTGTGCTTTCATAAGTCATGCTGTCAGATGCCTGTGAAAAAAAGCAAACAATTCAGATCCAGAGCCATTTAGAATGTTACATAAAATGGTCACATGTGCATGGAGATCTCTCTCTAACAAAAAAATAAACGTAAAGGGTGATTGATAACTTTTGCATTCTCATTTAGTTCAGACTAGCCATTTTTGGCAAGGTCACCACTGCTTCCAGTTGAGTTCTGTAGGAATAGTTGACAAACTACATGAAGTCCACATATTGGACCTCCCCCTTATACAAAGCAATCCATTTAGTTTTAGAATTGATTAACTCACCTGATTCACAGTACTGCATGACAAAGGAAACATGAAGCCAACAAACGTGTCTGTCATCGTGGTGCTCAAGCTGGGGCATGAGGTGGAATCTACATCCACCACACTGACTGACTGCAGTATCAAAGATGGCAAAGTGAGATCAGTTGACACAACCACCACCATGTTGCCGTCAGTGCATTGCGCAGTCACTGTAGAAGAAACATATGTTAGTATACAGGTTTGACCTACAGCAAATACATTTTACAGCTTTTAGCACTTAGGTTTCCACAATTTGGGAAAGGAATTTTAATGCAACAAGGCAAACGTGGCCATGCAACACCTTTGAAAACGAAAATGTTTAGACTGCAAAGAGGTAGTGTGCCAGCCTGGCCACTTTACCCTATAACCCTTACAGCACTTAGACAATAAAATCAAGTCCTTGCCCCATCTAATGATCTAGACCAAAAGCATGCTTAGAGTAAGCCTGCCTAAAATCATAGCCAACACTGCTAAATGCTGGTGGCGCCCAACTAGTTGGTTTAATTCCTGTGATTCTTCACTAAGCAGTACATGGCATCTCAACTTCAAAAAAGCCAAATACAGTGCTAAAGCCTACTGAAAGCTTGTCATCAACAGTGATGCATTATGCCCCATACACACATGCAGATTATCTGCAGACTTTTGTCTGCAGACTTACCAAAACCATATAATATGAGGTCAAACCTAAACATTTTCAATTTTTATGCAATCCGGCAGGCCCTTGCACTACATAGAAATGGTAAGTCTGCAGACAAAAGTCTGCAGATAATCTGCACGTGTGTATGGGGCATTAGACACCACAAAGTTTGTACAAGTCTGGCAGTAGTAAAGATCCTATGTACACCCTGGGGGCTAGAATTCAAGGGGCCACTGAAAAGGCATCAAGGACATCACAGGCATTTTCCCACGATACATTATACAGGTGGGTTGGGGACAACCACTCAGCCAAGTCATTAGTAATATCTCAGGACCCTAGATTTGTTGCAACAGCTGCAGTAGCAGATAAGGTACTTTTGGGGGGGGTCTTTGCTGGGACAATTTAAATGACTGCCCTTCTACTCACAATGAAGGCTTGTTAGCCGTTACATTGCAAACTAGTACCTAAAGCAAGGGTCCCAAACTGGCAGCCTTCCAGCTGTTGTGGAACTACAAGTCCCATCATGCCTCTGCCTACGGGAGCCATGCTTGTACCCGTCAGCCTGGCAATGCCTTATGGGAATTTTAGTTCTACAACAGCTGGAGGGCTACCCGTTTGAGAGCCCTGGACTAGGGTGTATGCGGTGACTGTATGTAGATTAGCATAGTTTGCATTGACAAGCTCACTTAAGAAATCTGCCCATCATTCCACAACTTCCAGATTTCTTGCAGCTTCTCTGCTGTCAGGACTATTTACCCCATGGTACCTTGCTACCTGTACTGACAACTCGCAACACCTCTAGTTTGGAAGGCAGGCTCTGAAATGTGTGACAGCAGTACCTATACTCAGGGCATACTAAATGTGCGGGGATCTTCAAAAGTGGTTCACAAATGTTAGATTGTTCAGATTAAGAGTATGCTAGAATTGCAGACCTGTTAACACTGGCTCACCTTGTTAAAAAAAAAAAAAAACTATTGCAGCCATTGTGTCAATTGGTGAGCTACAAGTAAATTTTGCTTTGGGTTTGATTGAGAAAAAAAAAAAAAAAAAATGTATAAAGTTTAGAAAAATTGTATTAGCAAGTGTAGAGTTGCCAAACTTGTTTAAGCCGATTTAAGCGCCAACTACCCAACTTACATTTGTTTCCATAGTAACAAGGATTTTCCGGGTCACTCCGAGTATAGCAGCATCCAACACTTTCACAGCGATCTTTGGACACAGTTGTATTAGCACATGGAATTCGGTCAGCTGTTGGAATAGCAGAACATTCTCCAGCACTGGGAGCATCCATTGCTATACAGAAAGATACAGTAGTTATTTAGATGCTGTGCACAACTGAAATAGTTTTAGATCTGCTGGTTGTCTCCAGTGGCAGTTTACTACAATGTGGGGTTTGCCTTTAGGTTCCCCAAACAATTACTGTACATTTCTTCTAGAGTATACTATAGAGGGCTTTTTATTTCTAAAAAAAAAAAAAAAAAAGTAATTCCCAACAGGGACAGCACAAATGTTAATAGGTTCACTGACTTACCACACGGGGTAATTTTGGTTTCCTATATAGTGATAACTGATTTGTTATTCAAGCTTACATTTTTATGGTCAAACCACTTGGGCCTGCCTTAGCACCTTTTATGAACTCCGGTACTTGCATAGAGCAGTTATTTTTGTATATGCTTTTCTCACTTAACACTTTAAGTAGGGCTGGAACAAGGTCATCAGGTGCCCATGGTGAAGTTTGCAAAAGGTGTGCACCTTCCAAGTAGTTTGCATCAAACTGGAGAATTACATTGGTGCATGTGTACCACAAATATGGGACTAAACAGTAGTAAAAAATAAAAAGTCCCTGCGTCAGTGGCGTTACCAAGAACACTGGCGCTTCATCACTGGTGTCAGTCTGATTGTTCAGTGGGATAAAAGGTGAGCTTTAGATGGGCAACCATCATTGCTGCCCCTCAGAAAAGGGTGCTGTGGCAGACAACACTTGATAGGTGTCCCCATTTTAACCCACTGCACCTCAGCGGTTTATTGCATGCTGTTGCAGTGTGGCCCCACACAATTTTTTGCCATGAAGCAAAGTATCAGGTCATGGAATGTGTAAGCCCTAAACAGCTGCATAGTCCTGTTCAGTTGGAAAGTCAGGGAGCAATAAATGCAGCTCAACCTCTTACCACCCTGCATTCACCCATGTGATTAGGCCCCTAAGGCCTTGTTGCAGTTGTGGGGGCACCACCTGCTCAACAAGACCCATGGTTTTGTCAGGGGGGTGAAAATGGGTAGAATGAGGCAAAATAATGCATCCTCCCCATCTGTCAAATGCCCTCTGAAAAGCAATCTAGTGAAAATTTCCTCAGAGTGCTACTGAAAGCACAAACTAGTCCTAAGGCTTCATGCAGATGTGACAAGCATGAAAAAGGGCAGTCCATTAATTTCAATGGGCTGCCCTAAAGAAATAGTGCTGCTCCAAAATGCATGGTACATTATGTATAGCACTGTCCCCCGTAGGGCTCGCTGTGTGATGACTTTTCAGGCCTCCTCTGATTACCTGCAGAGTCACTTAGGGACAGTTCACTCATCCATACTTACTCCAGTTGCTCAGTACTCAAACAGTCCAGGGGGGGGGGGGGGGTTTGGTTTTATATTTATTGTTGACTTAGATGGGAGAAGGAAATAGTGGGGTACTCCCAACTTGAACTATTCACAGTAGATGAGGCCAAGTGAGAGTTGTCCTTACCAGGTTATTTGCAAAAGCAGACCCCGCTTTAACCATACTGCCACATGCGTGGAAGAAATAAGTTCTCTTGCTCTCTAGAGACAGACTTGATGCAACTACATTATCTTCAGGACACTTTCTAGCATCCCCTTGACTGACCAGTCCACTGACTCTTCCAACAGAAGGGGTTGCCCTCTAAAAATCAGATCTTGTCTGGCAGAGATGACTGGAAGGGACACTCAAGATCTGGGTTCAACTCCTCTGCTTTTAAAGGCCCTCGGTTTGACCAACTGAGGCTACACGGCAGCTGCCCCCCCCCCCTCCGGGACCTTGCTCTCCAGCTGAAAGGCCCCAAGCACATGTGCCTATAGCATTTATTCAGTATCCCAGCATGCATTGAGACACTTTCCTCTGCCATTCACCAGAGCTGTACTAAATGCCTTTGCACTGATCAGGACAGGTTTCCTTCCACTGTCCAATATATGCTTCCCTAATGGACCAGTGTAAAACTTCAGACAAGACGAGCTGCACCATGAGCAGACCTCACTAGCAGATCCTGCTCTGGTAGGCAGAAAGCAATATAAATTTCCCCTGCAATCTCTGTCAAGCTGAAAAGATCCAAAAACTATTATCTCTAGCACTTATCTAGGATAGTGCAACATATGCATTTTGTATAGGCAAGTGAAGCGCAAGAGCAAGGCTGTGGGGGTGCCATTAAGAGTTATGGCACCACCACACCTGCAAGTAGGCCAAGTTTGTGCGCATTCATGCAACAAAAGGTCAACCAAAATGGAGAGGGGGGGGGGGGGGGGAAGGTCTGGGGCCAAATTGCCCCCTGTATACTCAGATCACACATGCAAAAGCAGCAGCTTCTCCTTCCACCATCCACGTGTGGTCACATGACAGAAGGGCAGCCTGCATTTACTCCTCAGCTGGGCCATTCTAAAAATTGTTAGTTTCAGCACCGCTTTCTTCCATCCCCTGCAGGCTAGAGAATGAGAAAGCCAAATCTCCCCAGCAGCTGACTGCTACAATCACTCCCATGAGTGGAGGGGGGGGGGGGGGGGGAACAAGCAGCTAGTGCACTCCCATCACACTGCACCTGGGGCAGTAATCCAGTCTCAAAATTCTTAGGCCAAATATAGAAGTACTCCATTTCAATGCTAGGATTCACACTTCTAAGACTAAAAAGCTCAGGCAGAGAGCTGCACCTGTGGTGCAAATTTAAGACAATACATTCTTTGTTGTGAGTGACAAGCCTCTGGAAAGCCCAAATGAGCAATTAAAGATTACCAACACGGGTGCACTGGCCTAGTGCATTATCCTTTGAGGTTTATTAAAAGTAATAGAATAAAAATACTCAAACGAGTTCTTGATAAAAGCACAAACAAAAAATGTTTAAATCCTCAGCATCGAGATTGGGATAACATCGTCCCCTAAAGCTGTATAGGCTTAAGTGTTTCGAGGCAGCGCCTTTTCAGAAGGCTCTGAAGAGGCACTGCCTTGAAACGCGTAAGCCTGTACAGCTTCGAGGGACGATCCAATCCCAAAGTTGAGGATTTTAAAAATTCAAGTTAGACTTACCAGTAACTTGTTTTCCAATAGTCTTTCAGGACAGCACCTTAGAGAGATGGCTCCTCCCTCTCCTCATCAGGAAACACCCCATCCACCAGATTTTAAAAAGGAGGCTTCTCCCACCATTCATCAGTTTGTAGAAGAGTACCTCCGGCCCATGCTGGAACACAAACAGATATGGTTAATCACAGCAATACATTTTATACAATAGGGCGGGATCCTCCTGCTGTCCTGAAAGACTATTGGAAAACAAGTTACCGGTAAGTCTAACTTGAATTTTCCCTAAAACGTCTTTCAGGACAGCACCTTAGAGAGGATTATCGAGACTTACTCAATTTAGGGAGGGACCACAGCTTGCAGGACCTTTCTGCCAAAAGCCTGATCTTCAGCTGCCAAAAGGTCCAACCTATAGTGTCTTGCAAATGTAAAGTAGCTTGACCACGTAGCCGCTTTGCAGATCTGATCTGGAGTGGCACCAGCTTTCTCTGCCCATGTAGTGGCTAACGCTCTAGTAGAGTGAGCTCTGATCCCTGTGGGGGAGACAGTTTCATTTGGGAGTAAGCCTCTGAAATAGCGGATCTGAGCCATCTGGCTATTGATCCTTTTGATGCCTGGCGACCTTTTTTGTTGCCAGAGAAAACAAAAAGAGAGTTTGATGATCTAAACTCTTTAGTAACCTCCAAGTAATGTATAAGGACCCTTCTTACATCTAGGCAGTGAAAGCTTTTTTCCTTATCTCCTGATGGATTAGGGCAGAAGGTAGGTAACAATTTCTTGTGAGCGGTTTCTCGTTGAAGCTACTTTTGGGAGAAACCCTGGATCCGTCTTGAGAATTATCCTGTCTGGATATATGGACAAGAAAGGTTCGATAGCTGATAAAGCATGTAATTCACCGATTCTTCTTGCTGATGTTATTGCCACCAAGAAGACCGTCTTGAGGGTAAGGTTTTTTAGTGTAACCGTTTCTAGTGGTTCAAAAGGTTCCTTTGTGAAGGCCTGAAGGACCACCGACAAGTCCCATTTGGGGGGAAGCTTCTGACAGGCACTGGTCTGGAGCGGGTAAGGGCCCTGAAGAATCTGATGATTAAAGATTCTGAAGAAATGGGCCTTTCCAAGAATACCCCCAGGGCTGTAACTTGTACCTTGAGGGTACTTACTGCCAAACCTTTTCCTGCGCCCTCCTGTAGGAACTCCAAAATTGAAGTAATACTGTTCAATTTTTGATCTTTCGATTCACACCAGGTATTATATGTCTTCCAAACTTTTGCATATATATTCCTTGTGACTTTTTTCCTACTGGAAAGTAGAGTAGCAATTAATGCGTCTGAAAATCCTTTCCTTTTCAGCAGTTGCTCCTCAGATACCAGGCGGTGAGCTTTAGCTTTTCCACTTCTGGATGATAGACTGGACCTTGAAGCAGTAGGTCTTGACGAAGAGGGAGCTGAAAAGCAGGTTTGACCGATAGTTGAAGGACAGTCGAAAACCAAACCCTTTTGGGCCAATAAGGAGTGATCAGGATCACTGAGACTCTTTCCATTTGGATTTTTCTCAATACCAACGGAAAGAGCTGGAAGGGGGGGGGGGGGGGGGGAAGGCATACCCCAACCTGAACCTCCAGGGAATCTACTCCCAGAGAGATGTCGTTTCTGTGGAGTGAGAAGTAAAGTGGAAGTTTTGCGTTTTCTTTCGTTGCAAACAGATCCACCTCTGGCTTTCCCCAAGTCTTGGTTATCAACATAAAGACTTCTGGGTTCAAGCTCCATTCTGCTTCTCGGATCTTCTGCCTGCTTAAATAATCCGCCACACTGTTTAATGTACCTTTTAGGTGGATTGCTGACAAGGAAAGTAACTGCCTTTCCGCCCATTGCAGAATTTCCGTTGCCAACAGCTGTAGGGTTTTGCTTCTTGTGCCCCCTTGCTTGTTTAGATATGCCACCGTAGTGGCATTGTCTGAAAGGACTTGAGCATGAGTCCCCTGAAGATTTTGAGAGAAGGCAGCTAGGGCTAGGCCCACTGCCTTTAACTCCTTCCAATTTGAGGATTTCCTTGTCTCGGTCCGAGACCAAACCCCCTGTGCCAGGTTTTGGTTCCAGTGGGCTCCCCACCCCCAACTGCTGGCATCCGTTGTTAACCTCTGGTCTGCTGGGAAGGACCAGGCCAAACCCTGGGACAAGGTTATCTGATTTCTCCACCACCAAAGGGACCTCTTGACCTTGGTGGGGATTTTTACCTTTAAATCCAAAGTCTCTGGATTGTGATCCCAGATTCTGAGGAGGAAATATTGGAGTGGCCGAAAATGCAGCCTTGCCCATTGGACAGCTGGAATTGATGCAGTCAGGTTTCCAAGGACTGACATGATCTCTCTGATCGACCACCACTGATTTGTTTGTAGCCTTGCTACCAAATTCTGTATTTTGACCTGTTTGTCTTCTGGTAGGAAGATTCTTTGTTCCACAGAGCATAACTGAAACCCTAGGAACTGAACCCGCTGAGCCGGTGTGAGATTCGATTTCTTGATGTTCACTATCCATCCCAGAGCTTCTAGATGACTTCTTGCCTTGTGTAGGTCCTCTTGAAGTTTTTCCTTTGACGGGGCAAAGAAAAGCAGGTCGTCCAGGTAAGGCACCACAGAGATTCCCTGAAGGTGGAGGGGAGCTAGACACTCTGCCATTACCTTCGTAAAAATACGAGGGGAGGACGATAGCCCGAAAGGGAGTGCTTTGAATTGGATATGGAGCATTTCCTTTCCCAGATTTACTGCCAACCTTAGGAATCTCTGTGAGTGAGGGGCAATAGGGATATGCAGGTAAGCATCCCTTAAGTCGATTGATGCCATGAAGCATCCCTTTGTTAACAGGGTTCTGACTGTAACAATTGAGTCCATTCGAAACTTTTTGTACAGAACTGACCTGTTTAAAGGTTTCAGATTCAGTATAAGACGAAAATCCCCCGATGGTTTCTTTATCAAAAATATGTGGGAATAGAATCCCTGATGTTGTTCCTCCACTGGAACTGGACAGACAACTCCCTGTCGCCTCAGGTCCATCATAGCCAGGGCTTTTTCTGCATCTCTTGGGAGGTTTGTGACAAAAATGGATTTTTGTAAGAACTTACCGTAAAATCCTTTTCTCTTAAGCTCATTGACAGACGTAGTCTTCTTGATTCTCAAGAGCTGGGTTATGTTGTCTCCGCAGGAGTAGGACTAGGCAGAATGACAAAAACGTTCTGGCTCCACCCTAGGGGGCAGTCCCTGAGGGTATATCCTCCCTCTCTCTGCTACAGGGAATCAGTTCTGTTTAAAGCAGTACAGAGAAATTAACCCAACCCAATGATAGAGGGGCGGGTACTACGTCTGTCAATGAGCTTAAGAGAAAAGGATTTTACGGTAAGTTCTTACAAAAATCCATTTTTCTTTATCGCTCATTGACAGACGTAGTCTTCTTGATTCTCAAGAGCTGGGACATCCAGAAGCAGTGCCACAAATGAGGGGTGGGATTGACAAAATCAAATCCAATCTAGTAGGCCCAACCGGTGCCAAACTAGAAGTTTTAAAGGCTCATTATAAACAAAGAATGAGACTAAAGAAAAATTTTCCAACGGAAAAAACCCTCGAGGTAGACCACTGGTCTCCTCAAATTGCGGCCTGCAAAACCTTGTGGCCAAACGAGGCATCAGACGATGCCATTACATCAACTTTATAATGTTTAGAGAAGGTATGCACCGACGACCAGGTAGCAGCCTTGCACACCTGGACCACTGACGCCTGATGGCAAAAGGCCCATGACGCACTAAGTGCCCGAGTGGAGTGCGCCTTAACAGGGAACGGGGGCTCCCGACCCTTAATAGAATAAGCCTGCACTACCGTCTGTCTGATCCATCTGGAAATGGTCGCGGCAGATGCAGGCAACCCCTTTTTGGGTCCATCTGGGATCACAAAAAGTGAATCCGTCTTGCGAAACGAGTCTGTCGTTTTCAAGTATACCCTGATCGCCCGGACCACATCCAAGGAGTGCAAAGCAAATTCCCGAGGATGACTGGGCTTAGGACACAGGGAAGGTAATACAATTTCTTCATTCAGATGAAATTCTGAAACTACTTTTGGTAGGAAGGATGGATTCAGACGAAGAACCACCTTATCTCTATGAACCACCAGATATGGTGAACGACAAGATAATGCGGCCAGTTCTGACACCCTGCGTGCAGAAGTAATAGCCACCAAGAAGGCCACCTTCTGGGACAACGTGGGTAGAGGAATCTCCCTAATATCTTCAAAGGGAGGTTTCTGAAGAACCGACAACACTAAATTAAGATCCCAGGGGGGTAACGGCGCGTGCACTGGCGGAGCCAGATGTCGCACCCCCTGGATGAAATTCCGCACCAAGGAATGAGTAGCCAAAGGCTTCTGAAAGAAGATGGCTAATGCTGAGACCTGACCCTTGATAGTACTCAAGGCCAGTTTCTGCTCAACCCCTTGTTGCAGAAAAGCCAATATTCGACTAATCGAATAAGACCGAGGACGGAACCCCAAAGGTTCACACCATGCAATGTAGGACTTCCATGTGCGATGATAAATCTTTCTGGAAGTCGCTTTCCTTGCTTCAACTAGAGTAGGAATAACTGAAGCTGACAAACCTTTGTCCTTCAGCACCTGGGTCTCAATAGCCAGGCCGTTAAAGCCAGCGATCGTAAAGCAGGATGGAAGATCGGTCCCTGAGACAGTAGATCCTCTCTGAGAGGAAGTCTCCACGGGACGTCCGCCACCAGTCTGACCATGTCGGCGTACCAAGCTCGACGAGGCCAGTCCGGAGCTACCAGGATTACTGGGATTCCTTCCTCCTCTACCCTGCGAAGAAGTCTTGGCAGTAACGCGAGAGGAGGGAAGGCATATATTAGCTGGTATTGCCCCCACGGGGCGATCAGTGCGTCTGCGGTTTCTGCTAGAGGATCGCGGGAGCGAGCCACGAATCTCTGAACTTTCCTGTTGAATCGTGATGCCAACAGATCCACATCCGGGGTGCCCCATCGTAGGCACAACTGGTGGAAAACGTCTGGATGGAGGGACCATTCCCCCTGATCCAGGGTCTGACGGCTGAGATAATCTGCCTGCCAATTCACCACCCCCGGAATGAACACCGCAGAGATTGCTGGAACAACTCGTTCCGCCCAGCGAAGAATGCAAGCCACTTCTTTGGCCGCTCGGACACTCTTGGTGCCCCCCTGGTGATTGACATAAGCCACGGCCGTGGCATTGTCCGACTGGATCCGAACCGGGCTGCCCTGGAGCTGCTCGGTCCAGTGAATCAGACAAAGTCTGATCGCTCTCAGTTCCAATACATTTATCGGTAATCTGGATTCTTCCGGGGACCAAAGTCCCTGGGCAGATAATTGACCGAGAATTCCTCCCCATCCGGATAGACTGGCATCCGTGGTCACCATCGTCCAATATATTGGCAGAAATGACTTTCCCTGGCTGAGCATTGGAGACCGAAGCCACCAAACCAGAGACTCTCTGGTCTGTTTGCTCAATCGTATCTGATTGTCCAGGGATTCCGGATTCCGATTCCATCTGAGGAGAATCTCTTGCTGAAGAATTCGGGTATGGGACTGGGCAAATGGGACTGCTTCGAATGAAGCCACCATCAACCCCAGAACCCTCATGCAAGTCCGAAGGGAAGACCAGCTGTTGGACAGTAACAACTGGACTGCTGATTGAATCTTGCGAAGTTTCCCTACCGGAAGAAACACTCTTGTCCTGACTGTCTAGAATTAGACCCAGATATTCGAGCCTCTGGGTGGGAACCAGAAAAGACTTTTGCTGGTTCACCAGCCACCCGAATTCCTGTAAAGAAATCATAGTAATTTCTATGTTTTTTAGCAAGGTCTGAGGAGACTCTGCATGAAGCAGAAGATCGTCTAGGTAACCTAGAATCTATATACCTCTTTGGCGCAGAAGTGCCAACATAGGGGCCAACACCTTTGTGAAGACCCGCGGAGCCGTGGCGAGACCGAAAGGTAACGCCACAAACTGATAGTGGTTCTCCTCTACGGAAGAGCGTAGAAAACGCTGTTGTCCTGCGAAAATGGGAATGTGAAGATAGGCGTCCTTGATGTCTATGGACGCTAGGACATCCCCTGGATGCAGGAAGGCTGCTACCGTGCGAATGGACTCCATTCTGAATCTTCTTATGTTGACGAAAGAATTGAGTGCTCTTAAGTCCGGAATTGGACGCACTTTGCCCTCTTTCCTGGGTATTGTAAACAGGTTTGAATAAAACCCTTGAAACCGTTCTGTCCAAGGAACGTGGACTACCACTCCTTGTTGTAGTAGATCTGTGACTGCTCCCCGCAATCTTCTAGACGATCCGGAGATAGTCGGATATTGGAAGGGAAGAATCGCGCCGGTGGGAGAGATCGAAACTCGATCTTGTACCCTGACTTTATGACTTCGCAAACCCATTTGTCCGGGATTCTGGAAAGCCATGGATCCGGGAACCGGCGAAGACGTCCCCCCACCCCAGTTATGGGTGGGGGCGCACCTTCAGGCTTTGGATGGTTTATCTTCAGGTCTGGAGGGGGGCGGGCTTTTGCTTGCCCGACCAACGACCCCTGACGCCTCCTGTAGGAACCTTGGAGGACTTAGTTTTTTCACCCGCTGGACGAAAAAACCTCTTGTGAGCAGAAAAAGAAGGCCCTCGTCTTTGACGAGTTCCTCTACCTTTAAAATTTTGCGGTAAAAAGGTGCTTTTTCCACCGGTGAGATCCTTAATGATCTCATCTAAGTTGGCTCCAAATAGACGCTCTCCTGAAAAGGGGATATTAGCCAATGCTTTTTTTGGAACCTTGGTCGGCTATCCAACCTTTTAGCCACAGTGTACGCCTGAGAACCACTGCTGAGACTGATGCTCGCGCCATTAATGGAGTGGCGTCTAACGCCGCATCACATACAAACTGTAACCCCTGTATCATTTGTTCCAACAAATCTGATACCGCCTGAGGGACTTCTTCTAAGTCCCGGCGTAACCACTTGGTCCATTCAGTTACAGCCTGCGAAACCAGACCAATAGCAATTATTGGCCTGAAAGCTGATCCAATCAAGGAAAACATGGTGCGAGACATAGCTTCTATCTTGCGATCCACTGGATCTTTAAAAGACGGAGCGTCTTCTAAAGGAATAACCGTGGCTTTATTCAATCTAGCAATTGGTGAATCCACCACAGGTGGTTGTCCATTTCTTAATAAGGGTTTCCTCAAACGGATAACGCCTGTCAATGCGTTTGGAAATATTAAAAGTGCGTTTTGGCAGACGCCATTCTTCATCGATTGGATTGCCAAAACATTTGGGCAATGGAAAAACCTTTGCCACTTTGATGCGCTTTTTAGTCCCAAAAGGGATCTCAGTTTCAGCTATTTCTGATGGAATACCCTGTAACCTTAAAATCTCTTGAACAGATACAATGAGTGCGTTTACCAACGCTTCCTCTCGGGCTATGGCAGATGCCGAAACATCCTCCTCACTGTCTGAAGAGACAGGACCCGAGACACCAATACCAGATGAAGTACCTGCAACTGCAGAAATAGGCTCAGAGTCTGAATCCGAGGTTTCAGATAATAAGGGGTTAGGCGGGGGTCGCTTTCTTGCGCCCTGTCCCTGACAAGCCACTTCCACCCGGGACACAAAAGTTTCCATAATGGCTGACAAAGATTCAATTGTCAATGGGGTGCTGGAGGATCCCGCAGACCCCTCGAGGGGATCCGGAGGAGATACATGAGTGGCAGGGTCCATGTTAATACAGGACACTTTTGCCAGCAATAAACAAAAAAACTTTTTTTTTTTTTTTTGTGTGTCTCCCCCTAGCGCAATAGCGCCCCTCAGAGTACCTGCTTCTCGATCCCAGAGAGAGAGAGGGACCCCCAAGGCTCACCAACCGATGCAGTGCAGTTTCCAACAAACTGCAGCCAGCGTCTGTCTTACACAGACTGGAAGGAGCTGTTTGCTTTTTCCCGGGCAGAAGGTGTGGCTCCGCCCCCTGTGTACGCCTTCCGGCGTTCCCAGCCCTCCACGAGGAAGCTGGGCTCACAAAACATGGCCGCCCCCATAGAAGAGACATAAGACTCCAAAAACACGGCGGCCGGCGTGACCTGAGGACATACATGCATTCGGTCTACGGCAAAATGGCGGCGGACCGCCGATATCGTCTTCCCAGCACATCCACCTGCACTCTGCTGAGAGGTGACATATGGATCTACAGAGATACACTGCACATAAGGTAGGATTATACCTCCTATGTTTGCTGTAATGTTACAGTCTGCTGGGTAGAGTGTTAGCTCTTGAACCAAGTCTACTTCCCACAAACACATGCTGTATTACAAGGGGGACTTGTAAGTGTCAGATATATACTGACCATATATGGAGGGGCCCATAATATATACTGCCTCATAAATGAGGAAAAAAGGGAACGTTTTACTCACCATACCGAACCGACAGGCACCCTCTCTTCATAATACCCTCTCCACCGAGGTGGGGGTTTGTGGACGCCTCGACTCTCTGGTCCTGGCGTCCAAGCGAGCTTTTAACTCGCAAAGTCAGTCCCTTTACTGGGACTCCGTCGCGGCCGACTCAGCGCACTGGTCTGCACGCGCTTTTAGGCAGAAACCGGGGTGACCACTGGATCTCACATCCAGCCCGTCGCCCGGCCCCGCATACTTACTTGAATATGTCGCGGCCGACCAAGCGCAATGCCTGGTCTGCACGCGCTCGTAGGCCGGCTGGGGTGACCACAAGTGTCGCCCAGTCCGGCATTTTTGCTTGAAGATCTCACAGGAAAAAAACACTGGAGAAAACTACCTAAAAAATGTCTTTTTCTTAAAGAAAAAAAAAAGTCTTGCCAGGACCAAAAGATCCCAGCAAGGAACTTAGGTCCTTACTCCTGACTAGACAGAAAAAAACTGATTCCCTGTAGCAGAGAGAGGGAGGATATACCCTCAGGGACTGCCCCCTAGGGTGGAGCCAGAACGTTTTTGTCATTCTGCCTAGTCCTACTCCTGCGGAGACAACATAACCCAGCTCTTGAGAATCAAGAAGACTACGTCTGTCAATGAGCGATAGAGAAAGAACCTTTCGGGTGGCGTCTCTGAAAACTCTATGTTGTAGCCTTGGGACAGCATATTCAGAATGTATTGATTTTCTTTTATGGCTGCCCAATAGGGGAGGAATTCCCTCAATCTTCCTCCCACCGGCAATGTCTTGTCATTGTGTTTTGTTGGTTGACACAGGAGGATGGAAGAGAACACCTCCTTTCCCTTTGGGTTTTTGTGTCGACCAGTTTCTTCTCTTCTCTTGGGGTCTGCTATTTTGCTGAGCTTTTTGAGGTCGAAAAAGCTTCTTTGCTGCCTGTTTCTTCTTCACAGGAAAAGACTTCTTTTTGTCTGCTGTTCTATCTAGAACAGAGTCTAGCCCAGGTCCGAATAGTAGATCCCCTTGAAAAGGAAGTCCACACAGCTTATTTTTAGAAGCTGTATCTCCAGGCCATGTCTTTAACCAAAGAGCCCTTCTGGCTGAGTTGGATAAAGCTGCAGATCTTGCTGTCATCTTCACTGACTCTGCTGAAGCGTCAGCAATAAAGGCTGTGGCCGTGGAGAGCGTGGAAAAGGAATCCAAAATTTCCTGTTTGCTTTTGCTTTTAGCTGGCTAAGCCAGTATTCCAGATTCCTGGACACACGTTACTGCCATGGCAGGCTTCAGACTCCCCATGGTGGATTGCCAGGATCTCTTAAGTTGCTGGTCCATCTTCTTATCCATGGGATCCCTCAGGACTCCCATGTCTTCAAATGCTAGGTCTGTTGACCTAGAAACCTGGGAGAAGGCTGCATCAATCTTTGGCATCTTATTCCAGGGAGCTCCTGGGTCCTCATCAAAAGGAAATCACCTTTTAAAGGCTTTAGGGAAGAAGGTTTTCTTTTCCGGATCAGCCCACTCATGTTTTATTGCATCTGAGATGGTCTGATGCACTGGGAAGATACGGCCCTTAGGCTCTTCCAAACCTGCATACATTTTATCATGTAGGGACAGTTCCTTCTTTTCCTCCTCTAGACCCAGGGTGATGTAAACTGCCCTCAGGAGACCATCCACTTGCTCTAAGGATAGTTTGTATTTAGTGGGCCTACTTTGTGCCCCTCCCTCCTCTTCTTCCTCTGAATCCTCTTTGTAATGTGAGGGGGAATTATCTCCTTGGGTGGAAGGAACCCCTTCTGTCCCCACCGAAGGAACCAACTGTGAACCCTGAGAGGACAGTGAGGCTGATGGCTGACTCAAGGCAGGATCCTGTAGGGATGACCGAAAAGATTGGATGGTAGCAGCCAATTCCTTCCTCACAGATGCGACTAGATCGCCACAAACTGTAGATGCTTCTTCCTTTACTAGTGCATCAATACATCCCTGGCAAAGTGTCTTTTTCCAGCTTTCCGACAACTTTGCTTTGCATGAAGGACACTTTCTCTTGGAAACAATTTCCGAGCTTTTAGCCTGGAAGACATGAATGGGAAAACACACATGCTTCTTAAGAGTCAGCCTGATTCTCAGGGTCACCAAGGTGCACAGAAAGACATTTTTAAGGGAAGTCCCATGTGCCCTGACAGGCCCCCAGCCACCGGGGGGAAAGATAAAAAGGGATGGAGAGAGACCCCACAGTAAGATAGGCCATATAAAGATACCCCTTACCTGGGCCTTACTGGTGCCTGTGCCTGTCCCACTCGCTGAAGAAGCTTCCATCACTTGGCAGCGGTATCACCCGTGGCTTCGGTACCGGTTCCGGAGACCAAAGCGCACCTGCACTGGAATAAGGCACCAGCTTGCTCCTCCCTTCTTCCTCTGCGTCCGGCGGAAATGACGCCACACGCCCCCTGCAGAACGCTGCCCTTTCCGGAACCTCACTTCCGGTCCGGACGAGCGTCACTCGATCCGGAGAAATGGCGGCAAATTTGAAAAAAAGGCGGCGGAAGCCCAAGAAAAAATCTTTCCGCTCCCAGATGCCTTCCCAGGGCTGTGCTCTGCGGGGTCCTGACTCAGCCTAGAGCACTGAAGAGGAAGAAGGAGCCCATGCACTGCAGTCGGTCGCGTGAATGGGAGAAGCAATCGTCTCCAAAAAAAGGGTAGGTGGACGTAGGAAGCCCGGTCTCTCAGGATAGCACCTTAAGAGCCCAGCTCCCCACAGAGGTGTTCCTTGGCCAGAGGAAACACAAAAACTGATGAATGGTGGGAGAAGCCTCCTTTTAAAATCTGGTGGATGGGGTGTTTCCTGATGAGGAGAGGGAGGAGCCATCTCTCTAAGGTGCTGTCCTGAAAGACGTTTTAGGGAAATTTTGTTTGATGTGTTTTATCAAGTCATTTGGGAGTATTTTTATTCCATTACTTTTAATAAACCTGCTTAAAGGATAAAGCACTAGGCCAGTGCGCCCTTGTGTTTGTTTATCGTTTCTAGTGTTCCCAGACTACCCTGGTCTTGTGAGGGGCTGCAAGGCTGAAGCATTCCAAAGTTGCCGTGTCAATAGTTAGACATCGGCAAGACGGTAGCTGAGCTGGATAAAGGATTGTACCACTCAGAGCGCAGGGGACAGGTGCCTTGCACCAACAGTTTGTTTGAGCAATTCAGATGCTAGAAGCAAAGTTTACCAAAGAGAACTGGACATTGGAGATCCTTTTTGTGGTACCGAGATTTTCCATTATGAAGAAGTTCTTCCAGACTAATAGTCATCACATGTTTACCATCCTAATAAAAAAAAAAAAAAATAGTTCATTGAGAATGCGACTCAATCACATTAGCTTCTTGCATGGTAGTGTCAAGGTTACTCACTGCCCACTCCCTTTAAGTGATACAGAGTGCAAGGGGTTAAATGGCTGTGCATTACCTACTGGATACATTTGCAACATTGCCCACGCTAACGTGTGAAGCCTCCCTAGCAAGAGGCCCAAACTTTTAGGGTTTGGACAGCAATATGGGCAACAACCTGTCCTGGTGTGATTCCTTGGACCAAGCCCTGTAGTATGTCACTGGAACCTCAGATTAAAATCCACAAAAAAAAAACATTTTAGAACCATAAAAATTTGAGGGCTTGTCCCAATAGACATCTAGTCTACAGTCCTGCTGATGTCTGGACTGAGGGGGTACCCCCTTCCTCAGAGGAAAATAAAAAGTTGTAACCCCTACCTACCAACTGCAGTCCTCAGCTAGAATTCAAGAATTGTTAGAGGGGAGAACAGTGCTAGTGACAGGTTTTATGTCCTTTGGAGGGAGCTTCTCTATACTACTAGGGGGGGGGGGGGTATAGAAGAACTTAACCAAACTCTATAGTTATGCATGAAAGTGGAGGGGGGGTGGGAAAGTTGGAAGACATTCCAACTCTTCAAGCAAAAACACCCTGTTCCAATACGCACATCAGAAAGAATCTTTTGTTGCAGATTTTAGCAGGTTACCATCTTACCTCTTCTTTCATAAAGCAGCTATCAAATGAAGCACCAACCCTTACAGATCCATCCAAATCCTGTCCTACCCATGTGCCACAAGCAGAGTTATTGTGCAAGTAGTGAGGCTTTCCATTATGATCTAAAGGAAAAAAAAAAACCCCCACAAAGTCAAAAGCTTTTCCAGGGAGAGTGCACATTTAGGATTTCAAACATTCAGGACTTCAAACATTCAGGACTCAAGCACACTGGACATAAAAACATTAGTAGAAAGCTGTAGAAGGAGTTTCAGCTTTTTGCAGTAGCTTTTTTTCAGCAAAACTATACTCTACAAAAGCTTATGGCTCAAAAAGCTTGATAAATGCATTATAGCCGTATTTTTTTAGCGTTTAAGCTTTTATTAGAGTTAGAGCGTCATTACAGCTGAAAAACGCCTCTCAAAGCCCACCAGTTCTGAGTCTTTCCAGCCAGAAAACACCCCAGCCAAAAACTGCTGATAACAGCCTTTTTGTGCATGGACACAGGATAACATGATGGGGAGTTTACTGGCTGTAGAAAAACACATCCAACACCAAAATCAGCAGCTGTAGAAATATCCAGTGTGCATGAGGCCTCAGTTATTCCCTCTTAGTAACCTGCAGTGTGGCACAAACCACACACCTGAAGAGCATCTTGAGGCAAACTGCTTAATAGGTTAAGGCCCCTTTCACACAGGCTGACCGTTTAGATCCACCTGTCCGTTTTTTTGGCGGATCTGAACGGTCCCCCCATGCATCTCTATGGGGCATTGGATGTCAGCGGAGACATGTCCGCTGACACCCGATCCGTCAAATCTGGACGGATGGAAACCCTATTTTCCATCCATCCAGCGGATCGGATGATAACAGACCGACAGTCCGTTCCCATCCGATTCCCCCATAGAGATCTATGGGGCTGTGACAGCTGTGTCTCCGCACAGTGCGGAGACACAGCTGTCAATTCTCCTGCTCAGCGGATCGATCCCCCGCTGAGAAAACAGAGTCCGTTTGACGGACTTACTGTGTGAAAGGAGCCTTAGGTTTGTAGAGCATATTAGCCAACATTTAATGCAATGCTGGTGCTGCACTTTTAGCATTATAGATTATATAGTAACCCCCCACAACCAACCATTCACAAGAGTACTGGATGCTTCTACATTACCTTACCAAAACAAAGCATCCCATTCTTAGTAGGAAAAAGGCAGACCATAGGAACTGGAACCACTAACATCTGCTGATTTTGACAAGATAAGTTTTGCACTTACCACTATGGTTCACACTGAATGCAGCCTTGAAATAACGCTACTTAGTGCAATTTCATGTGCAGCTTGCCAACATCTGCCTGACTTCATGCCAATAGTGCAGAAACCTCAAAATCAGCACAAGTCAGTCACACCAACTGAACGGTTCCATTGGCACAAATAGTGCCAATGGAACTCTTTTATAAACAATGCAACTTAAACAGTCAAGTAGAACCAGTGTGAATCAGGGCTTAAGGCATTTAGATGTATTGGATATTAAAAACACCCACACATTACTACACTATGGAAGTCAAGTCTCAATGGCAAGAGGATTAGATGTGGGGCAAACCACAGGAGCAATGAGAGAAAAGCCGCTCAGGTGTATGTTCCAAAACCGCTGCATGTCAGATCCGTCATCCAAGAGTAGAGAAATTCCAGGTTTGAGACCGTACTCAACCTTGAGTGCAGTCTCAAACTTGGAATTTCTCTACTCTTGGGCAAACCACAGGAGCCAACCATATTATAGCACAGAGGTATGGATGGTGGAAGAATTAAAGAGTAGTTATTTTAATTTGCCTTTTGGAAAAAATCAGAACACTTAGAGGAAGTAAAGTCGAAAAAAAAAAACGAGAAAAAAAAAGCCCTGTAAAGAGAAAGGCATAATGAGCTAGTATGCATCGCATACTAGCTCATTATGTAGTACTTACCTTAAAACGAAGCTCCCGCCGTGCAGCCACCTCAGCGACAGGACGGCGACATGTCCGGCCGTCCTGCTTCCGGGTTCGCGTCCTCCGGCCATCTGATTGGCCGGAGGCGCGATTACATCACTCCTGCGCCTGCGCGCGGGAGCCGCCGTTCACGGCACTGAGCTCTGAAGGAACGGCACGGGTGGCCGTTCCTTCAGAGCGCCTGCGCCGATGACGTCATCGGCAGTATGCACTCTAAATATCTCCTAAACGGTGCAAGTTTGGGAGATATTTATAGCACCTATAGGTAAGCCTTAATATAGGCTTACCTATAGGTAAAAGTTTGTGAGGTGGGTTTACAACCTCTTTATTGCAGGGGGGGGGGAGGGTCTAAACTACAACTTTAGGTTTAATTTGACTTTAGATAGTTTAGGCCAAGCGAATCATTCTTTGAGACTGCATTAGCGTCCTCATTTAAATAAAAGTTTACTTTCCCACCAAAAAGCACCCCCCTCCACCTAATGGGGCATCATATAAAAATCCTAAACAGTACCTTGAGGGATACACATTTTTGTTATCCAGGTAGAAGAGGATCACTTGCTGTCCTCATGAACATTTTTAGGCCCCTTTCATCCCTGAGAAAATGTCCAGCTTCAAGCGCTAAAAGGCAACAAGCCAAAACTCATTGGTTTCAATTGCCCCTGCTCACATGAACATTCTGTCACCTGAAGCAAAATGCCACAAAGTACATGAGCTGCTTCTTGGTAGATTACAGGATTTTTTTGGTCCCAATAGAAAGGCCTGACTTAAGTTTTTTTTTTTGGTGTGAATGGAGCCCAAGAGGTTAAAGCCAGAGAAACCCTTGAAAATAACCTTCAGGGTTCAGAGAACCCCTACAATATACTACAGCTCATGGTCCATTAGTGTGGGGTCAGTGGGAGGAATGCTGCTTACACTGGTCATTTGGAATAATCCCGGTCTTACATAAAAGAAAAGGTAAGGTAAGGTGGACTACCCCCTACCTTGGTGGGAGTGTTACTCATTTGGGAAGCAGTTGGTCACTGCTCAAGGAACCCCTAGCAACCTCCATAAAAATCCTATAGTTCCTCAGAAGTTTGGTTGCAAAATGCTGCTTTATAGATTTAAAATTTAAAAAAATAATGGACATTCTGACACATTACCCCAGTGTGTTTATCAGAAAAGCCCTGACTGGTCACCTGTGACTAGTTAGGTTAGTAGCCCCCAGAAACATAGCTATACAAGCCAAAACAACAGAGTATAACAATGAAAATAAATACTACTTGTACTCACCTAGTACCGATAGCACAAAAGCAACATCATTCAACAGTGAAGGGAGTGAGAATTGCATGTAATCATACCCACAGTTCAAGCGGGATGCATCATCCCAAGAATCCAAACTGCCAGACACAAAGCCACAGAACCATACCACCCCTAGCAGGATTAAAGCCATCTTGCCTAGCAACTACCAATACCACAAGTAGGGAAAAGCTCCCTATTTATATGCTGGCTCATTAACTGATTGGGCAGCTATTGTGGTAAGCACAGGTGTATTGCATGTTGTTAAAGGCCAATGATCAAGTTCTAGGAAGTTTCATTAACTCATTCCTAGCTTATATTCCTTAGGTGAATACTTTTGGAGGAGTTTTTTACTACTAATGCCCCATACACACGTGCAGATTATCTGCAGACTTTTGTCTGCAGACTTACCTTTTCTATGTAGTGCAAGGGCCTGCCGGATTGCATACAAATTGAAAGTGTTTAGGTTTGACCTCATATTATATGGTTTTGGTAAGTCTGCAGACAAAAGTCTGCAGATAATCTGCACGTGTGTATGGGGCATAAGGTTAGGTCCACACTGGCCTGCACACTGGCAGCTGTCAAAGTTAGCTTTGGCAAGAAGTGGCGCGATGCATATTTCAGTGCATTTCACTGCGTCCCTATTTTTTTTTTTTGTTTTATTAACTTTATTTGAAGTGTCCTATAGTTTTTGCACAACAGTGCGTTGTGCTGCTGTGCGGTGCCATGTGGTGGTATCCAGTGTGCTGCGTAAAATTACTGACATACTGCATTTTTCCGCAATAGGCATCACCCCAGCATTGTGGTATAAACTGGGCACATGTGCCCTAGTGTTGACTAGGGATGAGCTCAAATGAACCCACCTGAGCTATCCTGCCAGGATGCTGTCACTGCAGATTGCCACTCATATGTGGCCGTAGTGACACTTTACTGGCAGGTAATGATGGACCCCGGCGTGTTGGGACCGCAATTGCCGACGACCACCCAAGATCACTCCCCGCTTTGAGGGAAGAACGGTCGGCTGTTGTAAACACAACCAACTGTTCTTCTCTCTGAAATGATCACAGAGCATCTGTGATCCTTCTATATAGGATCACAGATGTAGCACCCTCCTAGATAGGTGCTAGGTAGGTAAAGCCTAGTATCTCCATCTGCTTATCAGGGGAGCCTGATTGTTAGTTATGCCTGTTGCATGTGTTCATGCATGAGTCATCTGGTCTGAGGGAGTATCCCCACTTTGCCCAATAGGGAGGCCTGTTGGACAGTGGAGGAAACCCAGCCAGTGACACACAGGCTTTGTAGCTGTCCCAGTGGGATGGCCCAGACAGTGGTGCATCCTGGGATAGGCTTTAAAAGCCAAGTGCACGTGTGGCAGGGCGCCTTTGGGCGGGAAGCCAAGTCCTAGAAGGAGAGTACAGCTGTTTCTCCTTCTGCAGTTGGAAAAGGTGGTCACAGGAAATCAGCCTGGTGAACCTTAAGGTGTTGCTGAACGCAGAGGTCCTGTGGATGCAGACAAGTGGAGTTTGGAGGCAACGGTGACTCTGGAAAAACAGTGTCCGTGAGTACAGAGGAACTTGACCAGCGGTCTGCCAGGAAGGGGGCCACTGCAGAAGCTAGGGTCAGCGGACAGATGTCAGCACACCGGTATTGAGAGGAAAGGTGGATGCCAGCTTCAGAACCCTGAAGAGAATAGCTAAAACAGGAACCTTTTAACCACTTCTATACAGGGCACTTTCACCCCCTTCCTGCCCAGGCCAATTTTCAGCTTTTAGCGCTGTTGCATTTTGAATGACAATTGTGCAGTCATGCAACACTGAACCTAAACCAAATTTATGTAATTTTTCCCCACAAATAGAGCTTTCTTTTGGTGGTATTTGATCACCGCAAGGTTTTTTCCTTTTTGCTAAACAAATAAAAAAAAGACCGAAAAGTTTGAAAAAAAAAAAAAAAGTTTTTTGTTTATGTTATACAATTTTGTAAATAGATTTTTTTCCTGCACTGATGAGTCTGCACTGACAGGCACTGATGAGGAGGCACTGATGGGGTGGCACTGATGCGGTGGCACTAATATGTGGCACTAATAGGTAGCACTGATATGCAGCATTGGTGGGCACAGATAGGCGGCACTGCTGGGCACTGATAGGTGGCATTGATGGGCACTGATATGTGGCACTGATGGGCACTGATAGGCAGTCCTGATGGGCACTGATAGGTGGCAGTGATAGGCGGCACTGATGGGCACTAATGGGCACTGATATGCGGCACTGGTGGGCAATAATGGGCACTGGTGGGTGGCACTGATAGATGGCAATAATGGGCACTGGTGGGCAGCACTGATGGGGAGGGCACTGATGGGGAGCACTGATGGGGAGGGCACTGGTGGGCTCCCTGAGCCCTGATTGCCAGCCCTGGTGGCCATGGTGGGGATCCCTGGGGTCATGGGTGGGCATCCCTGGTGGTTCTCGTGGCCCCCCCCCCCCGAGGGTCTGCACTGGTAATCAATGATCTGATTACCAGTGCAGATCCCCCCCTGTCAGAAGAGCCGCAGATCGGCTCTCCTTTACTCGTGCCTGTCAGGCACGAACTAAGGAAAGCAGATCAACGGCTCTTCCTGTGCACTATGTGACCAGCTGTGATTGGGCACAGCTGGTCACATGGTATCGGAGATGCGGTGTGTCAGAGTGACACGCCGCATCAGCGATCGCCGCTCTGCGCGGCTCTGTCCTCAAGATTGTGCATAGTTCATTGTTGGAGTATCCCACTCATCCCTTCTCCAATCCCTAAATAAAAACACAAAAACCAACATCCCCTGGATTGATTATTGACTGAGCCAAGGACTTTCAATGCTGTTTGTCTGCTATCAGTTGCTAAGGGTAACCCAAGGGAATCCAGAAGGTGTAATTCTCAGCAGTCCTCTAGGGGGCAGTGTTACACAGGTCTCTATGGTCATTTCATAAGCCCCTCCCCCCACAGTTAGTAAACAGTCCCCTAGGCTCACACTTAACCCTTTGATCACCCACTAGGTTAACCCCCTTCCCTGCCAGTGTCATTATTACAGTAACAGTGCATATTTTTAGCACTGATTACTGTAGTAATGTCACTGGTCCCCCCAAAAGTGTCAAAAAGGTCAGTTAGGGGTTCGATCTGTCCACCGCAATGTCACAGTCCTGGTAAAAATCGCAGATCACCGCCATTACAAGTAAAAAATAAATAAATAAATAAATAAATAAATATAAAATGACATAAATCTTTCCCCTAGTTTGTAGACGCGATAACTTTTGCGCAAACCAATTAAAATACGCTTATTGCGATTTTTTTTTTTACCAAAAATATGTAGCAGAATACAAATTGGCCTAAAAGGATGAAAAAAATAGATTTTACATTTTTTTTTGGGGGGGGGGGGGGGGGATGTTATATAGCAGAATGTGAAAAATATTGTTTCCTAACTTCCTAACAGTCTCCATGGCAGCCTACGTGTGGGTTAACCCCGCCTCCACTCCAAGGGTATAGGACCCCCCTCTCATAAATTTCAGCTCACAGGTACAGCCAGTGTTCCTTTTTTGTCTTCCTCCAAGGACCAAGATGCTATTGGACAATCTGAGTAGGATGACCGGTTTACCTTATCTAGGATCAGCGGTGTCTGTATGCCCAGGACCCAGCCATGGGTGGGTGAGTGGCGCTTTAAAATTCTGCTACTTGTGGATGGCTGGCGGCATCCTGGTAGGGTCTGAAGACTTCGGGCAAGGTTATCCATGGCAGTGTATTTGTTCTATTTGTCAGTATTTGTCTCTCCTTTACTTCCCTGGGGCTAGTGGACTGTGACCAATGGCTACTGGAACGCTCTCTGCGCTCCAGGCATCTCCTTCCTCCTTCCCTGCCGCTCGGTTCTGCTGGCGCATGTGTAGTAGATGGACGGCGCTTGGTCCCGGTCTTGCGCATGCACAGTACGCCTCAATCAGATCAAGGCCTGGCCCGCGCATGTGCAGTTGCGATCGCGGCCAGGTCACCAATGACGTCATCCTGGCGGGGAATTTAAACAGCTGTCAGCCCCAGTACTCTCAGGGAGTACTGTGGGCATAGAGACAGCTTTCCTGTGCCTTTTCCTTTCAAGCTACAGGTATGTGGGACTGGTATTATGCTTGCTGGTTACTGGATGCTGTGATGCTGTATTAAGGATGGTGGTAGTGGTGGCGGTGGGGGGCGGGGGTGGATATAGGTAAGGGAGGTTGGAGTACTTATTGTGCTGCTCTGTCCCTGATCCTTGTTCCCCTTTCTTACCACTGTGGTTTTACCGGCATGCATGGATCCTGCGTCACCGCTCTCCTGTGGCCAGCCCTCTCATAACAGGTGGGTGCTGGTGCGGCAGGGGGAGGGGTGCTGGCTCCTGGTTCACGGCTCAATCCCGTGTCTCCCCAATCTTTCTCTTCCTCCCTCCTGCTCTTCCAGGTCTGGTACTCATCAGGAAAGGGACCCTGCCTGGCCAAGAAGGAGTTCATCTTCTAGGTCCAGACGTCATGAGTCTCCGTCAGGGAGCAGGCTGCAGAGGAGATGCTCAAGTTCCTCCTCCAGACACCGCACACACCACCATAGTAGCCATACAGCCCTGAGAGCCTGTTGGGGATGTGGGGCGCAAGTCCCTTTGCGAGCCATGCTTCGCTCGCGCAGCCGGTGAGAGGGAGTCTGAGGACCAGAGGTTGGAGTCCCTGGTGAAGCAGTCCCTGAAAGAATGGGGCACTACTCCCGCACAAGGTCAAGCTACGACCAGCTCTCACATTGAGGCCCCAGAAGATCAGGACCCCTCTCAGCCGAGCCTTACTTCTGGAAGGTCATCTGAGAGTGACTCCGAAGAGGATGGATCTGTAGGAGGCTTTGACTTCGCTCTGGTCTTGCCTTTGATTAGGGCTATTAAAGAGGCCCTGAAATGGGAAGATCCCCTGACTCTCCAGACGAAGCAACGAAAATTCTTTAAGCACCTGGGTAAGGAGTGCCTTAATTCCCCATGCCTTGCAGAACTGAAGGACGTCATCACGGATGAATGGAGTAAAGGGGACAGCAAATCTTCCCTATCCTCCAAGCTGGCGAAGCTCTATCCGTTTAAGTCAGAGGATGTAACTCATCTGGAGTCAGCCCCTCTGGTGGATGCCGCAGTCACAAGACTGGCAAAACATGTTACATTGCCATTGGATGATGCACTCTCTTTTAACCACTTAAGCCCCGGAGGATTTGGCTGCTAAAGGACCAGGGGTTTTTTTGCAATTTTTTACTGCGTGACTTTAACGGACAATTGCGCGGTCGTGCGACGCTGTACCTAAACGAATTTGACGTCCTTTTTTTCCCACAAACAGAGCTTTCTTTTGGTGGTATTTGATCACCTGTGCGATTTTTTGATCACGCGCTATAAACAAAAAAAGAGCGTAAATTTTGCAAAAATAACAATATTTTTCACATTTTTTTATATGAAATTCCCCAAAAAAAAAAGTAAAAATCAAAATTTTTTAACATTTTTCGGCCAATTTGTTTTATGCTACCTATGTTTGGTAAAAAAAATCGCAAAAAGCGTATTTTGATTGGTTTGCGCAAAAGTTATCGCGTTTACTAACAAAGAGAAAGATTTTTGTCATTTTTGGTGTTTTTTTTTTTAACGCATAATGGCGGCGATCTGCGATTTTTTTTTCGGTACTGCGACATTGCGGCGGACAGATCGGACCCTTGACTGACATTTTTGACACTTTTGGGGTTACCAGTGACATTACTGCAGTAATCAGTGCTATACATATGCACTGTTACTGCAAAAATGACACTGGCAGGGAAGGGGTTAACTTTATTGGACAGGGAGGGGTTAAGTGTGTCCTAGGGGCGTGCTTTCTACTGTGTAGGGACATGGCTATTGGTGTAAAAGCAAAGATAAACCGTTCTACATAGTAGAACGGTCAGATCTTCACTTTTACACAGGGAGAACTGACAGGCAGCTTGTTTACACAAGCTGCTCTGTCTTTCTCCCTTCACAGGAGCGATCGTAGTGTGGCCGGCGGACATCGAGTCCGCCGGTCACACGCACTGACTTGCCTGTGAACGAGCCGCGGCGGGCGCGCGCCTCGGCGGGCGCGCGCCCGCCCGCTATAGGCTCGCAAGTCAGTGACAGGCGAGTGACGTACCGATACGTCACTCTGCCTGGCCGGGGCTGACCGCCGCAGTATATAGTCGTGCGGCGGTCGGCAACCGGTTAAGGATCCCTTGGACAGAAAGATAGATCTGGACCTGAAGAGGATTTACGTTATGGCTGGTGCAGCCTGTAAACCTGTCCTGGCGCTAGCAGCCATGTCCAAGGCCATGGAAACTTGGGTGTCCAACATCGAGACTAAGCTGGGAGGCATCTCAGATGAGGCAATGGAAAGCTCAAGAGTTTAAACTGGCTTCAGTCTTTTTGGGAGAAGCATCCATCGACATCCTTCGTCTCCTAACCAGAGCCATGCTTTCCTCAGTTACGGCTAAGCGGGCCTTATGGCTGCGCCCCTGGCTTGCTGATCCAGCCTCCAAACAGGCCTGGTGTAAAATTCCTTTTGAGGGTTCTTCCCTCTTTGGGAACAAACTGGACAGCCCCATAGCACGAGCCACCGGGGGGGAATCATGCTTCCTTCCCCAAGATAGAAGTCTTGTTGGCCAGAAGAAGTCTCAACCCAGCAAACAGTATACAGAGAATTCAAGGGATGCTCGCTACTACAGGCCTGGTCGGGACTTTCGGAGGAATTGGAGAGGAGGTCAGACATCCTCCCGAAGATCATCTAGAAACCCGGCTCCCTCCAGGCAGGAAGCCACAAAGTCTTTTTGAGATTGGGCCTGCTCAGACATACCAGGTGGGGGCACGTCTGCTCCTCTTTCGGCGTGTCTGGGTGGCCTGAATCTCAGACTTCTGGACCGTCGAAAACGGTCTCCACAGGTCACACGTGGTCCTTCCTGGCGGACCCTGTTCCCAGGTTTATTCCAACTCGCTTGCCTTGCTTGAGTCTTGCTCACTTACGTAGATGATTTGGTGTCTCAAGGTGCAGTGGTTCCGGTGCCTGATCAAGAAAAATTCCAGGGCGTGCATTCACCCCTCTTCCTAGTGCAAAAGAAGAACGGATCCTGTAGGCCCGTCATAGACCTCACTTATTTAAACAAGTCCATAAAGAACGAGAAGTTCAAAATTGAGACTCTTTCCACTATCCAAAAGGCAGTGCTACCAGGCGACTGGTTATCCTCGATAGACCTCAAGGATGCCTACTTTCATGTGCCTGTAGCAGAAAACTTTCGCAGGTACCTTTGTTTTGCAGTCAAAGAGCGGCACCTCCAATTTACCTGTCTTTCTTTCCGCCTGCCTACATCTCCGAGAGTGTTTTCCAAGGTCCTCCTGGCAGTAGTGGCCCTCATAAGGTTAAGAGGAATACCTTTACACCATTACCTGGACGACCTTCTTCTGTTATCTCAAGACAGGGATCAATTGCTAGCCCACAGAGATCAAGTAATTGCGACTCTCATGGAATTCAGCTGGCTATTAAACCTGCAGAAGAGCCAGCTGGAGCCTACTCAACGCCTAGTCTATCTAGGGGCTCAGTTTGACACCATCAGGAGTACAATCTCCCTTCCTCTGGAGAAAATCCCAGTGGTTCAGGAAAGGATTCTTCCAGCTCTTTCCTCCTCCCTTCTGAGGGCTTCTCAGTGCCTCAAAATCATTGGCACGATGGTGTCCACGGCTCCCATGGTCAAATGGGCTCTATGGCGAATGCAGCCTTTTCAAAGAGGCTTTCTTCAGCAGTGGAACCCAGAGGAGCAAGAGCAATGTATCCACATCTCCTCCAGCATGAGGATCAGTCTTTTGTGGTGGCTCCAGCGCAAGAATCTGCTCAATTGCCATTCTCTGACTCCAGTCTCATGGACCATCATTATGACTGACGGCAGCAACTCTGGCTGGGGAGCTCATTGTTTGACAGGGGAGGTGGTCTTCGCAATTCCACATTCCCGTCTCCAACATTCTGGAACTTCGGGCAGCTTTTATGGCTCTCCGAGCCTTCCGCCACCTTATAGAGGGGAAGTCCGTATTGCTCAGGATGGACAATACCACAGCAGTGTCCTACGGGAAGAGGCAAGGTGGGACCTGGAGCCTTCCCCTCTTACGGGAGCTAGACCTGATCAGGACTTGGGCCCAGGCTCATCTTGCCAATATTTCGGCAGTATAAATTCCTTCCGGGGTCTCAAAATGTCCAGGCAGACTTTCTGTCCAGAGTTCAGTTGAACCACAACAAATGGTCCCTCCACGTTCAAATGGATTCTGTCACTGGGGGTCTCTCCCGAAGTCGACCTGTTCACCTCTCCCTGCAACCACAAGTTGGAGAAATATGTCACGAGAGGCAGGTGTCACCAAGCTTACGGGACAGATGCGTTGACCGACAAGTGGGAGTTCAGCAGGGCATATGCCTTTCCCCCAATCCCCATCATCCTCAGGTTCTTGCAGAGACTCCAAGCAGAAGATGTGGAGATTGTTATGGTGGCTCCATACTGGCCAAACAGGCCATGGTTCCCGCTTCTCCTGCAGCTCAGCTATCGGGACCCAATCCCTCTTCCCCTCACGCTAGACCTTCTTTCGCAGGGAGTGACATTACACCCCTGCTCTGCATTGCTCTGGTTGACGGTCTGGTTCTTGAGAGGGAGAGGTTGGAATCCCTTGGCTGTCCCCCGGGGGGTCATTCCCACCTTGATGAGCTCCAGAAGACCAAGCACAAATAGGGTTTATTGCAGAGTCTGGGCTAAATTCATGGAATTCATGTATCCGGAAGGAAGGTCTTCTTCAGTCCCTTTTCTTCAGTCCCTGGGATTCAAGACGTCCTGAAGTTTCTCCAGGCAGGTCTGGATATGGTCCTTTCAGTAGGCACTCTCAGAGTTCAAGTGTCGGTCTTGACCGCTTTCTCCAGTGTCCTGTGGGACAACAGGCCTACAGAGCAGAGGGTTTGGCTGCTCCAGAGGCGGTGGCGGCCCATTCTACAAGAGGGCGGCTTCACGTCAAGTGGCTCCAGAAGTAGTGTGTAGATCGGCCTCTTGGTCATCTGTCAACACCTTTATGACCCACTACTGTGTGGAGCCTGCCTCCTTATCTTCAGTTAATTTAGGTCTGACTGTTTTGTCTGCTAACAATATGAATTAAAATGTTCTTTGTTTAAGCATTCCCACCCGTGTGGTATGGGCTAGTTATTTCCCACACGTAGGCTGCCATGGAGACTGTGAAAATTCCCTATCAGATACTTACTGTAATTTTCCTTTCCTGATGGTCTCCATGGCAGCCGCAGTTTCCACCCTCTGGTCTTGGATTCGGCTAAGATATGGAACACTAGCTGTACCTGTGAGCTGAAATTTATGGGAGGGGGGTCCTATACCCTTGGAGTGGAGGCAGGGTTTTTTTTTTTTTTTCCCAAAACATTTTATTGAAATAAAATACAGTAGAATGAAATAACAATTGAATAGCAGTTTGAATGGTACAAAGCGGAACAGAAATACCAACAGTAACATCCAGAATACAATATAAGGGTGGAGGAACAAAACACGACACAATTGTACAGTGGAGCACATGGGTGTACAAGACTTGAACTGAGCATGTAGTATATACCTTAAGCAGTGCGGGAACAGTCCTGCTTCCCATACTCTGGTGTGGGGCCACAGGGAGAACGTACAGTCAGAGGTCGTGTGGACCTCCAGAGTTGTGGGATGGAGTGGAGGCAGGGTTAACCCACACGTAGGCTGCCATGGAGACCATCAGGAAAGGAAAATTACGGTAAGTATCTGATAGTGAATTTTCTGGATTTTTTTTTTTTCAGAATTGTCGCTCTTGTATTGTTTATAGCGCAAAAAATAAAAATCGCACAGGTGATCTAATACCTCCAAAAGAAAGCTCTATTTGTGGGAAAAAAGGACATCAATTTTATTTTGGTACAGTGTCGCACGACCGCACAATTTTTAGTTAAAGTAACGCAGTGCCGAATCGCAAAAAATGGCCTCGTCATTAAGGGGACAAATCCCTCCGGTCCAGAACTCCCTAGTGGTGACCTGCATTTATCCAGTGAGGAAAAACGTAGTGTGTACAAGCCTTTATTATGGTCTGTGTATGGCTGCTGCTATTAGTGCTGTCTCTGAAAATAAAGGTTCTTTCCTGGTGCCTCCATGGCAGCATACTAGTAATAGAGCTCCGCCTCCGCATAGCCCCCCCCATAATTCTCCTTTTTTTCCTCATACCTCTTGAACAGTGAAGATTGCAGCAGTATGTCCCTACCTCTGCCTGTGAAAATGGGCAGCTTCCACCGGGTTCAGCCTCTCCCGTGTGCAGTCCCTGTTCTTGGGCCGCTAAACGCGCTAATAAGACTGGGAACCCCTTCTGTGGATCTTCTGGGGTTTGTGAGTAATGGCGTTTCCTCATGTGGAACAAATCTGCCGTCTTTTGTTTGTGTATATGCAAATATATATAATGAATGTATATATATGCTGTGGGGATGGCTGGCTGCGGGTGGATCAGCATTCCTTTTGTTTCCCTTTTTCTGTCTCTGCCCAAATATCATGCATTTTCAGTATTTGTCTTGTATTAAAACATTGCCGGTTTTAAATTCCTTTTTTCCTGTAGACCGTTAGTGTGGTACCTTGCTAGTATGTGTTTGTCTTGCCAAGCGGTCAGGGAAGTTCTCCTGCGCAGCATAACGGTGTCTGTGGCGTCCTCGGATATCCTAGTCGTGCCGGGTCGCTCCAGGATGCGCAGTAGAGACCACGGCGGCCATTTTGCCGTAGTCTCCAAAAAAAAAAAAATAGAAGACAGTATATATTAACCACTTGCCGCCCGCCCGCCGTCATATGACGACGGAGTGGTGCGACCATTGTTCTGGGCCGCCGTCATATGACGGCGGCACATTCAGGCAGGGCAGGCGCGCGATCTCTGCACTGCCGGTGTTGGCGTGTCCCCAGGACACAGCCCGTCACTGGCAGGGGGGAAGCAGCCAATTAGCATGGCTGTTTCCCACGTGATCGGCTGTGTTCCAATGACACAGCCGATCACAATAGAGGAGCCCAGAAGATGACCGCGCATGCGCGATCGGGAGCCGCGGTCATGTCGGTGGCTCTGTGTTCCCTAGGAACACAGCTAGTCACCGGCAGTAGTAAACAGTCACTGACAGTGGCTGTTTACTATGTGATCGGCTGTGAATCCATTCACAGCCGATCACAAAATGTAAACACAGAGCAGTAACTCACTGTTACTAGCTCTTCTCCCCTCACACAGTTTCCAGAATTCAATACGTCCAGGGGCACGGTCTCCTTGCCCCCGTCGAAAGCAACAGCCATAATTTAGAAGACACTCCGTACCATAGGGAAGGACTACATGTCAGCATCACAATGTCTGAGTCTGATCGGCTCAATGTCCTCCTGCATCCCTCTCGTGCCATGGTCACATTGGCACCTCAGGTTCTTTCAGTCGGGATTCCTGTCCCAGTGGCGCACACGTCAGCTCTCTCAGACAATCCAGATAACATCGGTAATGTGCAGAGGCCTTCATTGGTGGACAAATCCGGAGAATCTCGCCAAACCTCACCATTTGGGTTCTCATTCCTGGACCACGATCACATCGGATGCAAGCAGCCAGGGTTGGGGAGCACATTGCGAAACGATGCAAATCCAAGGAAGATGGTCTTTCCCAGTGAAAGGCTTGTTTTCCAATATTCTGGAATTGAGGGCTGCATTCCTGGCACTAACCTCACTGGCTCCTCAGGTGAGGGAGCAGAGGGTCCTAATACGTCTAGACAACAGGGCAGCGGTTTCATACATCCAGGAGCAGGGAGGAACCCACAGCAGGAAGGAAGTAGAGCCCATTATGATCTGGGCAGAAAGGAATCTGGTGGCCCTCAGAGCGGCCTATCTACCGGGCAAATTGAACACAGTGGCGGATCATTTATCAAGAGAGTTCGAGGACACCAACGAATGGGCACTACATCCGCACATTTTTCAGCAGATCCTCAGCTTATGGGATCCTCCGCAGGTGGATCTATTTGCAACTCCGGAGAATTCCAAGCTCCCGAGATTCTTTTCACGTCTCCCTTACCGGCAAGCGGAGGAAGTGGATGCTCTGTCCTGCCCATGGCGGTTCACGACTTTGAAGACGGTCTTTTTGGTGGCTATCACATCCGGTAAAAGGATTTCGGATTTGCACTCCCTGGGAATAGGGGAGGAGCATATATCCTTTTTCCCAGACAGGGTGGAGCTACGTCCTCTACGAGGTTTTACTCCCAAAGTGACTACTCCAGATAACTTGAGTGAGCCATGGGCCTTACCAGTCTTCTCGGATTCATGTCAGGAACTAGATGTTCCCAAAATACTAAAAGCCTATTTGGAGACGACAGCAACCTTCAGGAATTCAGAAAAGCTTTTCGTGGTTCCTTGGGGTAAAAACAGAGGAAAGGAAGCCTCAAAAAGGACCTTGTCATCATGGGTAGTCAAGACCATTCAGAAAGCCTATAAAGCACAGAACATGGATATTTCTTCCAGAGTGAACGCACACTCAACAAGGGCAGTTTCAACTTCCTGGGCAACGAGAGCAAACGTCTCATTAGAGACAATATGCAGGGCGGCGTCTTGGTCGTCACAGCACACGTTTCTCAGACACTATCGAGTTGATCCGGGGGCCCTAATGACGGTTGAATTTGGAAGAAGAGTTGTTCGAGCAGCAATGTCTTTATCCAATTAAAGTTTGTTTTTTGATTAGCATTATCCCACCCGTGTAAGCTAGTTATTTATCACTAGTATGCTGCCATGGAGGCACCAGGAAAACAGAAAATTGTATCATACTTACCGTAATTTTCCTTTCCTGGTGCCTATCCATGGCAGCATACGCTCCCTCCCTTGGTTTTCCTATTTATGGAGAATAATGGGGGGGAGGGGGGCTATGCCTTTTAATTTATGCTATTCACTGATCCTGAAGGTGGAGTCGAAGCGGAGCTCTATCACTAGTATGCTGCCATGGATAGGCACCAGGAAAGGAAAATCACGGTAAGTATGATACAATTTTTCGTTTTCGTTGAGTGAGCCACAAAGCTTTGTTTCATAGTACTGCTCTTTTCATGAGCATTAGCAACAATCTTGGAAAAACAAGGCAAAAAGGGAATTTCCATAGTTTATATGGCCCCAGATATGAAACCCGAAATATAATCAACAATTCTAAATATAATCAATTCTGTCACAAAGCGAGACAGATTCTGAAACAAATGTATTATATTATTAAATAAAATACAGCTTGATGTATGAATTGCTGTTCTAAAGTAGCACTGCAGCAGAATAAAACCTGCCCGGACCACTTCTTACACTGAGGGCGGGTTTGAAATTGTTTGCGTTTAGCTGATTTCAAACCCGCATGTCAGTGCGACTTAGCGATTTGACGGACATTTGTGTGGGTTCATGCACAGATGTATATTGAAATCACCCCCAAAGTCGCCAAAAGTAGTGCAGAAACTACTTTTGGAATTAGTGCGGTGCCACAAAGTCGGTGTCGCACCGATTTGGATGGTGCCGTTGCGGGCAATAGGCTCTGATTTGGCATGGGATTTGACATGTCAAATCGACCTGATGTGAACGGGGGCTAAAAGCGGTAGTAAACTCTTAAGATTAAAAAATTGTCCCCCTGCAGGCTAATCTCATAATGTGCTAGTGTGCATTGCATACTAGCACATTATGACAGACTTACCTGTAAAGTAAATCCCTCTAGCAGTGTGCTGACAGGGCTTCCATATTTACGCTATTTTCAGGCCGTTTGAATGGCCGGCCCGCGATGACATCACACACGCGCATGCCCACTGGAGTCATGATCATGGCACAGCACAGCACTGAATGGACAGCACACTCGCGAGTGTGTCACCAGCTGTGAATATCTCCTACAGTGCCTTGAAGAAATATTCATTTCCCTTGAAATTTTCCACAACCAAAATTGTAAATTTATCTTATTGGGATTTTATGTGATAGACCAACACAAAGTGGCATTTAATTGTAAAGTGGAAGGAAAATGATAAATCGTTTTCAACATTTTTTACAAATAAATATCTGAAAAGTGTGGCGTGCATTTGTATTCAGCCCCCCTGAGTCAAATTAGGTGGAGAGTGTCTGTGAACAGCAATTTTCAAGTTTTGCCGCAGATTCTCAATTGGATTTAGCTCTGGACCCATGGTGCCATAGGAGGAACAACCACAATTTAACTTTTATTAATCTAAATTATAAATAAATGTACTAGGATTCGCAGACTTGTATTGGTAAAATGGCCGAGGCCTTTATTATAACTTCACAAACAATTTTTTTTACAACTAGTCCAGCCATAGAGCGCGAACTAAACCCATAACACACATCTTTACTCACTTATGTAACTTAGCCATGAAGCCCAAGTTACCCATAAATATTAATATATAATTAAAGAACAACCTCAACAACGAAGTTGTCACACAGAAAATAAGCAAAACACAAAGAGCATTTACCATAGGGGACGGGTGGGAGGGACAAAGTCTCGGTCTGCTCCTGTTAACTAATGCTGCTAACGTATTTTCTTTGTTCTTTTATAGGGAACTGTTTAAGATTTAAGGTTTCAAAATTGTAATTTTTGACCCTACAGTGCCTTGAAGAAATATTCATTCCCCTTGAAATTTTCCACAACCAAAATTGTAAATTTATCTTATTGGGATTTTATGTGATAGACCAACACAAAGCGGCATTTAATTGTAAAGTGGAAGGAAAATGATAAATCGTTTTCAACATTTTTTACAAATAAATATCTAAAAAGTGTGGCGTGCATTTGTATTCAGCCCCCCTGAGTCAAATTAGGTGGAGAGTGTCTGTGAACAGCAATTTTCAAGTTTTGCCGCAGATTCTCAATTGGATTTAGCTCTGGACTTTGCCTGGGCCATTCTAACACATGAATATGCTTTGATTGTAGCTCTGGCTGTATGTTTAGGGTCGTTGTCCTGCTGGAAGGTGAACCTCCGCCCCAGTCTTTTCCAGATTCTAACAGGTTTTCTTCTAAGATTGCCCTGTATTTGGCTCCATCCATCTTCCCATCAATTCTGACCAGCTTCCCTGTCCTTGCTGTAGAAAAGCATCCCAACACCACAACATGATGCTGCCACCACCATGTTTCACGGTGGGGTTGGTGTGTTCAGGGTGATGTGCAGTTAGTTTTCTGCCACACATAGCTTTTTGCTTTTAGGCCAAAAAGGTTCAATTTTGGTCTCATCTGACCAGATCACCAAACCACATGTTTGCTGTGTCCCCCACATGGCTTCTCGCAAACTGCAAATGGGACTTCTTATGGCATTCTTTCAACAATGGCTTTCTTCTTGCCAGTCTTCCATAAAAGCCAGATTTGTGGCATGCACGACTAAAAGTTGTCTGTGGACAGAATCTCCCACCTGAGCTGCGAATCTCTAAAGCTATAAATACTTTTTCAAGGCACTGTAAACAGCATATTCACTGTACCTACAGGTAAGCCTGGTCTGAGATAATTTAAAGGGGTGCATGATGCAAGATGAAAGAACTAGAGTCAGTAAAGCATATGTGGGGTTTGAAGCAAAGCCACTACAGGAGGTGAATTTATAAAGAAAAGCAGTTGTGCAGTTGCTATAGGTGTAGCACCCTCCTAGGTGGGTGCTAGATAGGAGAGTATATATTTGGCTCTGTCTGCCTATCAGAGAAGCAGCAGGTAAATTCTATATTGCTCTGTGCTTAAATGGGAGCAGGATCTGTGAGTTAAGTCTGCTCAATGTGCTCAGTGTGTGATTCATCTGGTCTAGGGGAGTGTTTCACACTAGTCCAATAGGGAGGCATATTGGATAGTGGAGAAAACCTGACCAATGGGTACACAGGCTTTGATACAGCCCCAGTGATTGGCACAGACTGGTTGTCTCGGTGCATTGTGGGGTGGGGTAAAAAAGTCAGGAGCACATGTGTTCGGGATCTTTGGCTGGCGAGCAGAGTCCCAGAAGGAGGGTGGTGGCTGCCCATAGCAACCAGGACCAAACTCGCATTATGGAGACCCATAGCCTGGCCACATGGTACAGGAGTGAAGGAGTTAACTAATGCACGCATGAGATCTGCACTAGGTGCATGGCAGAACCCCAATCTGTCACTAGGAGTGAGGTGGACTGGAGGAGAGGGCACGGGCTCAGCAGTGTCCTTCCTAAATGCAACATACATCAAGCTAAAGTGTATAGTGACACATGACAGTTTTACAGAAGGACTGTGCAAGGCTTATCCCTAAGCCGGGGAGCTGCCATAATGTTTGATTTTCACATGACTGCAATCCCTGCATGGTCCTGGGCATGATGAGCACGAAAGGTACCCCTATATGCAGGGCGAGTGGCCCCCATCTGCAAGTGTGTGAATGGTGGGTAGCCTGGCCACTCACCAGTCCTTGTGGTGCGGCTGTAGACTCCCACTGTAGGAAGGGGGCCCCTTGCCTCTTCGCAGATGGTTCCAGTGATTAGAAGTGACAGGGAGAAGAGTGAGAAGACGCTCCAGTCTCCCTGCAGCAGGGGCGAGATGGATTGTGCTGCCCCTGTATCACCACTCTCAGGCCTCAAGCTTTGGTGCCCTGCCTGTCTGGTCTCCCGCAGAGATGTGGGCACACATGCTGAAGTGCTCACATGGGCTTCCCTGCTGCCAAGATTTAAAAGTTTCCAGTGCATACTGTTAAAAAATATTCTACCACTCCTCTTCTTCCTCAGTGTTCTATTGGAACTGTAGTGTAAGGGTCCATGTGTGTCCCATTCTATGGTTGATGTCCTGGACTACAATTCCCATGATCTTCAGCGTCCATAGGCTTTCCTGGCTATAGCTCTCCCCCTGCTGACTGAAGAGGATAGTGCAACACAACATTCAGCATAGCAGTAGAAAGTGAAAGTAAAACTGACTGTAAAGAGGACAATGCCTCCTTCCCCATGTCCATGTTTCTGTAGTCCAGCACCTGGCTACACTTTTTGCTGCATTTTGCTCTGTTGAAGTGAAACTAATTCTAAAAAATAACAACTTGTGAACAGGCAGGCTTTTTATTGGGTTGATTTACTGAAACTGGAGAGTGCAAAATCTGGTGAATCTCTACATTGAAACCAATCAGCTTCCAGTTTTCTTTTTAGTCAACGCTTATTTGAACAAACTGAAGTTAGAAGCTGAGTTGTTACCATGCACATCTGCATCATATTTTGCACTCTCTGGTTTTAGTAAATCAATCCCAATGTCCCTCCTGTGGATAATGCATCACAGGAATGGAGGCGAGTAGTTCTACCACTTGACCCCCCTTTATTACCAGGCCATTTTTTTGCGATACAGCACTGCATTACATTAACTGACAATTGCACAGTCATGCAACGCTGTACCTAAATAAAATTTATATCATTTTTTTCCCCACAAATAGAAGTATTTTTGGTCATGAATAAATCACCACTGTTTTTTTTTATTTCTTGTACTATAAACAAAAAAACTAATTTTGAAAAACATTTATATATTTTTTACTTTCTGCTCGAAAACATGTCCAAAAATAAATAAATGTAAAATATCTGTCTTCATAAATTTAGGCCTATATGTATTCTGCTACATGTTTTTGGTACAAAAAATCCCGGTAAGCGTATATTAACTGGTTTGTGTGAATGTTATAGCGTGTAAAAACTATGGCATATATTTATGGAACTTTTATTTATTTATTTTCATAATAGTAATGGCGACGATCGGTGGGGCTGTGATATTGCGGCAGACGATTGGACAATTACTGACACTTTTTACACTTTGCGGGAACCAGTGCCACTAATACAATGATCAGTGCTAAAAATATGCACTGTCTCTGTACTAATGACAGTAGTCATGACTGGAAAGGAGTTAAACATCTAGGGCGATATAACTGTGTGCCTAGCCATTGTTTTTGTGTACTGTGTTAGGTGCTTTTACTAGGGGAAAAGATAGATTTTGTTCCTTGCTTTGCAGGAACACAAATTCCATACCTTCCCCTCTGTCAGAATGGAGATCTGCCTTGTTTACATAGGCAGATACTAGTTCTGTGTGTTTTACTGACAATAAGCAGGTGCCGGTGGACATCTAGTGCCCGGCACCCACAGATCAGCTTCTGCATGAATAATCACAGCAAAAGCTGCTCGCTGGTAGCACATGCATGCCCCCTGCAGGCAGGAGTGCAGAATCACATATATATGTGTGATTCCGTACAGGAGAGCTATCCTGCAGCAGTAAAGCTGCTATGGGCTGTCTTTAAGTGGTTAAAGTCGCACTAAAGCCTCACATTTTTCTTAGAAATAGATCTTTAAAGGCTAGGTGAGCAAAGGAAAATACATGTTTAATTCAAGAATGGTGCAGGAACGCTTACAATTTCTTCACTTAGAGGTCATGGCAGTGTGATTAGTGGACAGTTTAGTAAAAGACAAATGGGAGAGCTGGCACCGCTCAATCCACAATAATACTGTGTGTTGTCAGCCCACCACAGGAATTAGAAACCAAATGCATTTCTGGCTGATCAACGGGTATTTTTTGCCCTTGTAGAGTCTTTAAAGGTATAAGACATTTGGAATGTGCATATATGGCAGAGGTGTACTAAATAGTTTTTTATATTTTTTCCAGATGTGCACTTCCATGCCAAAGTCCTCCAACATTTTAAACCTGAGAATGTTTGCTCCCCTTTGTACTGCAGAATGTTGACTGGAATGCTGTTTACAGTGTCTGGGTTATGAAGGACTGCTTCCTCAGTTTACTATAGGGATAAAGGACTCATTCACACTTAAGCATTCTGTTGCGGTGCGTTATGTGATATTGTAGCTCAGGGTTTCTCAACCAGGGTTCCCCCTGAGGTTGCTAGGGGTTCCTTGGGAAATGGCAATTTCTGCCTCTCAGATACGTTCCCATTGTTCCTTATAGCTATCTGTAAGGGGATAATTCTTCCCAATGATGACAAGAGTAAGGAGCATTCTTCCCATTAACTTTCACACTGATGTGTCATAAATTGTAGATTTTTAATTTTTAGCAGGGGTTCCCTGAGACTAGAAATTTATTTCAAGGGTTCCTCTGTGTTAAAAAAGTTGAGAAAGGCTGTTGTAGCTCTTTTAAATAAATTAGGAGCAGGAAGGTTTTACTTTGCCTCCTCTGCAATAATGGTTTCTTACACCCCTGATTGCATTCTCCTTTTGTGTGCATGTGCAGCTCAGTGCGCAATCCTGGCATGTGCCGGGTGCTGGGATGAATGAACACCAGTGTGCATGTGCAGGAGTTATGTCATCCCAGTCAGGTTAAATATGGTGAACCCGGAAGAAGCTGGCCAGAAGATATCAGCACTAGCAAGGAAATTCCTAGACATAACATTGCTGGAGCTCAGGTAAGTTTAGACTTTAACCACTTAAGCCCCGGAGGATTTGGCTGCTAAACGACCAGGGGGTATTTTGCAATTCGGCACAGCGTGAGTTTAACGGACAATTGCGCGGTCGTGCGACGCTGTACCTAAACGAATTTGACATCCTTTTTTTTCCCACAAACAGAGCTTTCTTTTGGTGGTATTTGATCACCTGTGCGATTTTTTGATCACGCGCTATAAACAAAAAAAGAGCGTCAATTTTGCAAAAATAACAATATTTTTCACATTTTTTTATATGAAATTCCCCCCCAAAAAAAATGTAAAAATCAAAATTTTTTAACATTTTCTGCCAATTTGTTTTATGCTACCTATGTTTGGTAAAAAAAAAAATCGCAAAAAAGCATATTTTTATTGGTTTGCGCAAAAGTTATCGCGTTTACTAACAAAGGGAAAGATTTATGTCATTTTTGTTGTTTTTTTTTTTAACGAGTAATGGCGGTGATCTGCGATTTTTTTTGCGGTACTGCGACATTGCGGCGGACAGATCGGACCCTTGACTGACATTTTTGACACTTTTGGGGTTATCAGTGACATTTCTACAGTAATCAGTGCTATACATATGCACTGTTACTGTAAAAATACACTGGTAGGGGTTAACTTTATTTGAGAGGGAGGGGCTGTGTGTGTCCCTAGGGGCGTGATTCTTACTGTGATTGGCTGTGGCTTTAGCTGTAGGGACACTGATCAACGGTTCTACATTGTAGAACCGTGTGATCAGTGTTTTTACACCGAGGAGAATGACAGGCGGCTTGTTTACACAAGCCGCCTGACTTTCTCCCTCTCCCCCGACGATCGCCGAGTGACCGGCGGACATCGGGTCCGCCGGTCACACGCGCGGGGGGGGTCCGTGACCGCGCGGGAGCGCGCCTCCGCGGGCGTGCGCTCGCTCCCCAGAGCCTCACAGGCTAGCGACGTAGACCTACGTCGCTCTGCCTGTGAGGGGCTGACTGCCGCAGTAAATATACTGTGAGCAGTCGGCAAGCGGTTAAGGGGGTTTCAATGGGCTGCCAAAGCATTGCAATAAATGAAACAAATTATTTTTTTTTAGCAATGCAATGCACCACAAAGCACAGTTTACACTGCCTTTGTGCTTTTTTTTTTTTTTTTCTTCCTTTCATTCTATCTATCTATCTATCTATCTATCTATCTATCTATCTATCTATCTATCTATCTATCTATCTATCTATCTATCTATCTATCTATCTATCCAACAAAGAAACAAAGAATAGTGACGGCAGAAAAAGACTGAGTAGTCCATCGAGTCTGCCAATTTTTTTATTGTTTTGTGTTGTTTTTTCTTTGTTACCTTTTTTTGTTTGAGTATAGATTTATGTTTGTCTAAGTGCCGGTTCACACTATTGCGATGCGGGAACACTGTGAATCTACTGCGTATTCCTGCATCGCATTCGCAGCACAGGCAGTTCACACTGTCATATGCGACACCCCCAGATCCGATCACAGTGCGATCTGACAGTTCGCACATGAATCGGATCGCACCGGTGTGAACCACCATGCGATCCGATTCTGCTGTGGACCAAAAAAAAGGGTCCTGTGTGAGTTCACTGCGATTGTGGTGCGAAACTGTATGGCTGAATTCGCACCGCACAGACATCACATGTGATTTTAGGAGCAGTGCGCTCTGAATTACATGCGATGTCTGTCATCGCAATAGTGTGAACCGGCACTAAAGCATGCTATCTATCTATCTATCTATCTATCTATCTATCTATCTATCTATCTATCTATCTATCTATCTATCTATCTATCTATCTATCTATCTATCTATCTATCTATCTATCTATCTATCTATCTATCTATCTATCTATCTATCTATCTATCTATCTATCTATCTATCTATCTATCTATCTATCTATCTATCTATCTATCTATCTATCTATCTATCTATCTATCTATCTATCTCAACATGACCTATCTTTCAGAAATGTGTAATTAAAACAGTTAGCAGTTGTAAAGAAATTAATATTTCATACTCCAAATATACTGTTGGGCCATGCTTGACACCATTGATGAATATTTCCAGGGACACAATTTCTAGTGATAAACTGTCTCTAATGCCCCGTACACACGTGCAGATCGTCGGCCGAACGATCGGCCGTCTTTTGTCCCCGGGCTGTCATGTCTGTTGAAAAGTGCAAAAGACTGCACAAGAATTTTGTCCGCCGACTACAGCCGACTGCAGAAGTGATGTCATGTGATGGTTAACTTTCCCTGTGTTTTTTCTTTTCTGAGCATGCCCAGTCTTGCAAATCTGCTGTCTGTCGGCTGAATTCTGTATTGACTGGCGAACAATCGGGCGCTCTGGTGTCGGCATACAAAAATTTTAATGCCTGCACAACAGATTCTTTTCAGCCGAAAGTGCGCTGTCGGCTGTCGGAAGCATCATACTAACAAGCCGAAAATTGGCCGATCTGTCGTCGGCCGAAGCTTTTCGGCCGACAATCTGCACGTGTGTACGGGCCTTTAGTCTGTGATTAGGGACAATTTTTCTAAATAAATCTGAAGAAAATATTTGCAGAGAATACAATCCTGCCCCTTCATTCCCTCTCACCACCTCCCCGCCATGTCCCCTCGGTGTACCTCCCCTCCTCCCTGGCAGTGTGGAATCCACTGACCGTCCACCACTGGCAGGACTCACAACTCTCACACTGCACTGTGGAATTTCCAGCCTTCTCACTTCTTGCAGCAATGGATTACAAAGTTCTGCTGATTTTGCTGCCAACTCTTGTTCTGCTAGGTAAGCCCTATCTGTCCGTCAGTCCTTTCTGTCTCAGGCATAGCTTCTACTTGTACCTGAGTGCAGTATCTGTGCTGTGCGCTCTTTGCATTCCTATACATCATATAACAGAGGAGCTATTGTAGGAAGTATACACACAGAACTGATCTCTCTCAAGCAGACTTAGGACGTCTAAAGCTTACACAAAAAAGAATAAGGAACATGAGCGTGAATTTAGCTAGTGACATTTTGAGGCCCATGTGTATGGGGCCATCATTTTTTGTTGATCTTTTACACATTCATCATTAAATGTTAATTAATATTTTTATACAGGATTTATATAGCACCAACAGTTTGCAATAAGCAAGAATTTTAAATATAAGGAGCACTTCTACTGACTTTACCAATGAACCATAGCAAGCATGCAGCCAGTGAAGACTTGGGATACCTAATACGTCCATTACTTTCCCAGATCCGTAACTCACCATGTAGTGAAGTAATGGTAACTATGACAAGCACAGATTCTGCGACCTCAGAAAAAAATCAGCAATGCTAAGAGCCCATATTTCTGACCGGACAGGGTTAATGTTCTTTTACCTAAACTAATTTATTGCTAATGTGTATTGTCTCTTTAAAGCGTAACTCCACTTTTGTCAAGAAAAAAACATTCCCCTCTGGGTGATCTATCTACATTACAAGGATTTTACCAAACTTTGTTGCAGATTCCTACCTTTTGTTATTCTTAAGAAATAGCTGTTTGTTTGTTTGTGCACAGTAAATAGGAGCATCTTTATAATTATCAATCAGGCACTGCGCTTGCCGGGTTCTAATGAGGAAAGTGGCAAGGTCTGCATCCCTTTAGATTTGATTTCCCTTTGGGAGTATCCCCCAAAGAATTACATTTTTGTTGCAGAGGATTCCCAAAATCTAACTTGTATCTTATTGCAGACTTTTGGGAAAATCAGTAGGCCAATTACACAGGCAAGAAATTACATTTCTATCTACCGTATACTTGAGTATAAGCCGACTTTTTTCAGCATGTTTTTTTTATTCTGAAAAAGCCCCCCTCAGCTTATACTCGAGTCATGGTCTCACTTACCTTTTCCCCCGGTCAGTACACGTTCGGCTTTTCCCGGGCAGACGGCGCCATTTTTAAATGTAAGGCGCCTCACCGAAAGGAGATGCAGTGCTGCAGGCATCTCCTGTACCATCTGTGCCATGCCTGTACCATCTCCTGTGCCATGCCGCCATGCCTGTACCATTTCCTGAGCCATGCCTGTACCATCCCCTGTACCATGCCTGAACCATCTCCTGTGCCATACCTTTACCATCTCCTGTGCCATGCATGTACCATTTCCTGTGCCATGCCTGTACCATCTCCTGTACCATGCCTGAACCATCTCCTGTGCCATGCCTGTACCATTTCCTGTGTCATGCCTGTACCATCTTCTGTACCATGCCTGAACCATCTCCTGTGCCATGCCTGTACCATTTCCTGTGCCATGCCTGTACCATCTCCTGTACCATGCCTGAACCATCTCCTGTGCCATGCCTGAACCATCTCCTGTGCCATGCCTGTACCATCTCCTGTACCATACCTGTACCATCTCCTGTACCATGCCTGTACCATCTCCTGTGTCATGCCTGTACCATCTCCTGTGCCATCTCCTGTACCATCTCCTGTACCATCTCCTGTACCATCTCCTGTACCATGGCAGAATCATCTCCTGTACCATGCCCACAGCCCTGCATCTCCGGTACCATGTCCGCAGCCCCTGCACCATGCCCGCATACCCTGTTTAGGGTCTCGTGGTGGTCCAGTTGGGTCCAGGAGCTGCTGCATTTCCCACCCTAGGCTTATACTCGAGTCAATATGTTTTCCCAGTTTTTTGTGGTAAAATTTGCCTGCCTCAGCTTATATTCGGGTTGGCTTATACTCTAGTATATACAGTATATGACATGTATTACTGTATACCAACTGTGTACAGAACGCCTCCATGTTGCCATATCTCATTGCATTTTATAGAAAATTGCAGCTCTGCAGATTGAAGAGGAAAGGTCATTTTGAATAACAATATGTAATAACATAACATAATAACATAATGTAAGTATACATATCCCATGCCTGAGCGACCCCTGTGAAAGCTGCAAATCGCCATAGTAGTTGCTGCTACTACAGGGACAACAGCAGTCTTCCTGGTTCAGTGCCATGTGGTTGCCCTTCTGCAGTCACAGGGGATCGCTCACCTGGCACTCCATTCACAGAAAGCCTTGTATTTTTTCAATGAGTACAAGTTATTCTCTGATTTGACAAGGCGGAGAGGTGGGGTGGTGATGTCGCAATCTCCACCTTGTCCAATCAGAGAATGCCTTGTATTCATTGAAAAAAATACAAGGCGTTTTGTAAATGGTGGTGACATCAAACAAGAGACCCCAGTAGTTAGCATGCAGAAGGGCAGCTGCTTGGCACTGGACCCGGACAACTGCTGCTATTACTGTAGTAGCGGCAACTACTACTACTACAGTAATTTGCAGTGTCCACAAGGATCACTCAGGCATGGGATATTAACTTACATTGGTCCAAGCTGGACCGATGTAACTATGCAATAAATTATAGTGCCAAAACTTATGATTTAAAGGGATTTATACATATTATACATATTTACATGCATTACTAGTGTGTGTAAATTGTGTGTACACATGTATTTCCTATAAAATTATACATGTACATTGTGACAACTTAATTTACTTCTGACAAATTAATACGGCACTGTTTTCAATAACACATCATTACAGTGTATCTGTAGGGTGGAGAAAGGTTAGATCCTTTGTCAAGTCTTTACTGTTGTCTTTTTCCCCACCGGGGAGATCCACTCCTCTATTTGGACTGATGACCATTGTTGCGGAGAAAGAAAACCAACATTTTGAGCCTGCCATCACACCAGGTACCATTTAAAGTGATGCAATTTAAGGCCCCTTTCACAATTGTGCGACTTGTCCTGCGACTTGGGACTGCAAAGTCGCATGACAAGTCGTACTCCATGATTTCCAATGAGTACCGTTCATATCTGTGCGACTTCAAAGTAGTGCCTGCACTACTTTGGTCCGACTTTGATGTGTTTTGAGGTCCATAGACCTCAAGATTACACAGATATTGCTGTGTAATCTGTATAAAGTCCAGTCAAAATCGCATTAAAACCACATCAAAATCGTGCGACTTTTAGGTTGCACAAGTGTGAAAGGGGTCTTAAAGCCCAAGTTTAACACTACTTCAGCACTACTTCAACACTACTTCAACACTACTTCAACACTACTTTAACTCTACTTCAGCACTACTTCAACACTACTTCAACGCTACTTTAACTCTACTTCACTACACCAAAGTGCTGAATACAATCTGACATGCCTGATCAGGTCAGGACCCCTGATGATATGGCAGCGCTGCTGTATGTGACACCTGGGGGGGGCTTAAATGCAGCTATGGTGCAGAGGGATCAGATGCCACTTTGTTTTTTTACTCTGCTGAATAATCAGCAGCGAAAAAGGAGAATATGTTTTAAAATGGATTTCAAAAGCTAGGCACTTAATGGCACAGGCACAAACTATCTTCAGCAATACAGAATATCACAATTATGTAGTGCTTACATGGGCTGATTGCAAGAGACTTGTGTTCATGGGTGGCCGAGTTCTCTCTTGCATTACACGTATCTGAACAGCAGAGCTGGGGTACTTTTCTCCTGGTCCATCGCACTGTAGGCCCCTTGAAACTCCTTTAGGGAAAGGGAGCCTTGACTGCTGGAAGCATGGCATCACTGTGGGTGTGAACCTAAAAGAGAAGTTAAGTAGCTCCCTTGGGATTGGCTACAAAGACCTGAGGTGACTGGGTGGAGCCTGAACTCTAGGAAAAGGCTACGCTGGGGCACATCCAACTGCTCTGAGGAGATTGAAAATGCAGGGTGGGTCACACTGTACCCACACTGCATGGCAGTGGCGGCTGGTGCTCAAAATTTTTTTTGGGGGGGGGGGGGGGGGGCGCAAACAGAAAAATGTAATAGGCATTGCTTTGCGGCAAAAAACGCTGTAAAAAATTGCGTGACTTTGAGGTCGCAAAAGTGTGAAAGGGGCCTTCAGAAAATAAGGTATAGTGTGCCCCCTTTCAATGCAGAGGGACCAGCGTGCCCCCTTTCAATGCAGAGAGACCAGCGTGCCCTCTTTCAATGCAGAGAGACCAGCGTGCCCCCTTTCAATGCACAGTGACCAGCGTGCCCCCTTTCAATGCACAGTGACCAGCGTGCCCCCTTTCAATGCACAGTGACCAGTGTGCCCCCTTTCAATGCACAGTGACCAGCGTGCCCCCTTTCAATGCACAGTGACCAGCGTGCCCCCTTCAATGCAGTGACCAGCATACATGCCCCCTTTCAATGCAGTGGCCAGCATACATGCCCCCTTTCAATGCAGTGACCAGCGTACATGCCCCCTTCAATGCAGTGACCAGCATACATGCCCCCCTTCAATGCAGTGACCAGCGTACATGCCCCCTTTCAATGCAGTCACCAGCATACATGCCCCCTTTCAATACAGTGACCAGCCCACATGCCCCTTTCAATGCAGTGACCAGCGTATGTGCCCCCTTTCAATGCAGTGACCAGCATACATGCCCCCTTTCAATGCAGTGACCAGCGTACATGCCCCCTTTCAATGCAGTGACCAGCGTACATGCCCCCTTCAATGCAGTGACCAGCGTACATGCCCCCTTCAATATAGTGACCAGCGTACATGCCCCCTTTCAATGCAGTGACCAGCGTACATGCCCCCTTCAATGCAGAGACCAGCGTGCGTGCGTGCCCCATTCAATGCAGTGTGGGCCCCCCCCCCCCCCGAGACCAGTGCACTTACCTGGAGCCCTGGAGCTTCTCTTTAGTCCTGGCGGCGGCTTCCCCTCACTGTGTCCCCCGGCGGCGCGTCTCTACTCTCCTCGAGTCCTCCCACTCCCGCCTCCTCCTCGGCCAATGGCATGGGGTTTGCCTTGCGGCCAATCAGGAAGCCGGTATTAAACCGCCTTCCTGATTGGCCAGGAGGAGCAAATCTTCATTCACTATTGTCACACAATGGGTGGGCTCAGGGAGCACTGCTCTGCGCCCTGGGACCACCCTTTGCATCACCCTATTAGAGCCTCTAGGGTGGACTATCAGGGGGGGATGAAAACTCCTCCTACAAGCTTTAACCAGACACTGATAGAAGTCACATGACTGCTATATACTTCTGATTAGAAAAGGTATTTTTCAGTTTATATTTACTAAAATAATTGCATTTCGATGGTCTGTGTAGTGTGGGAGACCAGATATAGTGACTAGGGATGATCGAACTTTTGAAAAGTTCGGTTCGACCAGAACACCCGAATTTCCCAAAAGTTGGGTTCGGATTCCAGAACCCCATTGAAATCAATGGGACCCAAATTTCGGTAATCAAAAAACACCATTTTGAAGCCCTAAAACCCAATAAATGCCCCTAAAAAGTGCCTAGGGTTCTGGGTCATGCCCCAGGGACTATGAATCAGGCAAAAAAAAGTAAAAAAAGTTCTTAAAAATTGTCGTTTTTGATAGAGAGCCAATTATTGAAAAAATTATTGAAAAAAAAAAAAAAAGAGATTTCTTTGGATTTAGTGTCTGGGGGGGGGGGGGGGGGGTCTAAAAAGTGTACCTGTTAAGTTTCAGCTCTGTAGCATGTCCAGAACCAGAAAAAAAACAATTATTTTTCTTAGAATTTCAGTAGCACAGGGATGGTGTTACCCTCCTTTCACACCTGGGCGTTTTTGTTTCAGGCGTTTTATGGGCGTTTTTTGAAGGCGTTTGGAGGCAGGCATGACATCTGAACTTCTGTATAGGGGTATATATATATATATTTATATATGTGTGTGTGTGTGTATATATATATATATATATATATATATATATATATATATATGTGTGTTTATATACATTTATTTACACACACACACACACATATATATATATATATATGTATACCCCTAACCCAAAATCTGCATAGTGGGGTCACCCTGACATGGAAGAGTTCGGTCACCCTGGTATGGCAGGCAGAGTCAGCTAAACTACACTACGGTCACCCTGACATGGCAGAGTTCGGTCACCCAGGCATGGCAGAGTTAGGTCACCCTAAACTCCAGTCACCCTCCAGTCACTTAAAAGTATCCCTACAGAAACTAGATTATTGAATCTAACTATAGTGGTATATTGTACCCTAACTACACTGCATATCCCTTTCCTCACACTAAAAGAACAGCTCCATACAGCAGGAGAAACACACATGCTTACACTCTCTTCAAAAGCCTCTGTATTACAGTGCTAGAGGTTAGGCGGGGCTATATACTGGGGGGCTTATTGACTCCTGATTGGCCTCTGGACCCCGTAGTCACTCTGATCACGTTCCTAGCAGACTCCTGTCCCCTTCATTGGCTTGGAATTGGTTCTGGTGACCGAATTCCGAACTTTTACCGCAAAAAGTTTGGAATTCGGCCGAATTTCGAACACCCAATGTTCGGGTCGAAGACAATGGTTCGATCATCCCTAATAGTGACTGCAGGCTCCTGGGTTTAGTAACACTTAAACATTGACATTTGCTGCAGTTCGCCGTGCGATTGCAATGCGGTGCAGGAAACACACAGAATTTGCTGCAAATATGTGAACCAAGTATTTTGGCTGTTTGCTGCAAGGGTCGGCTTGTGTGTGACTTCTTCTTCTGCAGATGTGCCACATCCTGTCTGTTTTGGGGTATATACACTATATTACCAAAAGTATTGGGACACCTGCCTTTACACGCACATGAACTTTATTGGCATCCCAGTCTTAGTCCATAGGGTTCAATATTTGTAGCTATAACAGCTTCAACTTTTCTGGGAAGGCTGTCCACAAGGTTTAGGAGTGTGTCTATGGGAATGTTTGACCATTCTTCCAGAAGCGCATTTGTGAGGTCAAGCACTGATGTTGGACGAGAAGGCCTGGCTCGCAGTCTCCACTCTAATTCATCCCAAAGGTGTTCTATCGGGTTGAGGTCAGGACTCTGTGCAGGCCAATTAACTTCCTCCACCCCAAACTCACTCATCCATGTCTTTATGGAACTTGCTTTGTGCACTGGTGCGCAGTCATGTTGGAAAAGGAAGGGGCCCCCAAACAGTACCCACAAAGTTGGGAGCATGAAATTGTTCAAAACGTCTTAGGAGTTCCCTTCACTGGAACTAAGGGGCCAAGCCCAACCCCTGAAAAATAACCCCACACCATAATAATTGATACCTAATGGCAGTCAGGGTGCCATTGTCTAGCCTGTAGAGGTCTGTGCGTCCCTCCATGGATATGCCTCCCCAGACCATCACTGACCCACCACCAAACAGGTCATGCTGAACTATGTTACAATGTTACAGGCAGCATAATGTTATCCACGGCTTCTCCAGATCTTTTCACATCTGTCACATGTGCTCAGGGTGAACCTGCTCTCATCTGTGAAAAGCACAGGGCACCAGTAGCGGACCTGCCAATTCTGGTGTTCAATGGCAAATGCCAATTGAGCTTCACAGTGGCGGGCTGTAAGCAATGGGCCCACTAGAGGACGTCGGGCCCTCAGGCCACCCTCATGAAGTCTGTTTCTGATTGTTTGGTCAGAGACATTCACGCCAGTTGTCTGCTGGAGGTCAGTTTGTAGGACTATGGCAGTGCTCATCCTGTTCCTCCTTGCACAAAGAAGCAGATACCAGTCCTACAGATGGGTTAGGGACCTTCTGTGGCCCTGTCTAGCTCTCCTAGAGTAACTGCCTGTCTCCTGGAATCTCCTCCATGTTCTTTAGACTGTGCTGGGAGACACAGCAAAGCCTTCTGGCAATGGCACGTATTGATGTACCATCCTGGAGGAGTTTGACTGCCTGTGCAACCTCTATAGGGTCCAGGTATTACCTCATGCTATCAGTAGTGACACTGACCCTAGCCAAATGCAAAAATAGCGAAAAACAGTCAGAAAAGATGAGTAGGGAAAAAAATGTCAGTGGCCTCCACCTGTAAAACTATTCTTGTTTTGGAGGTTGTCAGATTGTTGCCCATCTAGTGCACCTGTTATTAATTTCATTACCACCAAAGCAGCTGAAACTGATTACCACTCTCTCTGCTACTTAACTAACCAAATCAATATCCCAGGAGTTTAAATGACTTGATATTATACTCCGATTAAAAAGTGTTCCCTTTTTTTTGAGCACAATATATATACAGTATATAAATCTGCAGAGCATCGGCCTGGGGCTGTTGGGCCTGTTGACCCATGGGAGTTCATTGGTCAGGACAGATTACTGCTGTGCTGCCGCTAATCCCCTTAAGAGGGCCCATCTTCAATGGTTCCAGTAATTATGGACTTTGTTTTTACAGATATTATCCAACACAGGTATAGACCGCACTATGTTGTTCATTCACCTAATCTTTTGGTAAAACCTCTAGGGACAGTGTTATGTTCAGCAGCACAGCTAATTCTACCTCAGCCAAATTAGGTGAACTGATTGTACATGAATGGGAAGATTGATGAAAGATGTACCTGCGCTGTCCGAGTGCCTCAGTAAAAGGTATTTTAACCAACTAAAGAAGTTGTCATTGTCTGTTCCTAACAAAAGTACATATTATAGAATAAGTGTAACCTTGCAGTATCTGAAGAAACTTACAGCTAAGTAAACATTTGTACCAGGTAACCCTCATAGTTGAGTACATTTGAAGAACGCACACTTAAACCTTAAAGTTTGGGATACAATCTCAAGTATTTGCAGCCAGTCTAAAGAGGGAGCCTGTGACTGTGGTGGGAGATGGTGACTCTGTTGGATGGGAGGACAGATGCACTTTATATCCCTCACCTCATGGCGAAATACTCATATTTGGTCCTGCTGTGGCACAAGGTTGGCCGAGGGACCTGGCCTGGGTAGTCACGAGTGCAAGGCCTTCCATAGTTTAACGCAATAGCTTCTGGTGGAGTGAGCCACAATGGTGAGAGAGAGTTTATGAAACTGAGTACCAGTATGTGTTCAGTTCCCAGGGAGGGACATGAGTGACTGGTGAGCTATGGGGATTCTTTGGCATCCACAACCTAAAACAGTTATTCATCATGGTGATGAGGTGGAGAAGGTGAGAGTGGAACACTGGTGTCTTCTGGTTAGGGGTGTGAAGAAGTTAAGTGCCGAGGAACCGATGTTCGCCACTCCCTAGGGCAGGGATCCTCAAACTACAGCCCTCCAGCTGTTGGGGAACTACACATCCCATGAGGCATTGTAAAACTCTCACATTCACAGACATGACTAGGCATGATGGGAATTGTAGTTCCTAAACAACTGGAGGGCCATAGTTTGAAGACCCCTGCCCTATGGGGTGAACACCCATCACCTCCTTCCCTACTTTTTCCCCTCCTCAAATGCCCACAGTACAATTAACATCCCTGCTTGGGGAGCGGGAAAGAGCTGCGGGAGCTTGTGACGGGTAAGTGATCACCAATAAAAGGATGCGGGAAAACTTTCTCTGCCATTACCACCAATTCCTCAGGGTGGGCCGGGGGGGTTAACTTTTAGTGCCATGACCACCAATGCAAGGAGGGATGGGGGGGGGTTACCTTTCACTGACGCTTACCACCAATGTGCAAGGGGGGGGGGGATTACATTTTACTGCCAGTGACCAGCAATGCAGGGGGGTTACCTATCACTGCCATTGACCGCCAATGTATCAATGTAAGTGGGGGAGGGGGGGGGGGTTTACTTTACTGTCATGACCATCAGTGCAGGGGGGAACTGGGGTATTAACTTTTACTGTTACTAACCACCATTGCAGGATGGGGAGAAAATTTCACAGCTACTGACCACCAATGCAGGGGGCCTGGATTTCACTACCATCGGAAGTCCCAGTGACAAATACACCCCTCATTCCTTGAAATGAGATGAAATCTCCCCAGCAGGTTTCAGGACATGTTGGAAATCTCCTGCAGATATGTCTCTTACCAGTCAAGATGTTGCTGAATAAATGGCTTGTTTATTAGAAAGCAAATGTAAATTACTTCATAACCATGGACAACGTGTACTTCCACTGCAAAGAACATTACATTATACAAGCATTAAACACTACCATGTAGTGGCATAACTACTAAGTACAGTATAATATACTATATAAGAATGGTTGTTGCACCTCTGTATGCATAAACAGCATGCTAACAAAACCCAGGAGGTTCCAACCCTCCCACAGATTTACAGCTTACTTAATGTTCTTGCATGAAGATCCAGTCAAATTTACTGTTAAATATCACTTTATTTTGTTTTACAGCTAAATGTGAAATCAAATCTAAACCAGATAGAACTGCCGAGAAAAAATTGGCTGGGGTGTCTACCAAATCCACAACTAAGAAGCCTAAGCAGGATGCCATAAAACGACCACCAAAAGTCAAACCCCCAGCATCTCCAGCCCAGAAGCAGGCAGGGGGGTCCATCCTCTCCCAAGTTGTGCAGAGAGGGAAGTTCCAGCAGATTGGTGATACAATTACTGTGAAGGCTGGCCAAACCTTGGATCTTCGCTGCAAGGGGACCTCAGTCCGATGGAACTACCCCCACTACCTGCATGAGGATGACGAGGGAAGACTCAAGTAAATGAAACTAATATATTTATTTTTAACAACAATCTTACAATACGATTATATGTGCATATACATACAGTCAGGTCCATAAATATTGGTAATGACGTCAAAATCACTCAAATGAAGGTGTGATCACCATATATGGTGATTAGCATGAAACGACAAAAATGAACGCCATATCATAAAACCCAAAACATTTAAAATAAAAGAAAAAAAAAAAAAAATTACCCTTGATAACGTCAGCTCTGACTAAACGCATCGGGTCACGGCATGCTGACATCACCCTCTGCGTCCAGGAATTGCGGGCGGTAAGCCGACCGGCCGGCGGCTTCAGCTCCTTGTCTATCCGAGGCGTTTCCTCTATCTATTCATATGAGTGCATTTTCGTTTTATACAATAAAGTCTTTTTGGTTTTACGTTATGGCGTTTCCCTTTTTCATTCGATGATTGCGGTGTCCACTGGTCCTTATGTGTATTTCCATTTGCTGTGGGATATCTTGAGGCTGTCAGGTTCCCCCTGGATACATCTATCATCAGACTACCGTTTGAATTCAGGCTGATTCCTTACTGTCATCCGGTAAGGAGCTTCTATATTGGTGGGTGCTCATCTTAGGAGTGAGTTTCCCTCTCCTTATTCCTCACTGGGTGGAGAGTATCTGGTTCCTTGCTGCACACCATTTTCTCTCATGCTGGATGATTACAGCGCACAGTCTTCCCTCTTTTTTTGGTAAGAAGTATTTACACAAGTTGTGACACAAGCACAGTGATGTTTTTTTTACCTTTTTACATTGTTTGTGAAGGTGTTCCTTTTGTATTTTTTTTTTAGTGCATTTTTTTATTTTTATTTTTTATTTTATTTTACATTTTTTGGGTTTTATGTTATGGCGTACATTTTTGTTGTTTCATGCTAATCCCCATATATGGTGATCACACCTTCATTTGAGTGATTTTGACATCATCATCACATCATATCAAGTGGCTTATACAAGACTTCTTCCTGGTATTTGGATCATTCACGGGTTCAGCACACTTGGTGGAGAGTGACCATTATTTATGCACATTATCCACCTATTTCTGGTAAGCAGAACATTCATCAGTTGTGGATTTCCCCTGCCTAACAACTTGATTGATTCACATCTCACTCATTGGAATTTAAGAACTAATATTTACCTATTGGACATTTTTTCATATTAAGTTATTTTTATATATTTCATTTATATATATTTTTTTATCACATAGCGCAACTTTTTTATATTATTTGGTTTTGGGGTGTTGTCACACTTGAAGTTGCTGCTTATTCTACTATTCATTTCATTCAATTTTGATCATTTTTCATTTTTTAGCATTAGCGCGGTTTATACCACGGTTTATACCACGGTTTATAACACGGTTTATACCACGGTTTATACATTTACTTACCATAAATATTGGGACATCAACACAATTCTAATCTTTTTGGCTCTATACACCACCACAATGGATTTGAAATGAAACAAACAAGGTGTGCTTTAACTGCAGACCTTTAGCTTTAATTTGAGGGTATTTACATCCAAATCAGGTGAAAGGTGTAGGAATTACAACAGTTTGTATATGTGCCTCCCACTTTTTAAGGGACCAAAAGTAATGGGACAATTGGCTGCTCAGCTGTTCCATGGCCAGGTGTGTGTTATTCCCTTTTTATCCCATTTACAAGGAGCAGATAAAAGGTCCAGAGTTCATTTCAAGTGTGCTATTTGCATTTGGAATCTGTTGCTGTCAACTCTCAATATGAGATCCAAAGAGCTGTCACTATCAGTGAAGCAAGCCATCATTAGGCTGAAAAAACAAAACAAACATATCAGAGAGATAGCAAAAACATTAGGTGTGGCCAAATCAACTGTTTGGAAAATCCTTAAAAAGAAAGAACGCGGGGGCGTGACCGGAAGGGGACCGAGGCGGATGTGTGTGACCAGATCTCCGCCGGTCCCCAGATTTAATCCATCTTAATCCTCAGTTTTGGCTGCTTTCTTTGGGGACATCGCTGCATATCTAGTATCCCCAACCCCTAAAGATCCTACCTGGCCAAAAATTTCACGAATCGGATCACCTGGAGCGGATCGGTGACTGCGGCCTAGTCGGGACCAGAAGCCGGGGACTCGCCTAAAGCGGCATCCGGCCGCGGACTTCCGCGAAGCGGCCGATCTGACTGCATCTTGCGGGCCATCGCTGCTCTCCTAGCATCCCCACTCTGCTGGCCCCTTTTCTGGCTCGGGTCTTTAACTCGATTCCTGACGGCTAGGATTTTCCTCCTCAGAGGTTAGAGGCCCACATATCTCTAATTCCGAAGCCGGGGAAAGACCCCGCATCGTGTGCCAATTACAGACCTATCTCTTTGATTGGAATCAACCTTAAACTTTAGGCTAAGATCCTAGCGACTCGATTGAAACCGTTATTGCCGGACCTTATTCATATGGACCAAGTGGGCTTTGTCCAAGGCCGAGAAGCTAGGGACAATACCTTGAAAACCCTCCTGCTTACTGATTATGCCCGCTCCCACATTATACCTTTGTGCCTGCTGACGGTGGACGCGGAGAAGGCCTTTGACCGTGTTGACTGGCATTTTCTGCGTCTTACCCTGGAACAAATCGGTCTCGGCCCGCTGATGCTGGCTAGAATTATGGCCCTCTACAAATCACCTTCCGCTAGGCTCCGGATTAACAGCTCCTTATCTCCTACCTTCAGCATCCACAACGGTACGCGCCAGGGTTGCCCCCTGTCTCCGCTCCTCTATGTCCTAGTAGTGGAACATCTGACCGTTGCTCTTCGTAAAAACCCCAATGTTTGCGGACTGACCATTGGCCCCATGCATTCTAAACTAGCTCTATTCGCGGATGATTTACTGCTTTACATCACTTCTCCTCAAAAGTCCCTCCCTGCGATCTTGGCCGAGTTCCGCGACTTTGGCCTTCTGAGCACCTTAAAATCAATCATTCTAAATCGGAAATATTGAATATCTCCCTGCCTAAATCGACTCTTAAGCGTATCTCGGACACATATCCCTTTAAGACGGGATCCCCCTCCGTTCGCTACTTGGGCGTCAATCTGCCTTCTGACCCGACGCGCCTCTTCACTGACAATTTTGTTCCACTCTTCACTAAAACCCTATCTGACCTGTCTACCTACTCCACGAAACGCTTGTCTTGGTTTGGGAGGATCAATGTTCTGAAGATGGACGTTCTACCTCGCTTTTTATACCTCTTCCAAGCGCTTCCTGTTCACATACCTGCCTCCTTCTTTGACAAGCTGCGTAGAGCGCTTTCGAGATTTGTATGGCTTTATAGCCGACCCCGCCTAAAGTATGCGACTCTCACCCTTCCGAAGTCTAGAGGGGGCACCGGTATCCCGGACTTCGCTCTCTACCACCGCGCAGCAACCCTGACGCGCTTGGTGGATTGGTTTCACAATGCCCCCACTAAACTGTGGGTGCAACTTGAACGTCTTCTTGCCCCCTTTGATCTCAGGGCACTTCCCTAGACTTCGGCGCATCTTCGTGGTCACGTTTCCTCTTTCAACACTTTAACGGGCCAGACCCTGCGGGTTTGGGATTGCCTGAATAAGTCGGGCCGTCTCTCAGGTCCTCAGGGCCCCATGACTCCCTTCTTTGGCACCCCGGCGTTCCCCCCGGCAGCCTCGTGTTCTAGATTTGGACCCTGGACTGCGACGGATCATCGACGTGTTTCCCAAATTCTCCGAACTGACTCGTCCTTGTTGACGACCCCTACATCCACCACATCCGACGGTGCTCTTGTGAGCTGGCTGCAGCGCGGACAGGCTCTCTCCTATATACGCACCTTGCCCTCACTGACTGATGTTAGGGGAGACCCTTCGGAGTTTGACTCTATCCTACTTCAGGATGTTCCCCCCACGCATACGGTATCTCTCTTATATTCCTTAATCCTACGTGCCCTTTGCCCTGACCTGCCGACCTATACTGCTGCCTGGGACAGAGACCTGGGACGAGCCCTTTCATCTACCGACTGGTACAAATGTTTCGCGCTGACTCACTCGCTGTCTCCTGCTACACAAGTTCAGGAGAAGGGGTTCAAACTCTTGAGCAGATGGTACAGGTGCCCTTCCTCGATTACCTATATTGATCCACTTCAGTCGGACCAATGCTAGCGATGCACGTCATCTAGGGGGACGCTCCTTCATATTTGGTGGGAATGTCCGCAGATCCATGAATTGTGGACTGGAATTATTGCTCTTTACTGCAGGCTCCAGGCAACTACAGTCTCCGCGACACCGCAATTGGCCTTGTTGTCCTTGTTGCCCGGCTCCTTCCAGTCGATCAAGAGAGGCGTTCTGCGTTTTTTCTTGGTGGCCGTTCGGACGGTAATACCCAGACACTGGAGAACCCAGTGCGTGCCTTCTAAACTTGAGTGGGCTTTGGAACTAGACAGGCTTAGGGATATGGAAAACCTGCTGGCTCGAGAAGGGGGTAAAGAGGAACGGTTCTCTGCTGCATGGATGTCTTGGGACATGTTTCGGTGTTCGGATGCCTTTCAGTCCTGGATCGAATCGTCTGTAATGCCGGGTGATGGGGAACAGTAGTGGGATGTGGGCGGTCCCTCTTGATCTTCTCTGTCTTCCTCATCCTCTTGGCTTCTCTGTTTTCGCTCTCCTGCTTTACCCCACCTTCCTTCTCTCTATCTCTTTGGCTAAAACCACTGGCACCATACGGCTATCCTTTTTGCGTGCCCTTGTTGTTTTAGGGTGCTTCTCAGTGTAAAACCTGGGTATTTATTAGTGCCTTCTACACTTTACACCATCTTCTACTGCAACACCAGATGTAGCGGTGTCTCTACCAGTGTTATCCTTTATTTGTCGACCCATGTTACACCAAGCTGCTGTTTGTTAAGTTGCGATACTATCATACTCCAATGGACCTGGTAGTTTCTGTTTCGTTCCAACACTATTTAATATTGATTGTAATAGGTACTTTCTTGCAATTCACTTTGTGACATGGCTGTGAATTTTTTCTGTTTGTTCCTGGCTCTTTAACTTTCACCCATACTTTGTAAAACTCCCCTTTTCGCAATAAAATCAGATTGAACTAAAAAGAAAGAACGCACCGGTGAGCTCGCTCAGCAACACCAAAAGACCCGGAAGACCACGGAAAACAACTGTGGTGGATGACCAAAGAATTATTTCCCTGGTGAAGAAAACACCCTTCACAACAGTTGGCCAGATCAAGGAGGTAGGTGTATGTGTGTCAAAGTCAACAATCAAGAGAAGACTTCACCAGAGTGAATACAGAGGGTTCACCACAAGATGTAAACCATTAGTGAGCCTCAAAAACAGGAAGGCCAGATTAGAGTTTGCCAAAAAACATCTAAAAAAGCCTTCACAGTTCTGGAACAACATCCTATGGACAGATGAGACCAAGATAAACTTGTACCAGAGTGATGGGAAGAGAAGAGTGATCATGATCCAAAGCATACCACCTTATCAGTGAAGCATGGTGATGGTAGTGTCATGGCATGGGCATCTATGGCTGCCAATGGAACTGGTTCTCTTGTATTTATTGATGATGTGACTGCTGACAAAAGCAGCAGGATGAATTCTGAAGTGTTTCGGGCAATATTATCTGCTCATATTCAGCCAGATGCTTCAGAACTCATTGGAAGGCGCTTCACAGTGCAGATGGACAATGACCCGAAGCCTACTGCAAAAGCAACCAAAGAGTTTTTTAAGGGAAAGAAGTGGAATGTTATGCAATGGCCAAGTCAATCACCTGACCTGAATCCGATTGAGCATGCATTTCACTTGCTGAAGACAATACTGAAGGGAAAATGCCCCAAGAACAAGCAGGAACTGAAGACAGTTGAAATAGAGGCCTGGCAGGGCATCACCAGGGATGAAACCCAACATCTGGTGATGTCTATGCCTTCCAGACTTCAGGCAGTAATTGACTGCAAAGGATTTGCAACCAAGTATTAAAAAGTGAAAGTTTGATTTATGATTGTTAATCTGTCCCATTACTTTTGGTCCATTAAAAAGTGGGAGGCACATATACAAACTGTTGCAATTCCTACACCATTAACCTGATTTGGATGTAAATACCCTCAAATTAAAGCTAAAAGTCTGCAGTTAAAGCACATCTTGTTTGTTTCATGTCAAATCCATTGTGGTGGTGTATAGAGCCAAAAAGATTAGAATTGTGTTGATGTCCCAATATTTATGGACCTGACTGTATGTGAAAATACATGTATTTATCTGTAAAAGCCTCCCTTATATAAACATCTAAAAGCCCTGAGAATGTTGCTGGGTGCCACCATCTTGGATGTGATGTTTGCAACCCCAGCAGATAAAGAGCTGTCACACAAGTGAAACTCTGTGGTATTCCCCTTCATCAACCCAGCCAGCTAAAAAAAAAAATTGTGTTTTTTTAGGGAGGTGATGGGAGGGGGGAATTGGGCCAGCACAGACAGTAATTAGACATTCCCAGAAAAGGAGAGGGCTATGGCATGGCATGAGCTGGGGAGGGGGCTGGGGCTGTGCTAAGGAATGTGCACTTTGCAAGTGCCATTGCTGCAGAGCTTAGTAAATAAAAGGAATACCTGTTCACATGCAGGGATAATTCTTAAAAAAACTGCATTTTTGCTTGCACATGATTGGATGATGGAAGTCAGCAGAGCTCCCCCCTTATTTACTAAACTCTGGACCAACAGCACTTGCAAAGCACACAGTCAATATACTTTTAGTAAACCATCCCCTATCTTTCTTCTGCAATAATACACACCTACCTGCCTGCCACAGTCTTCTATTGAGTTTTTCGCATGCACTCCCATCGCACTCTTGCTATGCAGGAATGACTGACCCCCGTGCACTTGCTGGGGGTGACTCCCCCCCCCCCCCCCCCCAGCGGCCAGCGAGGGAAGCAAGGCCCGAAGCGAAAAAAAAAAAAAAAAAATAGCGCAGGGCAGACATGACCATGTGAAGAGGGGAGACAGGGCAGGTGTGAGTTAAATTAAATTGTTTTGAGTTGGGGGGTATTCAGGGATTGGTGTATCAGGTTTGGGAGGGGTTGAGGTACAGTTAGGAGGGGTGGCCCCTCAGATTGGAGGTCAGTGGAAGTTCAACGGACGAAGGAAGAAGAAGCTTGGTCACCCACCTTTTTCACTGCAGAGCATCTCACCTCAGCTTCCCTGGTCTGTGATGGCGGATTTGGACGTTTTGCTGGAGCAAATCAAGGCCGCTGCCGCGGTGAAGGGGACTGAGTGGCTCCGGTCCCAGGTCTCCACGTTGATGGGGGTTCAGGACTCTGCGCAGGATTCGGAGGGGCTTGCGGTCCCGCGGGCTCGGCGGTCACGGCCGCCGGAGCGTTTTTCACCGGACCCTTCCCCTCGAGCTCAGCGTCATCCTAGGAGCCCCGACAGGGACCCTTCAGGGCCGCCGGCTAAGCGTACTCCTGCTGCGGCCGTGCGCGCCTCTGGGAGGAATCCTCTGCATGGACGGAGCTCTGGGGGTAGTGGGGGGAGGCGGCCTTCGGTCTCTCCCCGTCCCTCTCGCCGGGGTGCTACTGGACTGGCGGGCTCCCCTACTGGCGATGCTCCGGTCGGAGGGGTGCCTCGGCGTGGGAGCGGCTTCATGGCGGCCGGTGGCAGCAGTGATCGGCGGGACTCGGAGTCGGCCTCGGCTGGGCGCAGAGAGATGACGCGGCGGGGCAAGTCACGTGGCCGGGTCATCGGAAGTTCGGCTGGTTCACAGAGGTCTCCGTCGGGCGGAGCTGGAGTACGGGGGCGTGGACGCCTGTCGCTCGGCTCTGCAGATGGCGGGAGTGCGACACCTGGTGGACGGATGTCGGCGGTGCCCGGGGACGATCGTTCGGAAGGCGAGGTGTCCGGATCGGATGTGGAAGAGGATGTCGGTGGTCGGTCGGCGACGAGGGAGGCTGGATCGGCGGCTGGGGGCGCCCCCCCTGGGCAGACAGGTGAGGTCACAATTCCTTCTCTGGCTTTGTCTGATTTGCGGGGCTTGTTTGATGTGGGGGGTGGGGGTGCTGGAGGGGCTCGGGGGGTGGGGGTGTCCCGGCCAGTGGGGGCGGGGACCCCGGAAGGGGGTGATGATGGGGGTTTGAGGGGCTTCCTCCTGGGTCTACGGGACCTCTTGGGGCGTTTGCCCCCGGGGGACGGGGGCCGCTTGTCTCCAGCGGCGGCTTGGGTGCCTCCGGCGGGGGGCTCGGGCACGGAGCCGGGGGGGGCCCCGGGGCTGGCGGGGCCGTCTTCCACGGGGCTAGTTGCGGGGGGGGCTGGGGCCCCTCCCCAGGTTGTTGGTGCGCCGGCAGTGGTGGCAGTGACGGCCGGGGCGGCGGGGGACAAGACCGGGACGGCGAAGGAGGGGAAGGCCGACGCTGTTCGCCTGGACGATTCAGCGAAAGGTGAGGTATATGTTTGTTTTGAGGGCCCATTGGGGGCACATTTGAAGCAGGAAGTCCGGGAGAAGATCTGGAAGGGTGAGTACGTGGAAATCTTCACGCTGTTGCCCCTCGAGAAGTTTCACCTGGACAGGGTTAAACCGGAGGAGCGCAAGAAGGAGGACGAGGAGGCGCAACGCTATCGGCTTATCCCTCGGACCTTCGCCAATTGGCTGCAGGCCTTTGCCATTCTGGCGGGCGTCATAGGGGAAAAGGCGCCGGAAAACTGCTCGGCCCTGTTCTGCTACATGGACGCTGTAGGGGAAGCCTATCGGGTTTACGGGGGGTCGGCCTGGCTGCGGTACGACGAATAGTTCCGGCAGCGGAAGGCGGTTAGGCCGTCCTTGCGGTGGGACCACAAGGACATCAGCCTGTGGATGCGGCTCATGTCGTCTGCGAAGGCTCCGAATCAGTTTTTTCCAGGGGGGGCCGGTGGTTCTGCGACCCCGGGACAGCCGGCCGCAAAGAGGAGGGGTTTCTGCTGGCAATTTAATGAGGGTTCCTGTAAGTTCGGTGGCACATGTCGCTTCAAACATGAATGCTCCGGTTGCGGAGGTTCCCATGCCTTGGCTCGGTGTTTTAAGTCCGGAAAAGGGCGGTCCGGAGAGCCTTCGCACAAAGGGGACGACGCCGGTGAGGGTGGAAAGGCTGCGGCCTTTTCTAGATAGGTACCCCGATAGGGCGGCTGCCCGACTTCTGGGGGAGGGTTTTGCGGTGGGTTTTCGTATCCCTTGCTCTTTGGCCTCGGTGCCGCCGGTGGCGAGGAATTTGCGTTCGGCATTGCGCCACCCTTTGGTGGTGTCGGATAAGTTGCACAAGGAAGTGGCTCTCGGTCGCATGGCGGGCCCGTTCTCGGAGGTGCCGGTGCGTGACTTGGTGGTTTCGCCGTTGGGGGTGGTTCCCAAGAAGGAACCCAACAAGTTTCGCCTCATTCACCACCTCTCCTTCCCAAAGGGTGGGTCTGTGAATGACGCCATCGACCCGGATGCCTGTACGGTGTCTTACATTTCCTTTGACGCCGCGGTGGCCTGGGTGCGACATTATGGGCGGGGGGCCTTGATGGCCAAATCGGACATTGAGGCGGCGTTCAGGTTGCTCCCGGTTCACCCGGACAGTTTTCGATTGCTGGGCTGCCGGTGGCAAGGGGCGTATTATGTGGATCGCTGCCTTCCTATGGGCTGCTCCATATCGTGCGCGCTGTTTGAGACCTTCAGTTCCTTTGTGGAGTGGGTGGTTCGGGAGGTTTCCGGTGTGAATTCGGTGATCCACTATTTGGACGACTTTCTGTGTGTGGGCCCGCCCTCTTCCAACGGGTGCGCGATCCTGCTTGCCACGTTGCAGCATGTGGCCGGGAGCTTCGGCATTCCGTTGGCCCCCGACAAGACGGAAGGCCCGACCACGGTGCTCAGCTTCCTGGGCATTGTCGTGGACTCGGAGGCCATGGAGTGTCGCCTACCGGAGGATAAATTGGGGGCTTTGAGAGCTGAAATTGAAGGGGTGCTGGGTTTGCGCAAGATTCAGTTGCGCAGCTTGCAGTCGTTGCTGGGTAAATTGAATTTTGCCTGCCGCATTATGCCCATGGGCCGGGTTTTCTGCCGACGGCTGTCGGCGGCGACTTCGGGGGTGAAGTTGCCCACTCACTTCGTCAGGCTCAACAGGGAACACAGGGATGACTTGCGTCTGTGGCACGGTTTTTTGGCCACATACAATGGTAGATCCTTGTGGATGGCCGGGCCGATCAGCAACTTTGATTTGGAACTGTTTACCGATGCTGCTGGTTCGGCGGGGTACGGGGCTTTTCACCGGGGGGCGTGGAGCGCCGCCCCTTGGCCGGGGGCATGGCAGGTAGCGGGGCTGGTCAGCAACTTGGTGTTGCTGGAACTGTTCCCGGTGGTGGTGGCCCTGGAGATTTGGGGGGCGGAGTTCAGGAACCTGAAGGTTCGCCTCCATTGCGACAATCTCGGGGTGGTTCAGGTGATCAACCGCGCGTCGGCTTCGTCTCAGCCGGTGGTGCGCCTCCTCAGGTATTTGGTTTTGCGGTGTCTACGGTTGAATGTTTTCCTGTACGCTGTGCACATTCCGGGGGTTCAGAATGATATTGCTGACGCGCTGTCTCGTTTTCAGTGGGACAGGTTCCGGGAGTTGGCACCGGCAGCGGAGCAACGCGGAGTCACGTGTCCGGAGTGGCTATGGGGGATTGCCTTGGGGTCCTCGCTGGATGGATCAGGAAGTCGGTGAGCGAGTCCACGTGGTCGGCTTATTGCAAGGTATGGTTGGAGTGGCTGGAGGTGTTGCGGGTGGCATCGGTGGATCCTCTGGGTCCGGAGGTCAGGTGGGTGTTACTTTCTTTTGTCTCTGATCATTTTGAGAGGGGCGCGTCGGCTTCCGCTGTGGCTCGCAAGTTGTCCGGCTTGGCCTTTCTGTTTAAATTTCTGGGTTGTCAGGATTACACGAAGGACTTCGTGGTGAGACAAGCGTTACGGGGCTATTCCAGGGCTTATCGGAGGAGGGACACTAGGCGCCCGGTGTCCTTCGCTCTTTTGCAGGACGTCTGCCGGCAATTGGGGGAGCACTGCGCCTCGAGTTACGAGGTGGTGTTGTTTAGGGCGGCCTTTTCTCTCGCTTTTTTCGGGGCTTTCCGGATTGGGGAATTGGTCAGCTCCTCCCGGACGGTGCCGGGGGGCCTATTGGGTCAGGATGTCTCTGTCGGTCGGGAGGGGGTTACTATCCTCCTTCGACGGTCCAAAACGGACCAGAGTGGCAAGGGGGTCCGTGTCCGGTTGTTCGCGGTGCCGTCTTCACCGCTGTGCCCGGTAGGGGCGGTTCGGGATTACTGGGCAATCCGCCCTTCGCGGCCCGGTTCATTTTTAATGCATGCGGACGGGTCGTCGTTATCTCGTTTTCAATTTGTATCGGTGTTCAGAAGGTGTGTGGGCTCTTTGGGTTTGGATGCCAGTAGGTTTGCATCTCATTCCTTTCGGATCGGGGGGGCCACTGAGGCTGCACGCTGGGGATTGAACGACGATGCGGTCAAACGCATTGGGCGCTGGGAGTCTAGGAGGTTCTTGTTGTACGTTCGTCCACAGCTGTTGGTGTAGGGTATGTACGGGGGGTGGTTTTGTCGCTGGGGGGGTGTGGGCCCGGCTGGTTATCTGATTATTGGTTGGTTTTCTTTTCCTTTTGTCCCCTTTTCTTGTAGGTTTGGAACCCTGCCTTGTTTGGATCGTGGGACACTCGTATGTTTTCTGGGGGGCCCGGAGAGCTGATGTGCGTCCTAATGGTAGACAACTTGGTTTTTCTCGGCACGAGGCTTGTGTCCGGTGGCTGGGGGTGCCGGGGCTTACTTGGGGCAGGGTCCTTCCCGAAGTGCATCGTTTCGCCCGTTGGACAGGCAGCCAGATGTTTTGGTGCTGCATGCCGGGGGCAACGATTTGGGGGCCAGGTCCGCGCGGGCCTTGATCAGGGACATAAAGTTGGATTTCCTTAGGCTGCGCACGGCTTTTCCGGCGCTGCTTGTAGTTTGGTCGGATATGGTGGCCCGCACGTCCTGGCGCATGGCCAGGTCGGTCGCGCGCCTTAATAAGGCTCGGATTAAGTTGAACAAGGAAGTGGGGCGCTTTGTGTGTCGGAATGGGGGGTTGGTGGTTCGCCACCTGGAGTTGGAAGTGGACACATGGCGGTATCTGCGGGATGATGGAGTCCACCTCAATGCGGTGGGTATAGATTTATGGGCCCTGGGATTACAGGATGGGATCCAGCGAGCCTTGAGGGTTTGGAGGGGCACGCAAGGGTAAGGTGTCACCCTTGGGTGCTGGTGGCGTTTTGTTGGTCTTTGCTGGCGGGGGAGGTGAACAGTTTAGGATAAGGGTATGGTTGGGACTCATCGTTGGTATGGGTCCCTATGGTGCATTCCATTTAATGTCAGTTTAAATGGAATTCAAAATGGTGGCACTGCGGGGAGTGGTTTGTCTCCGAGCCGGTGACGCGGCTGGAGGCCTATCAGGGCACAGGTCCCGCAGTGCAGGATTTGGAATTATTTGGAGGAGCCTCAAAGACCAACAGGCCTAATGACTGATTGTTTTATGTTTGTAAGGAATGTTTTTTCTCCTTATGTTAATTTTAAGGTAAAAGGGTTAATAAAATGGCTGCTGTGGCCAATTAACTCCAAGCACGGTGTGGTCTCAATTATTTAGGTAAAGGGAAAGGTTTATGGCATGGGGGTGGAGCCTTTGGCTTTAAGCAGCCTAAGAGTTTGGGGGTGACATCTATTCTACATTGGTCAAGCAAGGCCCGAAGCGAAAAAAAAAAAAAAAAAATAGCGCAGGGCAGACATGACCATGTGAAGAGGGGAGACAGGGCAGGTGTGAGTTAAATTAAATTGTTTTGAGTTGGGGGGTATTCAGGGATTGGTGTATCAGGTTTGGGAGGGGTTGAGGTACAGTTAGGAGGGGTGGCCCCTCAGATTGGAGGTCAGTGGAAGTTCAACGGACGAAGGAAGAAGAAGCTTCCCACCCACCCTCCCTAATTTCTGGGACTGTTATGGTTGATTTTGATTCATGTCTTTTGTGCTTTCTGTCCTTTCTGGGGGAATTTTATATTGTCATGGCAGCTGGGCGTTTTGTTGGTCTTTGCTGGCGGGGGAGGTGAACAGTTTAGGATAAGGGTATGGTTGGGACTCATCGTTGGTATGGGTCCCTATGGTGCATTCCATTTAATGTCAGTTTAAATGGAATTCAAAATGGTGGCACTGCGGGGAGTGGTTTGTCTCCGAGCCGGTGACGCGGCTGGAGGCCTATCAGGGCACAGGTCCCGCAGTGCAGGATTTGGAATTATTTGGAGGAGCCTCAAAGACCAACAGGCCTAATGACTGATTGTTTTATGTTTGTAAGGAATGTTTTTTCTCCTTATGTTAATTTTAAGGTAAAAGGGTTAATAAAATGGCTGCTGTGGCCAATTAACTCCAAGCACGGTGTGGTCTCAATTATTTAGGTAAAGGGAAAGGTTTATGGCATGGGGGTGGAGCCTTTGGCTTTAAGCAGCCTAAGAGTTTGGGGGTGACATCTATTCTACATTGGTCATGTGACTGCTGCATTGCTGGAAGGTGGAGTTGAGTATTTTTGGGTATTTAGTTCCACTTTAATGACTGACTTCCAGCTTATTTAATGACTGGCTTCTGCTGTTCACATTTAACCCATCATCCTAATATTTACATAAGATTAGGGGCTCGGACTGGCCCTGGAAATAGACAGTTTGCATCCAGGGACGGGCGTTCCTGCCGTACACAAACTGGGCACAGCTAATCCATGGAGTTTAGCCACATCTGATCACCGCAGTCCATTTGAATGAGACCTAAGGCCCTGTTCACGCATGGGCAATTTAACATGACTTGCCCAATGTGTGTTAATGCAAGCAGAAATGAGCTCAGATGTGTTCAGATACTCGTCCAAACTCACTCGAGCTATCCTGCCAGGAAGCTGTCACTGTGCCTGCCTGCAGCCGCATGTATGCATGTTCCTTTTATCAGTACAGCTGCAGGGCAGGGAATGCCTTAGCCACTTATGATTATTGGTTCACAGTGACAACCTAATCACGGGATAGCTCAGGGGAGGTTGGACAAATATCTGAACACGTCTGAGCTCATTCATAAATGCAGTAACGGTGGATTGCCATTCTTTTCTATGAGGCTTGTTTGCACCTATGAATTGCGATTCTGTGCGTTAGGAAAATAGTACTGGTGTATTTTTAGGTGCATTAACACGATTTTGGCCCCACAGACTTTAATGGCAGCGCACAGAAAACAGTAAAGTAAAATGGTCCTGATTCCCCAATATAGATCTTTATATCACTAGTGGGACCACCAGCAGGAGGAAGGAGGTCCTGATTCCCCTATATAGATCTTTATACCACTTGAGGGATCACCAGCAGGAGGAAGGAGGTCCTGATTCCCCTATATACATCTTTATATCACTAGAGGGACCACCAGCAGGAGGAAGGAGGTCCTGATTCCCCTATATACATCTTTATATCACTAGAGGGATCACCAGCAGGAGGATGGAGGTCCTGATTCCCCTTAATAGATCTTTATACCACTAGAGGGATCACCAGCAGGAGGAAGGAAGTCCTGATTCCCCTATATTATTATTATTATTATTATTATTTTTCTACAGGATTTATATAGCGCCAACAGTTTGCACAGCGCTTTACAATGTGAGGGAAGACAATACAGTTACAATACAGTTCAAAACAGGAGGAAGTAGAGGGCCCTGCTCGTTGGAGCTTACAATCTAGAATAGATCTTTATATCACTAGAGGGATCACCAGCAGGAGGAAGGAGGTCCTGATTCCCCTAAATAGATCTTTATACCACTAGAAGGATCACCAGCAGGAGGAAGGAAGTCCTGATTCCCCTAAATAGATCTTTATACCACTAGAGGGATCACCAGCAGGAGGAAGGAGATCCTGATTCCCCTATATAGATCTTTAGATCACTGGAGAGATCACCAGCAGGAGGAAAGAGGTCCTGATTCCCCTATATAGATCTTTATACCACTAGAGGGATCACCAGCAGTAGGAAGAAAGTCCTGATTCCCCTATATAGATCTTTATATTAATAGAGGGATCACAAGCAGGAGGATGGAGGTCCTGATTCCCCTAAATAGATCTTTATATCACTAGAGGGATCACCAGCAGGAGGATGGAGGTCCTGATTCCCCTATATAGATCTTTATACCACTAGAGGGATCACGAGCAGGAGGAAGGAGGTCCTGATTCCCCTATATAGATCTTTAGATCACTAGAGGGATCACCAGCAGGAGGATGGAGGTCCTGATTCCCCTAAAAAGATCTTTATATCACTAGAGGGATCACCAGCAGGAGGATGGAGGTCCTGATTCCCCTAAATAGATCTTTATACCACTAGAGGGATCACCAGCAGGAGGAAGGAGGTCCTGATTCCCCTATATAGATCTTTAGATCACTGGAGAGATCACCAGCAGGAGGAAGGAGGTCCTGATTCCCCTATATAGATCTTTATACCACTAGAGGGATCACCAGCAGGAGGAAGAAAGTCCTGATTCCCCTATATAGATCTTTATATTACTAGAGGGATCACCAGCAGGAGGATGGAGGTCCTGATTCCCCTAAATTGATCTTTATACCACTAGAGGGATCACCAGCAGGAGGATGGAGGTCCTGATTCCCCTAAATAGATCTTTATACCACTAGATGGATCACCAGCAGGAGGATGGAGGTCCTGATTCCCCTAAATAGATCTTTATATCACTAGAGGGATCACCAGCAGGAGGATGGAGGCCCTGATTCCCCTAAATAGATCTTTATACCACTAGAGGGATCACCAGCAGGAGGAAGGAAGTCCTGATTCCCCTATATAGATCTTTATATCCCTAGAGGGAAGTCCTGATTCCCCTATATAGATCTTTATATCCCTTGTTGCCATTTTTTACTTAAGAGATAGGATAACCGGATTATAGCAGATCTTTGATGGAGGACAGACTCACACAGGCACCATGCTTTAGTTTTCTCAGGAACACACACTGCAGTTTCTGCTGCCTCTTTTTTCTCTTTTTTTTTTTTTTTTTAGTGAGTGCAACTTTATTTAAACACTTCCTGGTTAACAAACAGACAACATATTCATATGACTGTAGATCAATGGATAAGCTGTATAAGGGCATATAAACAAAATGTCATATATCTTAACACCCCCACTTGCTCTTATACTGCTTATGAAAAATAGTTTAGTACAGTTACATCATTTTACTCTCTATACTCCAAAAATATAACTCACAAACCTATCAAGCTTAAACTTTGTTATTGGTTTAGTCATAACATCAGCTACCATTTTATCTGTAGAACAATACTCAAGATCTATCTTGCCTTCACTCAGAATAGACCTAAGGAAATGGAATTTAATGTCAATATGTTTGCATCTTTGATGGTAAACTGGGTTCTTTGCGAGAGCTATCGCACTCTGATTGTCTTCAAAAATCTTCACTGGCTCAAACTGACATTCACTGTCCAATTCTCTCAGCAGTTGTGCAAGATATAGACTCTCCTGTGTGGTTGCAGCTAATGCTATATATTCAGCTTCACATGAAGATAGTGCAATTGTTGGTTGTTTCTTTGATTTCCAAGAAATCAGAGGTCCATTTTCAGTCAGGCTAAAACAATATCCTGTTGTGCTTCTCCTATCAATCTGGTCTGAGGCCCAACTGGCATCACTATACGCCTCTAGTTTTAACTTCTCTTTACATTTTCTGTAGCATAGTTCAAAATTGACAGTTCCTTTCAAATATCTCAGTACGTGTTTGGCCGTGATCATGTGTTGTACACTTGGTTGTGAAAAGTGTTGTGACAGTTTACTTATAGTCCAACTCAAATCCGGTCTTGTACACGTAGCCACATAAATCAAACTGCCTACTATCTCCCGATAGCTTTTTACATCTGCAAGTTCACTTTTGTCGTCGAAATCTAATTTTTGTTCACAAGGAGTAGATCTCGGTTTACAATCTGACATACCAAATCTTTCTATCATTTTCAAAATGTATCTCTTCTGATTCATCTTCACCGTTTCACTAGTCTGTCTAAAATCAATGCCCAAAAAATAGTTCAGTTTTCCAAGATCCTTCATTTTGAATTTTGTCGCAAGTGTTGACTTCACATCATTGAGTAGTTTTTCATTGCTTGCAGCAATGATGAGATCATCCACCCATATTAGTAATATTGCTTGTTCATCTCTGTTCTGTTTGACATAAACACAATGGTCTACAGAATTTTGTATAAATGCATTTGAACATAGATAATCATGTAGCATCTTGTTCCAGTTTCTTCCCGATTGCTTAAGACCATACAGTGACTTTTTTAGTTTGAGAACTAGCTTTTTATTTGTGTCATCTTTGATCTCAAAACCTTCTGGTTGGTCTATATATATATATCACAATCAATTGGGGCATGTAAGTAAGCTGTCTTCACATCCATTTGATGCAAGATTAAATCATATTGTGCTGCCATTTGCATCAAAATGCGTAATGAAGTAAAATTCGCAGTTGGAGAAAAAGTTTCCATGTAGTCGGTTCCCTTTACTTGATTATAGCCTTTTGCCACAAATCTGGCTTTGTACGTTTCAGTTCCATCTGCATTGCTTTTTATTGCATACACCCATCTACCCCCCACTGAATGTTTGCCTTCTGGTAATGTGGTCAATTTGAAGGTATCATTCTCCTTTAGTGATTCCATCTCATCTTTCATTGCATTTAACCAACTTTGTGACTGGGGTGTTTCCATAGCTTCTCTGAAGGTCTGAGGTACATCATGTGCTCTATAGCAGTAATCTATGTTCATTAGTACCTGATCATCATCAACAGATTCTAGTACATAGTCATTTAAATACTGAGGAGTTTTTCTATTTCTTGTAGGGTATCTTGTACCATGGTCTTCATCTTTGTCCTCTACAATCTTCTCTAAAGAATCTGGGGTCTCATTAGTCATTGGACCTGATACAGGAATTACACTCCTTTCCTCATAGAAATCATCATTATTGTCCAACAGCTCAGTCTGAGTTTGTTTCTCGATTACATCCTTTTCAATGAATTTTACTAGTCTGTGCTTGAAGACTTTGCCAGTTTCAGGGTAATACACTAGGTAAGAGGGACTATTTTTGTCATATCCTACAAAAATTCCTTTTGTGCATTTTGGATCCAGCTTTTTCTTATCGTGTTTGTATGCAAAACATTCTGACCCAAAAATCTTCATTTTTGATAAGTCTGGTTTCTTCCCTGTCAGTATGTTGTATGGCGTTTGCTTCAAACGATTGTTAAAACATCTATTTCGAATCATAGCTGCTGTCATCACTGCATATGTCCATAACTCTTTTGGTACTTTGCTCTCTATTAGCATACATCTTGCCATCTCTATCAGTGTTCTCCAGTTTCTTTCAGCTGTTCCATTTTGATGTGGTGAATAAGGTGCTGAAGTCTCATGTCTTATGCTCTTCTTTATGAGTAGTGACTGGAAGTCATTCGATGTGAATTCGGTACCATTGTCTGACCTCATTCTCTTGATGATCCCATAGGGGGCAGTATCAGCGATAAACTTCTCTGTGGCTAGAACTGTGTCACTCTTGTTTTTCAGAAAGTATACAAACACTGCACCAGAATAATCATCAGTGAATCCTATGACGTATTTGAATCCGTCCTTTGCAACTGGCTCTATAGGACCTGTTAAATCTGTGTGTACTAGTTCAAGTGGGTATTTTGCACGGGTGTCAGGCTCCCTGTTTCTACTCTGAGCAAATTTCCCTTGGATACAAATCTCACAATTCAGGTTGGACTTATCAACCTTACCTTGGATCTTCATTCCATCTACTAGATTCTGTAGTTTCAAGATATCATCGTAATTACAATGACCTAGGATTTCATGCCATGTCTGAATATCATAACAACCGTAACAAATGTCATCGCATTCCTTATAGGTGTTCAAATAGTAAAGCCTGTTGTATTTCTTTATAACAAATTTTGTACCATTCTTATGGATCAGAATACTGTCATCTTGTCTGAATTCAACAGACGCCCCATTTCTTGTTGCTGCTTCAACAGAGAAAATGTCTTGTGGATATGTGGGGATAAACAATGCGTTTTGTAGCAATGTCCTCCTTTGTCTTCCCTTACTGTCCATTAGGTATACCTCAGCGTCGCCTCTCTTGAGTGCTACACCGGAAGTTCTTTTCCCATCTGCCAACTCCATGTAATGTTTCTCTGGCTTAAACGAGGTGTCAAATCTTTTAAATTTCTTGATGTCTGTGATAATATGCGATGTTGCTCCTGTATCTACCATCAGGCTTTTTGTTTTGGGATTGTTTAACTGGTCTTCGCTTATTTTAAAAGCAAATGTTTGTTCTGTATCATCCACTACCTGCTTTACATTGTCTCGTGCCTTTCGTCTGCACAATGTCTCACTGTGAGTGGAGCTCTTGCAATAATTACACCACTTTGTCTTCCTCTTATTCATTCTGTATAGACATGCATTAGCTTTGTGACCTTTCTGATGACAACTGTAGCAGACAATGATGTCTTTCTCCCTTGTTGGTACAACAGGGGTGCTGATTTTCATTACATTATCAGTGCTTGTGCTGCTGTGATATTTTTCAGTGTCCTCAAAAATCCTTAACTGAGTTTTAAAGTCAGTAAACGTCATATCTTCTTTACCTTGTGTTATGTGGATTGCAAATGGTTTGAATGATTCAGGCAGGCCTTTAAGAATCATAGCCACTAATAGTCAATCACTGAGGGTCTCTCCTGCATTTCTAAGTGCTGTAATCGCTGTTTCTGTGCGTATGATATAGTCTGTGACACTTTCACATTCAGACTTCTGAAGAGATGTTAGTTCTGTGTATAAATTTATGATACGTGGCTTACCTTGGCCAGCATAATGATCTCTCAGGATTTTCAGCGCTTTTCTTCCATTATCAGTTGCTTCTCTCATTATAAGAGATAGACTTTTGTCATCCAGGAATTGTATTAACTCAGCATAAGCTTCCTCATTCTTATTCCTGTCTTGTACAGGATCTGTTCCGTCTGGTGGTTCCTGCAGGATTGTTTCTTTAAGATTCATCAAGCGCAGATGGCCTAGGAATTTTGTCTCCCACAGCTCATAATTTTTCTCATCTCCATCGAAAAGCAGCCTGTTCCATCGGCTTGTTCCCTCTCTCCTGGGCCCATAACCTGTTGCCATTTTTTACTTAAGAGATAGGATAACCGGATTATAGCAGATCTTTGATGGAGGACAGACTCACACAGGCACCATGCTTTAGTTTTCTCAGGAACACACACTGCAGTTTCTGCTGCCTCTTTTTTCTCTTTTTTTTTTTTTTTTAGTGAGTGCAACTTTATTTAAACACTTCCTGGTTAACAAACAGACAACATATTCATATGACTGTAGATCAATGGATAAGCTGTATAAGGGCATATAAACAAAATGTCATATATCTTAACATCCCTAGAGGGATCACCAGCAGGAGGATGGAGGTCCTGATTCCCCTAAATAGATGTTTATACCACTAGAGGGATCACCAGCAGGAGGAAGGAGGTCCTGATTCCCCTATATATATCTTTATACCACTAGAGGGATCACCAGCAGGAGGAAGGAGGTCCTGATTCCCCTATATATATCTTTATACCACTAGAGGGATCACCAGCAGGAGGAAGGAGGTCCTGATTCCCCTATATAGATCTTTAGATCACTGGAGAGATCACCAACAGGAGGAAGGAGGTTTCCGATTCCCCTATATAGATCTTTAGTGAGACCTCATTTGGAAAACTGTGTCCAGTTCTGGAGACTTCCCTTAGAAAAAGATATTGATAAGATAGAACGAGTCCAGAGAGGGATAAAAAACAATGGTGAAAGGTCTGTTGCATAAAACATATCGATAGCTACTTCAGGAACTTGATATGTACATACAGTCTGAAGGAAAGAAGGGAAAGGGCAGACATGATTAAAACCTTTAAATACATCAAGGGAGTGAGTAAGGTTCAGAAGGGCAGTTTTTTCAATATGAAACCAAAATCAAGAACACGGGGACATGACCTCAAAACTAACTGGAGGAAAGTTCAAAACTAATCTTAGAAAGTATAATTTTACTGAAAGGATAGTTGATGCATGGAATAAACTTCCAGCAGAGGTAGTGAGACAGTCAACAGTAAATGGCATCAAACATGCTTAGGACAAACATAGCTCTCTACTCAGACAATAAAGCTAACGAAAAGAAAAAAAACAAGCAAAAAAAAAAAATAGGCAGACACGATGATCTTTTTTTGCTGTCACCTTTCTATGTTTCTCTGAAAATGCACTACAACATGGGCATCATAAACTAAAATAAAGTAAGAAAATGCAGACGTACAAATGTGAATCTAAGGTGTTTTGGAGCTGTTGTATGAAATTAGTCCTAGCTGCAAACTATGCAAAAATGTAAATTTTGTGTGACAAATAAGCACACTAATGCCTCTTTTCCACTGAGTGGTACGGTACGGTTCGGTTCAGTACGGTACGGTTCGGTACGGTACACATTGCGTTTCCACTGCCAATAGTACCCTTTCATGATACGCGTGGTGTAGCAGGAAAGCTGTGATAGACGATTCTCTGTCAACCAATCAAAGTTCTGCAGAGTGTAGCTCCACCCTGTTGGTACGGTACTAATGTGCTTGGTACCCCAACGAAAGGGTACCAAAAAAGTGGTACGGTACGGTTCGGAATTAGGGTACCATTCATAATGGAAACGGCATAAATAGCGTACCGGACCGAACCGAACCGTACCAGAAAGCTCAGTGGAAACGAGCCATAAGCTAGCCTAATGGTTATATGTCTGCCTGGTGCCATCTAGTGATAAACCCCAGAGTATAATTCAAGGTTTTTACAGACAAATCTTTGCCTTCTAAAAGGCTTTAGGTATAAATCAGACAAAGCAGGGTATTAATTACGTGTACTGTTATGGTTATACATTGCAAAATTAGCCTAAAGATAATCCTGTTTAGAGAAATCCCTTTGAACTCCAAACTTGGAAAAGGAACGCTCTGCAGCACATAATTTTGGCCTGCAACAAGAAATGTGACTGTAATCCAACATATCCTCATCTCGCCATGACACAGTGCTATAATTGCAGACCAGTCAGTCTCATTTAATGTATGGTTATTGCAAAGGCACCTTCTAACCATCTAACAATCTTTCCCTGACAGGGTTAAACACTTTGGCCGGTACAGTCAGCTCATTGTGTTGAACACCACTGCAGCAGATACAGGTGAATTCAGCTGTGGTGGGTATCAGTGTACTGGAGATGGCTGCCATGACGGGGAGGAGAAGACTGGCAAGACATTTGTGTTTGTTACAGGTAATCTATTTTATGTTCCTCATCATGCACTAAACATACACTATGTTACTAAAAGTATTGGGATGCCTACCTTTTCACGCACATGAGTTTTAACCACTTTACCACTAGAGCATTTTGCTGTTTTACGTCTGGGCCACTTTTTGCGATTCGGCACTGTGCGACTTTAACTGACAATTGCGCGGTCGTGCGACGCCATACCCAAACGAAATTTACGTCCTTTTTTTCCCACAAACAGAGCTTTCTTTTGGTGGTATTTGATCACCTGTGTGATTTTTACTTTTTGCGCTATAAACAAAAAAAGAGCGTTTATTTTGAAAAAATAACAATATTTTTAACATTTTTTTATATGAAATTCCCCCCAAAAAAGATGTAAAAACCAATTTTTTTAAAAAATTTTGGCCAATTTGTTTTCTGCTACCCATGTTTGGTAAAAAAAATCGCAATAAGCGTATTTTGATTGATTTGCGCAAAAGTTATTGCGTTTATTAACAAAGGGAAAGATTTATGTCATTTTTGGTGTTTTTTTTTTAACGAGTAATGGCGGCGATCTGCGATTTTTTTTGCGGGACTGCGACATTCCGGCGGACAGATCGGACCCTTGACTGACATTTTTGACACTTTTGGGGGTACCAGTGACATTACTGCCGTAATCAGTGCTATAAATATGCACTGTTACTGTAAAAATGACACTGGCAGGGAAGGGGTTAATTTTATTGGAGAGGGAGGGGTTAATGTATGCCTGGTGCTTACTGACGTGTGGGGGGGGGAGGTGACTGTGTGAGCCAGGGACAGATCGGATGTCCAGCTATGCTGAACACTCCGATCTGTCACTCCCTGTCACTGAGGAGATCCGCCCGCTTGTGTTTACACAGGCGGGCGGATCTCCACACTAGATCCCCGACGATCGGGGCAGAGCAGCGGCGATCGCCGCTGCTCCTCCCCTGGCCCGACTCCCGCTGTGAATGAAAACAGCGGGAGCGCGCCGCCTACAGGGGAGGAGTCTGGCAACGTAGGTCTACGTCGTCAGACGGGATCGTGCCACTTTGCCGCAGTAGTACTCCGGTACTCAGTGGCAAAGTGGTTTATGGCATTCCAGCCTTAGTCTGTAGGGTTGAATATTGAGTCAGCCCACCCTTTGCAGCTATAACAGCTTCAAGTCTTTTGGGAAGGCTGTCCACAAGGTTTAGGAGTGTGTCTATGGGAATGTTTGACCATTCTTCCAGAAGTGCATTTGTGAGGTCAAGGCACTGATGTTGGACGAGAAGCCCTGGCTCACAGTCTCCGCTCTAATTATAGGGGATAGAACCAAGGGATGGTGCTCAGAAGTGGGTAGGTGGAAGAGACAAGGGGTTAAAACCTGCTCCTATTCTCTGAGAAAAAAAAGCCCTGAGAAGATGTGAGCACAATCACTAAAACCTAATATAAGCTTTACCATGTTTATGTAATTTTGAAAGTAATTTTTAATATTTTTAAATCTCAAATTTTTATTTAAAAAAACCTAATGATTCTGTCATAAAGTTCATCTTTCTGGTATTTCATGTTTTTAGGGTGACAACGCTCTGTTCCTGTCTTCCATTTGTGCCCCTGTCCTCTCAGCCTGTTACATAGGCTTCCGATGGAAAGTACAAATACTTGATTCAACATCTGTTATGCAGGCATGGTCCACTAATGTTCTAAGTGAGCACAACAATCTATTGATAGACTATTTCTGAACAAAGTACCAGGGTAATAGTATAATTGCTTGTCTGCGAGAGTTCTCATTTATCCAGGTTATGGTGTATATCAGTGGCGGCTGGTGCTCCAAATTTTTTGGGGGGGGGGGCGCAAAAAGAAAAATGTAATAGGTATTGCTTCGCGCCAAAAAACGCAGTAAAAAATTGCGTGACTTTGAAGTCATGGTACAGGCATGGCACAGGTGATGGTATAGGCATGGCATAGGTGATGGTACAGGAGATGGTATAGGCATGGAACAGATATGGTATAGCTCCAAAAAACAATAAGGTGTAACCACCCTTCTCCTGCGCTTGGTATCCAAGCCCCTCGACCAAACTCCTCACGGGACTGACAACTGGCTTCTCAGATGGCTAAGGTCTTGCTGCCCATATCGGACTGGGGTAGTCACTCTGCCTGGCCGGGGCTGACTGCCGCAGTAAATATACTGTGGGCAGTCGGCAACCGGTTAAAAACATATGCATAAAAACAGTACAACAATAAAAAATCAAGATAAGACTGTGGGTCTTATCTTGATTTTTTATTGCTGTACTGTTTTTATGCATATGTTTTTAATTATACGTATATATTATTTTAGCATTTGTATTGTATCTGCATGATCGATGTATGCCACTGTATACTACTAATGATGTCACGAGAGGGAGTGGGGTGGTGCTCTGGCCACTCCCCCGGGGGAGGGGACACTCCCACCTGGGGGTAGTGACTGGATCGCTACCTCACTGCATCACTATTTAAACCAAAGAGACAGCCATGACACAGTGGCTCTGGGGAAGAGGCTAGGCCTCGAAACGCGTCAGTCATCTCATCGGTCATGGACGATTATATGGACTAAACCCGGACAGTTGAGCAATCTAGCTTGATACGATATACTTTTATCTACGTCTGTGAGTAGCCATTTTTAATGTTACATAAATAAAGCCTTTTATTGAGGATAATGCGCAAGGTTGGTGCGCCCTTTCTTGTTTTCTTTGCTTACAGATATGGTATAGGCATGGCACAGATATGGTATAGGCATGGCACAGGTCATGGTACAGGAGATGGTATATGCCCCCTTTCAATGCAGAGACCAGCGTACATGCCCCCTTTCAATGCAGAGACCAGCATACTTGCCCCCTTTCAATGCAGAGACCAGCGTACATACCCCCTTTCAATGCAGAGACCAGCGTGCGTGCCCCCTTTAATGCAGAGATCAGCGTGCGTGCCCCCTTCAATGCAATGAACACTGTGCTGTGCCCCCTTCAATGCAATAAACACTGTGCTGTGCCCCCTTCAATGCAATAAACACTGTGCTGTGCCCCCTTCAATGCAATGAACACTGTGCTGTGCCCCCTTCAATGCAATGAACAATGTGCTGTGACCCCTTCAATGCAATAAACACTGTGCTGTGCCCCCTTCAATGCAATAAACACTGTGCTGTGCCCCCTTCAATGAAATAAACACTGTGCTGTGCCCCCTTCAATGCAATGAACAATGTGCTGTGACCCCTTCAATGCAATAAACACTGTGCTGTGACCCCTTCAATGCAATAAACACTGTGCTGTGACCCCTTCAGTGCAATGAACAATGTGCTGTGACCCCTTCAATGCAATAAACACTGTGCTGTGCCCCCTTCAATGCAATAAACACTGTGCTGTGCCCCCTTCAATGAAATAAACACTGTGCTGTGCCCCCTTCAATGCAATGAACAATGTGCTGTGACCCCTTCAATGCAATAAACACTGTGCTGTGACCCCTTCAATGCAATAAACACTGTGCTGTGACCCCTTCAGTGCAATGAACAATGTGCTGTGACCCCTTCAATGCAATAAACACTGTGCTGTGCCCCCTTCAATGCAATAAACACTGTGCTGTGCCCCCTTCAATGCAATGAACACTGTGCTGTGCCCCCACAATGCAGAGTTCAGCGTGCGTGCCCCCTTCAATGCAACTGTGCTGTGCCCCCTTCAATGCAATGAACACTGTTCCGTGCCCCCATCAATGCAGAGTTCAGCGTGCGAGCCCCTTTCAATGCAGAGCGCCACAGCATTGTCCCCAATCACTGCAGAGCGCCACAGCATTGTCCCCAATGATTGCAGAGTGCCACAGCATTGTACCCCAATGATTGCAGAGTGCCCACAGCATTGTACCCCAATGATTGCAGAGTGCCACAGCATTGTACCCCAATGATTGCAGAGTGCCCACAGCATTGTACACCAATGATTGCAGAGTGCCACAGAATTGTACCCCAATGATTGCAGAGTGCCACAGAATTGTACCCCAATGATTGCAGAGTGCCCACAGCATTGTACCCCAATGATTGCAGAGTGCCCACAGCATTGTACACCAATGATTGCAGAGTGCCAGAGCATTGTACCACAATGATTGCAGAGTGCCCACAGCATTGTACCCCAATGATTGCAGAGTGCCCACAGCATTGTACCCCAATGATTGCAGAGTGCCACAGCATTGTACCCCAATGATTGCAGAGTGCCACAGAATTGTACCCCAATGATTGCAGAGTGCCCACAGCATTGTACCCCAATGATTGCAGAGTGCCACAGCATTGTACCCCAATGATTGCAGAGTGCCACAGAATTGTACCCCAATGATTGCAGAGTGCCCACAGCATTGTACCCCAATGATTGCAAAGTGCCACAGAATTGTACCCCAATGATTGCAGAGTGCCACAGCATTGTCCCCCAATCAATGCAGAGTGCCACAGCATTGTACCCCAATGATTGCAGAGTGCCCACAGCATTGTACCCCAATGATTGCAGAGTGCCACAGAATTGTACCCCAATGATTGCAGAGTGCCACAGAATTGTACCCCAATGATTGCAGAGTGCCACAGAATTGTACCCCAATGATTGCAGAGTGCCACAGCATTGTACCCCAATGATTGCAGAGTGCCACAGAATTGTACCCCAATGATTGCAGAGTGCCACAGCATCGTACCCCAATGATTGCAGAGTGCCCACAGCATTGTACCCCAATGATTGCAGAGTGCCCACAGCATTGTCCCCCAATCAATGCAGAGACCAGCATGCGTGCTCCCTTCAATTTAATGCACTTACCTGGCGGCGGCGGATTCTCCCCTCCTCGATCCAGTTCGTCCTCTTCTGCAGGGGTGGGAAGGTGAGCGGCTTCTCCCTCGTCCTCCGAGCGGCGGTGACGGTGAGTGACTGACGCACGCACCGGCACCGCCCCCATTGTGACGTCGCGATTGGATGTCCTGGATGATGATTGGTCCAGGCTGGAGACTGGACCAATCACAGCCAGGACATCACGAAGGTGGGGGTGGCCAAGTGCTCTTTCCTGCGCCCAGGTTACGCCCCCAGAAGGCAGCCAATCGGCGCCTTTCTGAGTTGTAAACCCCACCCCCCCTTTAGCCACCACATAGGATGGTCAGGCCGACGAACCGATTTTTTTTTTCCTAACTTTATTGTTCTTTTTTGTCATTTTTTTTTCCTTTTTTTAAGGGGGGCGGCGCCCTGGCGCCCCCTATGCACGGGCCGCCACTGGTGTATATATAGTATTAGTTTAGCCTAGCACACACTATTCGTTTTTTTCATTCAACCCAGCAGGGCCGAACGGATTGATTCCAGTACACACAGGCCGAATGTCAGCCAGTTTCTATTAAACTGGCCAATACTGCCTGACATCCGGCCTGTGTGTACTAGGCTTTAGTCACATTCAACTTTACTTGTTCTGTAATGTTGAAGACATATCAACACTCATCTATGTAGCTTCCTTAGTCCTTATTTGTCAAGTACATCCAGTTATATGTGTTAACTATATCTTTGAGGTGTAATGCAGTGTATTGCCAGTTCCATCTGGGATCGTTCTTTTTTCTATTTTACTTAGTACAGATGAAAGATAAGTTTTAGGTATACACTATATTACCAAAAGTATTGGGACGCCTACCTTTACACTTACATGGAATTTAATGGCATCCCAGTCTTAGTCCGTAGGGTCAAGTATTGAGTTGGCCCACCCTTTGCAGCTATAACAGCTTCAACTCTTCTAGGAAGGCTGTCCACAAGGTTTAGGTGTGTCTCTATGGGAATGTTTGACCATTCTTCCAGAAGGGCATTTGTGAGGTCAGGCACTGATGTTGGACGAGAGGCCCTGCCTTGCAGTCTGTGCTCTAATTCATCCCAAAGGTGTTCTATCAGGTTAAGGTCAGGACTCTGCACTGGTGCTCAGTCATGTTGGAACAGGAAGGAGCCATCCGCAAACTATTCCCACAAAGTTGGGAGCATGAAATTGTCCAAAATGTTTTGGTATGCTAATGCCTGAAGAGTTCCCTTCACTGGAGCTAAGGGGCAAAGCCCAAACCCCTGAAAAACAACCCCATACCATAATCCCCCCTACCCCAAATGAGTTGGACCAGTGCACAAAGCAAGATCCATAAAGAAATGGATGAGTGAGTTTGGGGTGGAGAAACTTGACTGGCCTGCACATAGTCCTGACCTTAACCCGATAGAACACCTTTGGTATGAATTAGATCGCAGACTGCGAGCCAGGTCTTCTCTCCAACATCAGTGGCTGACCTAACAAATGTGGTTCTGGAAGAATGGTCAAACATTCCCATAGACAAAGTCCTAAACCTTGTGGACAGCCTTCCCAGAAGAGCTGAAGCTGTTATAGCTGCAAAGCGTAGCCCAACTCAATATTGAACGCTATGGACTGAGACCGAGATGCCATTAAAGTTCATGTGCGTGTAAAAGCAGGCGTCCAAACACTTTTGACAATATAGTGTAGCTGTATGCAGTGTGTTATCTACAATTGATTATACAATTTCTAATACCCAAGTACTAAAAACTGAAGTATAGGTATGATCATTTTTACATACCAATGTAAGCATTTATTTTCCATACCTGTGGTTTCCCCATGGAAGCTGTAAATCACTGTAGTAGGCACTAACTTCCAGGTCCCGTGCTGAGCAGCTATCCTGCTACATTGTGAATACAGGTGGTCACTCGCTTGGCATAGGTGCCATTTGGGGACACTTTGCATTTTTATCAATGAATGCAAAGCATTCATAATTGGACAAGGTGGAGTAGGAGGGCGTTGACATTGCAATCTTTACTTTGTCCAATCAAAAAACACTTTACTTTTATTAAGAAAATGCAGTGTTCTCTAAAAAGGCACCAGAGCCAAGCAAGCAACCTCATGCATTAATAAGCAGCAGGACTGCCACTCAGCACAGGACCTGCAAGACAGTGGAGATCATTGCAGTGTCTATTACAGTGATTTCTGGCTTCAATAATGATCCCATAGGTATAGTACATACCTAGCTGGACCAATGTAACTATGTAAAATTTGCCATACCTAAATTCCAGCTTTAAGAGTGCTGAGCCACCACAGGACAATATTGTCCTATTTTTGTAAAAACAGATTTAATAATGGTCATACATTTTATTTTGCAGTGGCTTCTGGAATGTGGCTTAATGTTTCTGGTTGAAATATTGGTAAATTAGGTGCAAAGACCATATTGTCTGATCACTTCTCGGTAACAAAGACTCTCGAGTGTGTAGAACTGAGTTTTTAGTAATGAATAGAATTACCTTTAAGATAAGCTTTAACAAATAATGTTTGCTATGTCAGAATGTCAGAATCGAATTGTCTAATTGACGGTAATATGATTTTTCTGTAATCATTGCATTTATCCTTGGAATGATCAGATATGATGCTTTCGTTCTGTTCCTTTGTAGATCCCCAGGAGCTCTTTGTCCCAACTGAAGATTATTATGTGGTTGTGCAGATGCGCACAAGACAACCAGCTCTGCTGCCCTGCCAAGTCACCAACCCATTGGCTAAAGTGACTTTGCATAGAGAGTTCCCACCAGAGCAGATCCCAGTGGATGGGGTAAAGATCTCCTTTGACCAGAAAAAAGGATTCGTCATATATCAACCACAGCTTTCTCTTGCTGGTTCTCTGTATTGTATCGCAGAGTTTGATAACCTTCGCCAGATGTCCACCAAGTATATGTTGATCTACGTACACTGTAAGTGCCCTTGGTCAAGATCTCACAGTGTTCTGCTGAAGAAAAATATTGTAAGATAAAAGATTTGAAAGTATATCTTTATGGTTTTCAAGTTAAAAAAGAAGGAATTTATTTAATACAGGTACTTATGTCAATTTACGCAGTGATTTACATATATGGTGTACATTCACATCAGTCCCTGCCCACAAGGAGTTTACAATCTGAGGTTCCTATCTAACTTAACCACTTAAAGAGGTTGTAAACCCAAATTTTTTATTTTTTTCAACCTGAAAGAGAAACAAATAATGAGCTAGTATTTATCGCATACTAGCTCATTATGAAATACTTACCTTAGAACAAGCCCCCGCCGTGCCGCCCGCTTACCTCTATGACAGGCGACATGTTCAGTCGCCCATCTTCCAGGATCGCGGCATCCGGCCATCTGATTGGGAGCCGACGGTCGCGGCACGGGGCTCTGAAGGAACGGCACCAGCGGCCGTTCCTTCAGAGCGCATGCGCCAGTGATGTCACTGGCTGCATGTAAGGTAAATATCTCCTAAACGGTACAAAAAAAAATAAAAAATCTGATCACTTTTATTGCTGTCACAAGCAATCTAAACATCCCTTGTGACAGTAATATGCAGTGACAGGTACTCTTTATGGAGGGATCGAGGGTCTAAAAGACCCTAGACCCCTCCCCTGCACTTCCATGTATTCAAAATGCAGCAAACGGCATTTTTGAATACACTCGTTTTTTGAATTTGCCGCCTTTAGCAGCAGAGTAACCCGGACGTGACGTCATGGACGCCGCCTCCGATTTACGTCATCGGAGACCCGATCGAAGCCGCTTCCGGCTTTGATTGGGACTCCATCCAGCCGACGGACGTGCTGGCTGGGTGCTCGGGTCTCCCGGTGGGATGGGAGACCCGGGCAAAGCCACGGAAGGTGGTGGGAGGGGGGATGTCCCCTCCCGCTCGCCGGGGTAATGACCGAGCGGCTCCCAAGCCGCATTGGTCGTTACCCCAAGAAAGCCGACTGCCGGCTCTAAACAACGGTACCAGGGTGATGCCTTGTGCATTCTCGAAGCTTCTCCAGTATCCAAACTTTGGGGGCCACGCCCCCACCGCATCGATCACCCCTGGCTCTGGATCACCCAGGGAGTCCCCACATCCTCTGTCCCACACCGTGCTACCAGGGGAAAGCCCGGGCAGTTGGAGGAATTAGCACCACACGAAGCGATTAGGGTGTGCTTAGGCACAGTCCCTGTGCACACCTATGGGGCTTCCTGGTTTTTACTTTTTCCCTAACCTCACAGCAAACCATGCCCTCCACAGGCGCCAAACTTCCTCCAGACCTACATTTAGACAACCACATACTTACTTTCAAGACGTTCATTCCTTGCTTATATACCACTTATATACCACTAATTCATCATCCAATATACCTATTTCCTGTCCCGGAGATGCAAAAGGAAGTTAGAGAGGAATTCCCCTCACTCCAGAACAGGTGTCGTATTGGAAGAATTCTCCTTACATTTTGACCTGTGGGCAACTCTAAAGTTCTGGATTTCACCTCATTTTTTTGGTGACAGTGGTCATCAGTACACATAGAGGAGTGTATGTGTACCCCCAATGGGGACACAGGCAACAATAAAAACTTGACAGAGGGTCTAACCCTTTCCCCCTCAATCCAAAGAAAAAAAAAATGGCTTTAGATTTAGTTAAAGCAAAAGAGATGTCCCTCCAGCACCTAGAGTGTCTCAGTGCCGAAAAAACAATATACTGTATACAAACCACAATTGTCATCTAATGCAGACCTCAAAAGTTTAGACATTGTTATTTCTAAACTCTTTAAAACCATTGCATGTATCTCACTATAACAAATAGAATTGCAGTTTCTGCTTATGATTTATCTACATGGCACAGTCCTCTCTAACTCCACTAGGTGGCACCCTTTTCACAGAAAAGCTGAGATATAGCCTGGCCCTGTTCATGTCTATTTACCATAAAGGGTTCTGTTTAGTGTGGATTTTTCCTTTTCAGTTCTTTCCAAATAATACTTACTATTAGGGTTGAGCGGACACCTAGATGTCCGTGTTCGACGGGTTCGGCCGAACTTTAAAAAAAAGTCCGGGTCCGTGTCCCGGACTTTTACCGAACTTTTCCCGGACACCGAACCCCATTGAAGTCAATGGGGACCCGAACTTTAAGGCACTAAAATGGCTCTAAAACACCAAAGGAAAGGGCTAGAGTGCTGCAAATGGCAGCAAAACGTAATTAAGAGCATGGCAAGTGCTCTGCAAACAAATGTGGATAGGGAAATAACTTAAAACAACAAAAAAAAACAGAAAAATAAAACAATGTTCTTCTTCATCTCTGAAGGACGAGGCCCATATGGAGTAGGAGGGAGGTTGAGGTGGTGGTGGATGTGGCGGTGACATAGGCGTGCGCACAGGGTGTGCTGGGTGTGCCTGGGCACACCCTAATCACCTAGGGCACATAGCATTGCCAGTGAGGAGATGGGAAAGATCTCCCTGGGACCTGCTCTGCTCTATTTCTCCTTGCCTACAGGTACATGGCCCCGATACATTACTCTCCCTGCTGGCAAACACATGCATGTGTATTTCAACTTTGGGGTGCACACCTTAATGCAATAGGCTGCGCACACCTATGGGCGGTGTAGGTGGAAGCGGCGGTGGAGGAGGACCAGGGCCGGATTAACAGCATCATGGGCTTGGTGCTGAGGATTTTGAAGGGCCTTAAGGGCCGTGCCTTGCCATGCACCCAGAGGAGGAAGGGTGCAGCCATGCATGCCTAATTCAACATGGGATGCTGTCTCTGAAGCCCATAAACACATCCATGCATCGCCAACTGTCCCTCCTTGTCCGGCCTTCACGCTGTGTGGGGAGGTTCTGAGGGTGCTGCCTGGGGAAGCGAGCATAGAAGCCAGACTTCTGTGTTTACAAGTGACAGAAGAGCGGTAACAGTGAATATGGCCAACCCGGGGCCTATATAAAAGGTAGGGGCCTGGAGCTGCAGCTCCAATAGCCCCTACATTAATCTGGCCCTGAGGAGGAGGACGAGGTAGCCAACACTGCTTCTTTTCAAAAATTTTAAATGAGGGTACACCCCAAAAGAGTGAGAAAGAGCAAAAATGGAACAATGGGTGGGTAAGGTCGGTATCCATTGCTATTCTGCATAAGGTACGGAAAAGTCCCGTGGGATCCATGCCTGGTTCATTTTAATGAACGTGAGCTTGTCCACATTGTCTCTGGACAGGCGGCTGCGCTTGTCTGTTATAACGCCCCCAGCCGTGCTAAATACCCGTTCAGATAATACACTGGCTGCAGGGCACGCCAGCACCTCCAAGGCGTAAAGGGCAAGCTCAGGCCATGTGCCCAATTTGGAGACCCAGAAGTTGAAGGGGGCAGACCCGTCATTCACTACATGTAGGCGTGTGCACACATACTGCTCCACCATGTTGGTAAAATGCTGCCTCCTGCTAAGACGTTCCATCTGAGCTGCTGGTGCTGCTGTTTGTTGTGGCGTGCTGACAAAGCTTTTCCACATTTCGGCCATGCTAACCCTGCCTTCTGAGGTGCTGGCGGTGCCCTGGTTGCGTTGGCGACCTCCTCCTCCTCCTCCTCTGCCTTGTGCTTCCACTGTGGCCCCGCTGTCAGATGGGAATGCCAGCAGCATGGCGTCTACCAGCGTGCGCTTGTACTCGCGCATCTTGCGATCGCGCTCCAGTGAGTGAATTAAGGACGGTACGTTGTCCTTGTAACGGGGATCCAGCAGCGTGGCCACCCAGTAATCAGCACAAGTTAGAATGTGAGCAACTCGGCGGTCGTTGTGGAGACACTGCAGCATGTAATCGCTCATGTGTGCCAGGCTGCCCAGAGGCAACGAAAGGCTGTCCTCTGTGGGAGGTGTATCGTCCGTGTCCTCTGTATCCCCCCAGCCACGCACCAGTGATGGCCATGAGCTGGCCTGGGTGCCACCCTGCTGTGAACATGGTTCCATCTCCTCCTCCAGCTCCTCCTCCTCCTCATCCTCCTCATCCTCCAGAACTGTGCCCCTGCTGGACAATTGCGTCCCTGGCGTTTGCGTGTGCAGGAACCCACCCTCGGAGCCCCTTGCGAATGACTGCCCTGAAAGCCTTGGAAATGTTACCTCTTCATCCTCCTCCTCCTCCTCATCCTGTGCCACATCCTCTTCCATCATCGCCCGAATTGTTTTTTCAAGGAGGCATAGAAGTGGGATAGTTAAGCTGAGAACGGCGTCATTGCCACTGGCCATGTTGGTGGAGTACTCAAAACAGCGCAACAAGGCACACAGGTCTCGCATGGAGGCCCAGTTATTGGTGGTGAAGTGGTGCTGTTCCGCAGAGCGACTCACGCGTGCGTGCTGCAGCTGAAACTCCACTATGGCCTGCTGCTGCTCGCACAGTCTTTCCAGCATGTGCAAGGTGGAGTTCCACCTTGTGGGCACGTCACATATGAGGCGGTGAGCGGGAAGGCCGAAGTTACGCTGCAGCGCTGCCAGGCGAGCAGCAGCAGGGTGAGAACGCCGAAAGTGCGCACAAACGGCCCGCACTTTCTGCAGCAGCTCTGACATATCGGGGTAGTTTTTAAGGAACCTCTGCACCACCAAATTCAGCACATGCGCCAGGCAAGGGATGTGCGTCAAACCGGCTAGGCCCAGAGCTGCTATGAGATTTCGCCCGTTATCGCACACCACCAGGCCGGGCTTGAGGCTCGCTGGCAGCAACCACTCATTTGTCTGCTGTTCCATGCTCCTCCACAACTCCTGCGCGGTGTGTGGTTTGTCCCCCAAACAGGCAAGTTGTAAAACTGCCTGCTGTCGTTTACCCCTGGCCGTGCTGAAGTTGGTGGTGAAGGTGTTACGCTGTCCGGATGAGGAGGCGGTAGAGGATGAGGAAGCGGAGTAGGAGGAGTTAGGAACAGGAGGCAAACTGAAGCGCCCTGCAATCCTCGGTGGTGGAAGGACATGCGCCAAATTGCTATCCGCCTCAGGCCCATCCGCCACTGCATTTACCCAGTGTGCCGTTAGGGAGATATAACGCCCCTGACCGTGCTTACTGGTCCACGTATCCGTAGTTAGGTGGACCTTGGCACAGATGGCGTTGCGCAGTGCACACCTGATATTTTCCCCCACTTGGTTGTGCAGGGAAGGGATGGCTTGCCTGGAAAAGTAGTGGCGGCTGGGCACGACGTACTGTGGGACAGCCACCGACATAAGGTTTTTAAAACTGTGCGTCTCCACCAGACGGAATGACAGCATTTCAAAGGCCAATAATTTTGAAATGCTGGCATTCAGGGCCAGGGATCGCGGGTGGGTAGGGGGGTACTTCCTCTTCCTCTCAAGTGTTTGGGAGATGGAAAGCTGAACGCTTCCACGGGACATTGTGGAGATGGTTGTTGGTGACCCAGGTGGTGGTGTTGCTGACAGATCGTCTGTTTGCGGGGTGGCAGGTGCCGGTATCACTACAGATGTGGCTGGAGCGGCCGAGACTGCAGCAGAAGAGGAAGCAGGATGAGCCAGAGACGTTTCTTGGTTTTGAAGGTGTGTACTCCACTGCAGCTCGTGCTTTGCACTTAGATGCCTGATCATGCAGGTTGTGCTCAGGTTGAGAAGGTTTATGCCTCGCTTCAAGCTCTGATTGCACAGGGTGCAAACCACTCGTGTCCTGTCATCAGCACATTTTCTAAAGAACTTCCACGCTAGAGAACTCCTTTGAGCTGACTTTGGTGCGCTCGTTCCCTTGCTGCGTTGGGCAGTAGCGGGCGTAGTGTCTAGGGCACGGCCGCTCCGCTTCTGCACCCTGCTCCCTCTTCTGCTGTGCTGGTGGCTCTGTGCGACCACCGCCTCTTCCTCCAAACTACTCAGGTCACCTGCATGACGTTCATTCCATGTGGGGTCGAGGACCTCATCGTCCTCCACATCATCTTCCACCCAGTCTTCACCCCTGCCCTCCTTGTCGGTCTCCACAATGCTGAACGCCGCAGCAGTTGGCACCTGCGTTTCGTCATCATCGGAGACGTGCTGCGATGATCCTTGCATGTACTCATCTTGAGAAATAAGTGGTTGGGCATCGCTGCACTCAATCTCTTCCACTTCTGGGGCAGGGCTAGGTGGATGGCCCTGGGAAACCCTGCTGACAGAGTCCTCAAAAAGAATAAGAGACTGCTGTATGGCTTGGGGCTCAGACTGCTGGCCTGATTTGCAAGGGGGTGAGGTGAAAGACGGTTGGACATTGGCTGCAGGTGCCAACTCTGACCTTTCTGCAGTAGACTGGGTGGGAGACAATGTGAAGGAACTGGAGGCACTGTCAGCAGCAAACCAATCTACTATCGCCTCAACTTGTTCTGGCCTCATCACTTCTAGGGGCGTTTGATGCCCTACCAAATACTGATGCAGGTTCTGTCGCCTACTCACACTTGAGGAAGGTGTTTCACTTGTGCGTGTAGCTGGCACAGATCGACCACGTCCTCTCCTTGCAACAGGAGCTCTACCAGCAGCACCACGACCCAGGCCACGGCCCTTATTTGACGGTCTCCTCATATTTCTGTAATTTAAGATCTTGCCCTAGAAAGGTTTTTATTGAATAGCGGAATAGGAAATATGATCCAAAAAAGTGTATGTATCTCGCACGTACAAAACCACACTAGGCCCCAATTACTATTGTTTCTACCCCTAAAAGGATGGATGAGGAGTAGGAGGAGTATGGAACAGACAGCACCCTCAAATCTTCAGAAGTATGAGATGAACCCCAAAAACTTGGAAAGGTGGATCTCACACGTACCGACACAGACTATCCCGCAATTCAATTGATCCTCAAAGGTTTTTATTGAATAGCGGAATAGGAAATATGATCAAAAAAAGTGTATGTATCTCGCACGTACACAACCACACTAGGCCCCAATTACTATTGTTTGTACCCCTAAAAGGATGGATGAGGAGTAGGAGGAGGAGTATGGAACAGGCAGCACCCTCAAATCTTCAGAAGTATGAGATGAACCCCAAAAACTTGGAAAGGTGGATCTCACACGTACCGACACAGACTATCCCGCAATTCAATTGATCCTCAAAGGTTTTTATTGAATAGCGGAATAGGAAATATGATCAAAAAAAGTGTATGTATCTCGCACGTACACAACCACACTAGGCCCCAATTACTATTGTTTGTACCCCTAAAAGGATGGTTGAGCAGTAGGAGCAGGAGTATGGAACAGGCAGCACCCTCAAATCTTCAGAAGTATGAGATGAACCCCAACAACTTGGAAAGGTGGATCTCACACGTACCGACACAGACTATCTCGCAATTGAATTGATCCCCAAAGGTTTTAATTGAATAGCGGAATAGAAAATATGATCAAAAAGAAAGTGTATGTATCTCGCACGTACACCACCACACTAGGCCCCAACTACTATTGTTTGTACCCCTAAAAGGATGGTTGAGCAGTAGGAGGAGGAGTATGGAACAGGCAGCACCCTCAAATCTTCAGAAGTATGAGATGAACCCCAAAAACTTGGAAAGGTGGATCTCTCTCACACGTACCAACACAGACTATCCCCCAATTTAACTGATCCCCAAAGGTTTTTGATTAAATAGCGGAATAGAAAATATGATCCAAAAAAAGTGTATGTATATCACACGTACACAACCACACTAGGCCCCAATTACTATTGTTTGTACCCCTAAAAGGCTAGATGAGGAGTAGGGGGGGTATGGAACAGGCAGCACCCTCAAACCTTCAGAAGTATGAGATGAACCCCAACAACTTGGAAAGGTGGATCTCTCTCACACGTACCAACACAGACTATCCCCCAATTTAACTGATCCCCAAAGGTTTTTCATTAAATAGCGGAATAGAAAATATGATCCAAAAAAAGTGTATGTATATCACACGTACACAACCACACTAGGCCCCAATTACTATTGTTTGTACCCCTAAAAGGCTAGATGAGGAGTAGGGGGAGTATGGAACAGGCAGCACCCTCAAACCTTCAGAAGTATGAGATGAACCCCAACAACTTGGAAAGGTGGATCTCTCTCACACGTACCAACACAGACTATCCCCCAATTTAACTGATCCCCAAAGGTTTTTGATTAAATAGCGGAATAGAAAATATGATCCAAAAAAAGTGTATGTATATCACACGTACACAACCACACTAGGCCCCAATTACTATTGTTTGTACCCCTAAAAGGCTAGATGAGGAGTAGGGGGAGTATGGAACAGGCAGCACCCTCAAACCTTCAGAAGTATGAGATGAACCCCAACAACTTGGAAAGGTGGATCTCTCTCACACGTACCAACACAGACTATCCCCCAATTTAACTGATCCCCAAAGGTTTTTGATTAAATAGCGGAATAGAAAATATGATCCAAAAAAAGTGTATGTATATCACACGTACACAACCACACTAGGCCCCAATTACTATTGTTTGTACCCCTAAAAGGCTAGATGAGGAGTAGGGGGGGTATGGAACAGGCAGCACCCTCAAACCTTCAGAAGTATGAGATGAACCCCAACAACTTGGAAAGGTGGATCTCTCTCACACGTACCAACACAGACTATCCCCCAATTTAACTGATCCCCAAAGGTTTTTGATTAAATAGCGGAATAGAAAATATGATCCAAAAAAAGTGTATGTATATCACACGTACACAACCACACTAGGCCCCAATTACTATTGTTTGTACCCCTAAAAGGCTAGATGAGGAGTAGGGGGGGTATGGAACAGGCAGCACCCTCAAACCTTCAGAAGTATGAGATGAACCCCAACAACTTGGAAAGGTGGATCTCTCTCACACGTACCAACACAGACTATCCCCCAATTTAACTGATCCCCAAAGGTTTTTGATTAAATAGCGGAATAGAAAATATGATCCAAAAAAAGTGTATGTATATCACACGTACACAACCACACTAGGCCCCAATTACTATTGTTTGTACCCCTAAAAGGCTAGATGAGGAGTAGGGGGAGTATGGAACAGGCAGCACCCTCAAACCTTCAGAAGTATGAGATGAACCCCAACAACTTGGAAAGGTGGATCTCTCTCACACGTACCAACACAGACTATCCCCCAATTTAACTGATCCCCAAAGGTTTTTGATTAAATAGCGGAATAGAAAATATGATCCAAAAAAAGTGTATGTATATCACACGTACACAACCACACTGGGCCCCAATTACTATTGTTTGTACCCCTAAAAGGCTAGATGAGGAGTAGGGGGAGTATGGAACAGGCAGCACCCTCAAACCTTCAGAAGTATGAGATGAACCCCAACAACTTGGAAAGGTGGATCTCTCTCACACGTACCAACACAGACTATCCCCCAATTTAACTGATCCCCAAAGGTTTTTGATTAAATAGCGGAATAGAAAATATGATCCAAAAAAAGTGTATGTATATCACACGTACACAACCACACTAGGCCCCAATTACTATTGTTTGTACCCCTAAAAGGCTAGATGAGGAGTAGGGGGGGTATGGAACAGGCAGCACCCTCAAACCTTCAGAAGTATGAGATGAACCCCAAAAACTTGGAAAGGTGGATCTCTCTCACACGTACCAACACAGACTATCCCCCAATTTAACTGATCCCCAAAGGTTTTTGATTAAATAGCGGAATAGAAAATATGATCCAAAAAAAGTGTATGTATATCACACGTACACAACCACACTAGGCCCCAATTACTATTGTTTGTACCCCTAAAAGGCTAGGAGTAGGGGGAGTATGGAACAGGCAGCACCCTCAAACCTTCAGAAGTATGAGATGAACCCCAACAACTTGGAAAGGTGGATCTCTCTCACACGTACCAACACAGACTATCCCCCAATTTAACTGATCCCCAAAGGTTTTTGATTAAATAGCGGAATAGAAAATATGATCCAAAAAAAGTGTATGTATATCACACGTACACAACCACACTAGGCCCCAATTACTATTGTTTGTACCCCTAAAAGGCTAGATGAGGAGTAGGGGGAGTATGGAACAGGCAGCACCCTCAAATCTTCAGAAGTATGAGATTGTGTTCACTGTACCCCACAAAGATTGAGTTCACTGCACCCCACAATGATTGTGTTCACTGCACCCCACAAAGATTGTGTTCACTGCACCTCACAAAGATTGTGTTCACTGTACCCCCCAAAGATTGTGTTCACTGCACCCCACAAAGATTCTGTTCACTGTACCCCACAAAGATTGTGTTCACTGCACCCTAAAAGGATGTTGTTCACTGCACCCCACAAAGATTGTGTTCACTGCACCCTAAAAGGATGTTGTTCACTGCACCCCAAAAAGATTGTGTTCACTGTACCCCCCCAAAGATTGTGTTCACTGCACCCCACAAAGATTGTGTTCACTGCACCCCAAAAAGATTGTGTTCACTGTACCCCCCAAAGATTGTGTTCACTGCACCCCAAAAAGATTGTGTTCACTGTACCCCCCAAAGATTGTGTTCACTGCACCCCACAAAGATTCTGTTCACTGTACCCCACAAAGATTGTGTTCACTGCACCCCAAAAAGATTGTGTTCACTGTACCCCCCCCCAAAGATTGTGTTCACTGCACCCCACAAAGATTCTGTTCACTGCACCCCACAAAGGATTTTGTTCACTGCACCCCAAAAAGATTGTGTTCACTGCACCCCAAAAAGGATTTTGATCACTGCACCCCAAAAAGGATGTTGTTCACTGCACCCCAAAAATGATTTTGTTCACTCCACCCCAAAAAGATTGTGTTCACTGCACCCCACAAAGATTGTGTTCACTGCACCCCAAAAAGATTGTGTTCACTGTACCCCCCAAAGATTGTGTTCACTGCACCCCACAAAGATTCTGTTCACTGTACCCCACAAAGATTGTGTTCACTGCACCCCAAAAAGATTGTGTTCACTGCACCCCAAAAAGGATGTTGTTCACTGCACCCCAAAAAGGATGTTGTTCACTCCACCCCAAAAAGATTGTGTTCACTGCACCCCACAAAGATTGTGTTCACTGCACCCCAAAAAGATTGTGTTCACTGCACCCCAAAAATGATTTTGTTCACTGCACCCCAAAAAGGATTTTGTTCACTGCACCCCAAAAAGGATGTTGTTCACTCCACCCCAAAAAGATTGTGTTCACTGCACCCCAAAAAGATTGTGTTCACTGCACCCCACAAAGGATTTTGTTCACTGCACCCCAAAAAGATTGTGTTCACTGCACCCCAAAAAGGATGTTGTTCACTGCACCCCAAAAAGGATTTTGTTCACTGCACCCCAAAAAGATTGTGTTCACTGCACCCCACAAAGGATTTTGTTCACTGCACCCCACAAAGATTGTGTTCACTGCACACCAAAAAGGATTGTGTTCACTGCACCCCAAAAAGATTTTGTTCACTGCACCCCAAAAAGATTGTGTTCACTGCAGCCCAAAAAGATTGTGTTCACTGCAGCCCAAAAAGATTGTGTTCACTGCAGCTCACACACAGAAAAATGGATGTGGATCACTGACACCTGCCTATCTCCAATCCCACACCACACAGCAATATCGATTGTAGTTTGTAGAACACAGTTTCCCTAAAATTCAGCAGACTCTGTCCCTAACAGGATTGAGAAGAGATCGTAGATCAGGATTGAGTGCAGATTCACCCCACCCCCCACACAGCAATATCGATTGTAGTTTGTAGAAGACACTGACCCTATAATTCAGCAGACTCTATCCCTAAAATGCCTACAACTCGCCCTGCCTAAACACTCCGACCTGTCCCTCAATTCTATCCGGACACAAATGGTTTTTTCCTGCCTATCTTTCCCTAATCAGCAGCCAGCACATTGATGTGTGCTCTGTCCCTTAGCTAAGCAGCAGAATGACGCTGCTGCGGCGGCTGCCTCGAACTTATAAAGACTTGGTCACATGCTTCAGACGGCCAATCACAGCTACTAAGACATTTGCAGGCATGGCTGGGATGGCTTAAGGCACACCAGTTAAACGATTGTTGATTGGCTGTTGAAAGCCCGCCATGAAAAGAGCGCCAAAGCATGCAAAACCCGGAAATAAAACGACCGAACACGGATTTTTACCCGAACATACAGTAAAGTGTCCGTGTCCGTGTTCGGGTAAAAAAAATCCAATTATTCGGTACGAACACGAATAATACAGTCCGTGTTCGCTCAACACTATTGGTGTTAGTTCCTTATTATATTGGCCATGTAATAAAAAGGCAAGGTTACTGTGCTTGTCTGCCTGGATCTGAACAGGTGATATTAGAACAGCATCTGTTTAATAGGTCTTAAGAATGTTTCCATTCTAGAAGAACTGTAGTGAGTTTTTAGAAATTATTGCGTATATCAGGGGTCTCCAAACTTTCAAAACAAAGGGCCAATTTACTGCCGTTCACGTTTTAGGGGGGCCGGACTGTAGCTAGCGGGGGTAGAAAATGCCCTGGAATCCTTGGGAGTAAACAATGCCATAGGCTTGGTGGTCAGTGGGAGAAAAAGTGTCCCATCATTGGTGTCTCACTGGGAGGAATAGGGCCCCATCGCTGGTCTCAGTGGCAGGAATAGTGTCCCATCATTGGTGTCAGTGGGAGGAATAGTGTCCGACCATTGGTGTCAGTGGGAGGAATAGTGTCCCATCATTGGTGTCAGTGGGAGGAATAGTGTCCCATCATTGGTGTCAGTGGCAGGAATAGTGTCCCATCATTGGTGTCAGTGGGAGGAATAATGTCCCACCATTGGTGTCAGTGGGAGGAATAGTGTCCCATCATTGGTATCAGTGGGAAGAATACTGCCCCATTGCTGGTCTCAGTGGCAGGAATAGTGTCCCATCATTGGTGTCAGTGGGAGGAATAATGTCCCACCATTGGTGTCAGTGGGAGGAATAATGTCCCACCATTGGTGTCAGTGGCAGGAATAGTGTCCCATCTTTGGTGTCAGTGGGAGAAATAGAGCCCCATCGCTGGTGTCAGTGGCAGGAATAGTGTCCCATCATTGGTGTCAGTGGCAGGAATAGTGTCCCATCATTGGTGTCAGTGGGAGGAATAGTACCCCATCGCTGGTGTCAGTGGGAGGAATAGTGTCCCATCTTTATTGTCAATGGGAGGAATAGTGCCCCATTGCTGGGGTCAGGGGGAGGAATATTGTCCCATCACTGGTGTCAGTGGGAGGAATAGTGTTCTATCACTGGTATCAGTGGCAGGAATAGTACCCCATCATTGGTTTTAGTGGAAGAAATAGTGCCCCATAATTGGTGTCAGTGGAAATATTAGTTCCCCATCTCTGCTGTCAGTGGGAGGAATAGGGCCTGTCTTTGGTGTCAGTGGAACAATTAGTGCCTTGAATCAGTGGAAGGAATAGTGCCCCAAGGGAAGGAATAGAGGCATGCAAAGGGCCACATCTGGCCCGTGTGCCGAAGTTTGGAGACTCCTGGTTTATATGGATCATTTACATCAAATAACCTGCTGTATAGAAACTATGTTAAGCCGCAATAAACCGGCACCATATTGCCCAACTGACAGTCTCTCTTAAAGATTTCATTCCTTTTTTAGTTCCTTCCTCCCCAGTTGCCTCTCTTTTTGATCAGATGCATAAAAAAAAATAAAAAATGTTTTTAAAGTATTACCTAACTTTAAGGAGAATTGTATCGGTCTAAAGCCTTTTAATACACCCTCTGAGTTATTGCATAGGTTATTATGAAATAGAAGTATAAAGTAAATACGTTTTGTAATAATAATCAGTTTAATGCACACTTACCTGGCTCCTCTCACTGATCTAGTGCTGTCCTGTCTACATCACCATTCCTTGCCTTCCTGGTCTTACAGAAGACACAGGCAGCAGTAGGAGTCATAGCTTCCTTTTGCTGTCAGTAAAATCCTGTGAAGAGAGAGCGGGGGGATGGCCGAACTGTGCTGTGTGTGTCTATTGATGCACATAGCCCAGCTCAGGGGGGCACCCAAACAGATGCCCCCTGAGCACACAAATTTCTGAGGGGGCACTTATAAGAAGATAGAAGGGAGGGTGCCAGTGGGGGGACACAATAAGAGGAGGTAAGGGACGGATAACATTTATTTTGTATATTATATATTTCATGATTTGAGGAATTGGGGCAGTGACAGGGCCAACTAAACTTCTTCTGCAGAAAGATGTCCCTCTTTTCCATCTGAAAAAAAAAATCATAGTATGCGCCATGTTGAAATACACTCTCTTGCCTGCTCAGTGCCAATTCACATTTGAAAAACAAGAATTTGGCCTTTTACCAGTCTTGTGCTGTAGGCATCCACAACTTATGGCACTCTTTTTTTTTTTTTTATACGCTGCACCCTTGTCAATAATCAAGCTGGCCAATTATTGGATAAAGGTAAAGAAAAAAGTGCAATCGGAAAACATCTCATCTTTTATAAAGAAGTATCACTTTTTTTTATAGTATTCAATTCCTAATGGGACAAAATACATGTGCGTCCTATCTTCCTGGATTCCCTGCAACACAGGCTGTGATGTTGAACAATGGCACACATTCATTCAACCCCACAGCTAGCACCCAGGTGGCTGCATTGCTAGTGAGCGCCTGTCTCCGACTACCAGCACATGGGAGGCAAGTACCGTCATAAAGAATGCATTTTCCAGTGCAATCTACAGTGCAGTCCCACCTACCCCACTGCACTCTGTCATTGGTTGCTAGGACGGCTGGTGTCACAGCAACCAATGGCATCCCAGCAACCAATGGCATGCTTGTCTCAGCATTCACAGGCGGACCAAACTTCCCTTATTCAAACCTACACCACCTCCCATCTCCCTCCCTGCTGTTACACACTGTTATTCAGCCAATCTGTGAACTGAATAAAACAGGAAAAGGGGACTCTGATGGGGACACTGATGTACGTAGGGAATCAGATGGAGAAATAGATGTATGAAGGAGTTCTGTTGGGCACACTGATATAAGTGGAGACTTTAATGGAGACACAGATGTAAGAGGGAGCTCTGATGGGGACATTGATATAAGTGGGGACTCTGATGGGGACACAGATGCATAGAGGAGCTCTGATGGAGACACAGATGTATGGGGGAGCTCTGATGGGGAGATTGATATAAGTGGGGACTCTGATGGGGACACAGATGCACAGGGGAGCTCTGATGGAGACACAGATAAATGGGGGAGCGATTATGCGACACGGATTTAAGGGGGGAATCTGACAGTGACAGTGGTATAAGGGGGGCAATGATGGTGACTCTGATGGTAGAACTGATGTAAAGGGGGACTCTGATGGGGACACTGATGTAAGGGAAACTCTGATGGGGACACTGATGCATGGGGTGGCTCTGATGGGGAGCCTGATGGGTGCCTTGATGTAAGGGGGGACTATGATGGGAACATTGCTATAAGGGGGCACTGATGTATTGTGGGACTCTGATAGGGACACTAATGTAAGGGGGGCGGTGATGTATTGTGGGACTCTGATAGGGACACTGATGTAAGAGGGGACTCTAATGGGCACCTTGATGTAAGAGGGAATCCGGTGGGGACACTGATATAAGGGGAGGGCACTGATGTAAGGAGGGACTCTGATGGGAACATAGCTTTTCTTTGTTTTACTAAAATGCTTTCTTTTTTTATAAATCATAACATGCTGATGATAAAAAAAGATTAAAATAAAATATAAAATGTACCTAATTATTTGTAAAACAGATTTTTTTTCTTGCCTAAGAGTATTTGTAAATTATACATTGCAACCCTGGTTCTGAAAAGTATTGAGACCCCTGCATGAGACTCTAGCACAGGGGTCTCCAAACTTTTTAAATAAAGGGCCAGTTTACTGTCCTTCAAACTTTAGGGGGGCCGAAATGTGGTCTGTGGGAGTAAAAATGCCCCAACAACAGTGGGAGTCTCAAGCTTGGTGGTCTGTTTGAGTAAATAAATTACATAGCTTCTGTGGTCAGTAGGATGAGAAATAGTGCCCCATCATTAGTATCAGTGGGAGGAATAGTGCCCCATCGCTGGTGTCAGTGGGAGTAATAGTGTCCCATTGTTGGTGTCAATGGAAAAGGTGCTTCATCTTTGGTGCCTCATATCATAGGATGGAATAGTGCCCCAATGGCCAGATAAAGACGAGCAAAGAGCCACCCCCACTGCACTAGTGTTAAACTTAAGCCCCGGAAGATTTTACCCCCTTTCTGACCAGGGCCTATTTTGCGATTAGGCACTGCGTGACTTTAATGGACAATTGCGCGGTCGTGCGACGCTGTACCCAAATGAAATTGACGTCCTTTTTTTCCCACAAACAGAGCTTTCTTTTGGTGGTATTTGATCACCTGTGCGATTTTTTGATGATGCGCTATAAACAAAAAAAGAGCGACAATTTTGCAAAAATAACAATATTTTTCACATTTTTTTATATGAAATTCCCCAAAAAAAATGTAAAAATCAAAATTGTTTTAACATTTTAGGCCAATTTGTTTTCTGCTACATATGTTTGGTAAAAAAAAAATCGCAAAAAAGCGTATTTTGATTGGTTTGCGCAAAAGTTATCTCATTTACTAACTAAAAGAAAGATTTCTGTCATTTTTGGTGTTTTTTTTTTAACGAGTAATGGCGGCGATCTGCGATTTTCCTTGCGGGACTGCAACATTGTGGCGGACAGATTGGACCCTTGACTGACATTTTTGACACTTTTGGGGGTACCAGTGAAATTACTACAGTAATCAGTGCTATACATATGCACTGTTACTGTAAAAATGACGCTGGGAGGGAAGGGGTTAACTTTATTGGAGAGGGAGGGGTTAAGTGTGTCCCTAGGGGCGTGCTTCTAACTGTGATTGGATGTGGCTGTGTGTGTAACAGCAGAGATCAATGGTCCTACATAGCAGGACCGTTTGATCTGTGAATTTTACACAGGGGAGAATGACAGGCGGCTGTGTTTACATTAGCCGCCTGCCTTTCTCCTGCTGATCGACGATCTCCGACGATCTCCGACGATCGCGAGTGACCGGCGGACATCGCGCGGGCTGCTTAGGGAACGAGCGGGGGCGGGAACGCGCCTCCGGCGGCGCGTGCTCGCCCCCTATTGGCTCACAGGGAAGTGACGTACCGGTACGTCACTTTGCCTGTGAGGGGCTGACCGCCGCCGTATATAGTCGGGCGGCGGTCAGCAAGTGGTTAAGGTGTGGGTGTACTGTCCAGCCCTGTTGCTTGCAGCCTGTAAAGCTCTTTGAGAGGCTGAAAGCTGCTTAGACTGGTCGGGGATGTAGACTGCTTGCCCTTACCTTTAGTACTGCTTAGTGTACCGTCCAGTTCATCCAGCTGCAGCAACTCTCAGCCTCTCACAGAGTTTAACCACTTCCATACCGAGTCATGTAAAATGACGTCGGCAAAGTGGTTGTCTAGATCCGGGCCGCCGTCATATGACGTCGGCCCGTTCTAGCTGCTACTGCGCGCCCCCGGCGGCGCGCCCCCGGCGGCGCGCAGCGGCGCGATCAGGGATGAGGCTCGTCCCTCGGACATAGCCCATCACTGATCAAGGTAAACAGCCAATAGAAATTGGCTGTTTACCACGTGATCGGCTGTGTCAATCACAGCCGATCACATGAGCGGCTCCAGCACGAGCCGCTCGTTCTCTCTGCAAAGCGCGCCCCCGGGGGCGCGCAGAGCAGCGATCGGGGACGAGGCTCGTCCCTCGGACAGAGTCGATCCCCGATCTAGGTAAAGAGCCAATGAAATTGGCTCTTTACCACGTGACCGGCTGTGTCCAATCACAGCCGGTCACAAATGTCAACAGAGAACACGGTAACTAGCTGTCACCGTTTTCTCCTCCTCACACACTGATCCTGTGTGAGGAGGAGATTGTGGTAACAGCTAGTTACCAACTACAGTGCACCCTAAACACACTGATTGCCCCCCCCCAATAAAGAGCACCTGTCACTAGCCCATCAAAGTACCCGAGTACCTGTCATCAGGTACTCAGATGACAGGTACTCGGGTACTCTGATGGGCTGGTGACAGGTATTCGGGTACTCTGATGACAGGTACTCAGGTACTCTGATGACGGATACTCTGATGACAGGTACTCGGGTACTCTGATGACAGGTACTCGGGTACTCTGACGGGTACTCGGGTACTCTGATGACGGGTACTCGGGTACTCTGATGACGGGTACTCGGGTACTCTGATGACGGGTACTCGGGTACTCTGATGACAGGTACTCGGGTACTCTGATGACAGGTACTCGAGTACTCTGATGACGGGTACTCGGGTACTCTGATGACGGGTACTCGTGTACTCTGATGACAGGTACTCGGGTACTCTGATGACAGGTACTCGGGTACTCTGATGACGGGTACTCGGGTACTCTGATGACAGGTACTCGGGTACTCTGATGACAGGTACTCGGGTACTCTGATGACAGGTACTCGGGTACTTTGAGTACCTGTCAACGGAGTACCCGTCATCAGAGTACCTGAGTACCTGTCACCTACCCATCAGAGTACCCGAGTACCTTCCACCTGCTCATCAGAGTACCTGACGCCTGAAGTACCCAAGTACTTGCCGCCTGCTCATCAGTACCCATCACTACTCATCAGTACTCATCAGTACCTATCACGTATCAGTACTGATCATCAGTACCCATCAGTACAGTATCACCTATCACCTATCAGTCAGTGAGTACTACTCATCAGTACCTATCACCTGCCTGTCACCTGCCCATCAGAGTACCCGAGTACCTGTCACCTGCCTATCGGAGTACCCGAGTACCTGCCACCTGCTCATCAGTACCAGAGTACCTGTCACCTGCCCAACAAAGTACCCGAGTACCTGTCACCCTTCATACAGCCACCATATCCAAGTCCAAAAAGGTTTATATACGTCGTCCGTTTAAACCTAAATACCGGTGTTATGGCAGCAGATAGCTGCCATAACCCTGGTATTTTTTTAAACGGTGGACGGTTGGCTTTCCGATAAGGGTGGTCCCAGCGGCAGATTCGCCGTGGGATCACCCTTCCGGGATGGCGGAAGAGGCGCCCCCCCCCCTCCCGACGCGTTCCGGTCCTTTTCCCCGCTTACCGGACCCGCCAGCAGCGGGGAAAACGATCCGGTCCCGAATCCTCACAGACAGAATGTCGAGTGAGGGCAAGCTTGCCCTCACTTGACTCTATGGTCTTGGAGGACCGGAGCTACGGAAAATGTTGTTGCCTAGCAACCGGTTTAAAGGTCCTTTTTTTTTTCTTTTTCATTTTATATTATAATTATTTTTTTTTTTTTTTTTTTTCTTTTAGTGTACTTGTGAGATCTGAGGACTTTTTGACCCCAGATCTCACAAAAAAGAGGTCCTGTCGTGCATATTTCTATTACGAGGAATATTTACATTTCTTTTAATAGAAATAAAAATGATCAATTTTTTTTTTTTTTAAAACGGTGTAAAAATAAAAAATAATAAATAAAATAAATAGTAAAAAAAAAAATTAAAGCGCGCTGTCCCCGTTAGCTCGCGCGCAGAAGCGAATGCATACAGAAACCCCGCCCACATATGTAAACGGTGTTCAAACCACACATGTGAGGTATCGCCGCGATCGTTAGAGCAAGGGGAATAATTTGAACCTGAGACCTCCTCTGTAACTCAAAGATGGCAACCTGTAGAAATTTTTAAATTGTCGCCTATGGGGATTTTTAAGTACCAAAGTTTGTCACCATTCCGTGAGCGTGCACAATTTTGAAACATGACATGTTGGGTATCTATTTACTCGGCGTAACATTATCTTTCACATTATGGAAAAAAATTGGGCTAACTTTACTGGTTTCTTATTTTTTAATTAAAAAAAGTGAATTTTTTCCAAAAAAATTGCGTTTGGAAGACCGCTACGCAAATACGGTGTGATAAAAAATATTGCAATAATCTCCATTTTATTCTCTAGGGTCTCTGCTAAAAAAAATATATAATGTTTGGGGGTTCTAAGCAGTTTTCTAGCAAAACAACTGATTTTAGCTTGTAAACACCAAATGTCCAAAATAGGCCTAGGCAAGTGGCTAGGATGCATGATGATGCTCCTTGGATGTTAGGCCCCTCTATATGGCTAGGCTGTGAAAAAGTCTCACACATGCGGTATTGCCATACTCAGGAGGAGTGGCAGAATGTATTTTGGGGTGTCATTTTTGCTGTGTACATGCTATGTGTTAGGAATATCCTATAAATTGACAACTTTGTGTAAAAAAAAAAAGTTTTCTTTTTTTTCCCACATTTTCCAAAAACCTGTGGAAAAAAATGATATGTTCAAACGACCCATAATGCCTCATAGAATATACGTTGGAGTGTTTGCTTTCCAAAATGGGGTCATTTTGTGGACTTTTCCATTGTATTGGTGCTCTAGGGCCTTGAAAAGTGTGATAGGTAGTAAGAAAGTTTTATGTGTATTTATGCTCCTAGAACGCCTGAATGTGCTTCTTGGACGTGGAGTCTCTTTTTGTGGCCAGGCTGTGTAAAAGTCTCACACATGTGGTATCGCCATACTCGGAAGGAGTAGCAGAATGTATTTTTGGGTGTAATTTTTGCTGTGTACATGCTATGTGTTAGAAATAGCTTATAAATTGACAACTTTGTGGGAAAAAAAAGAAAAAAAAAAATTTTTCTTCATTTTCCCAAGAATTGTGGGAAAAAATTACAACTTCAAAAAACTCACCATGCCTCTTACTAAATACCTTGGACTGTCTACTTTACAAAAAGGGGTCATTTGGTCGGTATTTGTACTGTCCTGACATTTCAGGGCCTCAAGAAAGGAGATAGGCAGTCAGTACATCTGGTGTGATCAATTTTCAGTAATTGGTACCATAGCTTCTAGACTCAATAACTTTCACACAGACTAAATAATATACACTAATTTGGGTTAATTTTACCAGAGACATGTAGCAGTATACATTTTGGCCCAAATGTATGAAGAAAAATTTATTTTTTGCAAAATTTCATAATTGAAACTAAAAAAAAGTGTTTTTTTTTCAAAATTTTTGCTCTTTTTTTGCATATATCACGAAAAAAAAAAACCCCAGTTGTGATCAAATACCACCAAAAGAAAGCTCTATTTGTGTGAAAAAAATGATAAAAATTTTGTTTGGTTATAGTGTAGCATGACTGAGCAATTGTCATTCAAAGTGTGACAGTGCTGAAAGCTGAAAATTGGTCTGGGCAGGAAGGGTGTCTAACTGCTCTGTATGGAAGCGGTTAACATGTTGCTGACAGCTGGGCCGGATGGTGTGCCTGTGTCCTCCACCCCCACCAAAACACCAGTTCTAGACACCTAGTGTGCATGAGGCCTAAAGTACAAGTTCACTGTCTGAGAACTACTGATGCAGCCTTTGGTATCTAGAAACATTTGGCATGCATCTTTACAAGGTCAAACCCAAGTCCATAAAAAGATAAAAATAGCAGAGACTGTAGGGAGTTTCAGCCAGCTGATCCAAAATTCTGAAGCATACTGCAGAGGAGAATTCTCTACAATTCAGCATGTTTTTAATATGTATTTGCATACTTTTTCAGATCCATCAGCTCCACCTAAACCTACAGTTGAAGCATCAGTGAAGTCATTTCGAGCTGGAGAGAATTTTGTTGTCACTTGCACTGTTCTGGGTGATCTGGACATTGCTGTAGATATCACCTGGACCTTTCCTGGGCAGAAAGTAAGAGGCAGTCCTGGAATCATTGTTCTTGTGCTATACTATAAATGTTCTAGTGTTTACTTCTTTCCTTCATTTATAAAGATAATTTACCAACAATTCTATTTATATACAGCATTAATATGATTATTATTACAAGATTTATATTATGCTAGCAGTTGTGCAGTGCATTACAGAATAGGGAAGATAAGACAGTTACAATACAAGAGGGTTAGGAGGGCCCTGCTCATGAGAGCTTACAATCTAAAGGGAAGGAAAAGTGATAGAAAAGGCATTATTTTGTGAGGGAAGACCTGATGGAAAAAGTAAAGTTGTTAGGTGTCGGGGGAGATAAGCCTTTCTGTGGCAATCAAATTTCAAGGATTGCCTGCAAGTGGATAAAGTAGGAGATGGCAAGGCAGGTTGAAGTAGAGGTAGGGAGAAGCTCTGGAAAAGACCTGGAGGGGAACATTGGGGGGGGGGGGGGGTAACAAATGGGCTAGAGAGCAGGAGCTCTTGGGAGGAGCAAAGAGGACCGTTTGGGTGACATTTTGGGATGGGGTTGGTGATGTAGATGAGGGCTAGTTGTGGATGGCTTTGTATGCTTTTAATAAGACTTTCTAATTTTATACGTTGGGCTATCTATTTATCTGTCTGTCTGTAATCAATGTTATCTATATTATTCTTTCTATTGTCCACCAATCTATTCATCCATTGTAAATCTCATCTGTCAGTATAAATCCTTAACCACTTGCCGACCGCCCCCCGACTATATACGGCGGCGGTCAGCCCCTCCCAAGCAAAGTGATGTACCGATACGTCACTAGCCTGGGAGCGAATAGGGGGCGAGCGAGTGCTCGTACCTGAAGAAGCCGGCGCGTGTGACCTGCGAACCCGATGTCCGCCGGTCACTCGCGATCGTCGGGTAGAGAGGGAGAAAGGCAGGCGGCTAATGTAAACAAAGCCGCCTGTCACTCTCCCCTGTGTAAAAGCACAGATCACTCGGTCCTGCTATGTAGGACCGTTGATCTGTGCTGTTACACACAAAGCCACATCCAATCACAGTAAGAAACACGCTCCTAGAGACACACTTAACCCCTCCCTCTCTAATAAAGTTAACCCCTTCCCTCCCAGTGTCATTTTTACAGTAACAGTGCATATATATAGCACTGATTACTGTAGTAATGTCACAGGTACCCTCAAAAGTGTCAAAAATGTCAGTCAAGGGTCCGTTCTGTCCGCCGTAATGTCGCAGTACCGCAAAAAAAAATCGCAGATCGCCGCCATTACTCGTTAAAAAAAAAACAATAAAAATGACAAAAATCTTTCCCATAGTTAGTAAACAAAATAGCTTTTGCGCAAACCAATCAAAATACGCTTATTGCGATTTTTTTTTACCAAACATATGTAGCAGAAAACAAATTGGCCTAAAATGCTAGAAAATTTTGATTTTTACATTTTTTTGGGGGGGAATTTCATATAAAAAAATGTGAAAAATATTGTTATTTTTGTAAAATTGTCGCTATTTTTTTGTTTATAGCGCATGATCAAAATATCGCACATGTGATCAAATGCCAACAAAAGAAAGCTCTGTTTGTGGGGAAAAAAAGGACGTCAATTTCATTTGGGTACAGCGTTGCATGACCGCGCAATTGTCTGTTAAAATCACGCAGTGCCGAATCTCAAAATAGGCCCTGGTCAGGAAGGGGGTAAAATCTTCCGGGGCTTAAGTGGTTAATTTCATTTAAGACTGAACTAGAGACCAAACTTGTTTTTACACTTTGGATACATTTGGGAGAAGTAAAAACCTTTGCAAGACTTCTATTGCACTGTGTGACTCCATTGTGAGTTTTCCCCTGACATTTTGGCTATATAACAACAAGACAAGAAAATTTGGCAACAAGTGCCAATGGAATGTAGACAGCAATAGGCAGGCGCTGGGACTTCAAAATGTATTTTCTTTTTTTCTTTTTTTGATAGAGCAAAGGGTTTAAACTCCTATTAGGTTTAATTTTTGTTGTCCACATCCTGCTGGGGAGGTTTCTCTCCAATTTAGGGTAAGGGTCTAATCCTTCCCAAGTCTATTCAAAACATAAAAAAAAAAAACAATTTTCCTTTATATACTTGGAAATTCAAATCAGGCTTACAATGTAATGTATTTGCGTTACCTTGGGTTTTTTTTCTTACAAGCAAATAAATTATTTTAACGAAATCTTAAATTTTTGGGGGAATTCAATGAAAATCTCCTTTTATGTGCTGCCCACAGATAGCTAAGTAATGTATAATCCCCCAGATGACTATGAATCCCCGACACAGTAATATCCATGCAGCTACAGTATTGCAGACAACCTTTGGCAGTGAACTCTATTATTTACTGAAAAGCTGCATTGTTGAATTGGGTCAATATTCTCACCACTTCTGTTCCAACAGGAAATGTGGATACATTTGGGTTGGGTGCTAAGGTTTTCATATTCAGCCAAGTAACTAAACTATTGGTTACCTGATACTAAACATTTGCTGGCGATGCCAGCTTAGCTTTCTGCCATGCCTAGTTCTTGGTTTCATGTCAAGCGGCGTGGTCCCCTAACCTCCTTCTGGATTCTCTTCAAAGAACTCATTATTCATCGTAAAGAAGGAGAAGGACACGGAGCTGGAATCCATAGGGCTCATTTATACCGCAATCCCCACATTTTTATTATTAGACAGAATTTATATAGCGCCAACAGTTTGCGCATCACTTTGCAACCGGAGGACAGACAGTACAGTTACAATACAAATTAATTCAGGAGGAATCAGAGGGCCCTGCTTGTTAGAGCTCAAAATCTAAAAGGAGCTTACAATCACATTTGGTGTGTAGTTCTGCATGCGTGTTCTCAGGTATTTGTTTTGTCACATTTTCAGTGTTTTTTGGGTAATAGTTATGATTTTTTACTACATGCATTTAACTACTTCATCACTGGACACTTTCATCCCCTGCCTGCCCAGGCCAATTTTCAGCTTTCAGCCCTGTCGCACTTTGAATAACAATTGCGAGGTCATGCACCACTGTACCCATATTAAATGCTTATCTCTTGTGAGACAGAATGAGCTTTCATTTAATATTTTTTAATAGTATTTAATAACCACTAGGGTTTTTTAATTAAAAATTAAAAATTTTAATTAAAAAAATGAAAGAAAGAACGAAAGTTCTGAACCCCCCCCCCCCCCCCCCAAAAAAAAACTTTTTTCTTTGTTTCTGTTATAAAATATTGCAAATAAGTAATTTTTGTTCTTCACTGATGTGCTGATGGGGCTGCACTGATGGAAATTAATAGGCAACACTAATGGGCACTGATAGGCACTGCACTGATTGGCACTGATAATCAGGACATTGTAATCAGTGTAAGCAGTGTGCTGACAGCCTTGCCGGTTATCAGCACTCCTTTCCTCACACAGACACAGCACTTTTTTTGTTTTGTTTTGAGACAGAATGGGGGAGAGTTGGATCTTTAATTTTTATTGCGGTTACTGTCCCCATTGGGAGATTTACTCCTTTGTACCGGTGATCATTGTCGCCATGAAACAAAGTAAGGGGAAATCCAAAATGTTAGAGTTGTCCCCAGCAATGGCGTCTGGTGCTCCATCTGTCAGGGGGGGCAGAAGATGGACCTGACCATGAACAAACCCCCCCCCCTGTCGCCCCAAGCCGCACCATGCACCATACCCACACCCTCCGGCTCGCTCACTCTGTTCTGCCCCAGGACTGACACATGGAGGCAGCGGCAGCTTCCCCACTCAGTCTCCTCCGTTGGTCAGACTTTCCCTGCCTTTCCTCGGCATCACAGCGGTCGTCTTCTCCCTCCTCCTCCTCTTTTGCCAATAGGCTGGCTTCTCCTTTCAGCAAATCAGGAAACGGGTCTCAGGATCCACTTCCTGATTGAGAATCAGTGTGACAGTAGCGAATATTCATTTGCTATTGTCACACAACTAGGTGGGCTCAGGGCGCAGTGCTCTGCGTCCCAAGCCCACCTTTTTTTGAAGCCTATTAAAGCCTCTGGCTCTAATCACGTGCTTAAAAAAAAAAAAAAAAAAACCCTCATTGGAATCCATGCATCCGTTGCCTTGCATGCAGATTAGGGTGCCAAACGCATGGATGGGGGGGGCGTCACCCATGCCCCCCTAAAGGATGGGCCGCCACTGGTCCCCAGAATAAGAAGTAAAGGGACACCTGTTCAGGAAACAATTGTTAAACTTCCTGCTGCATGTCTGGGACAGTAAGTGAAGGGAAACTTCACTAAAGGTACACAGAAAGCAAAAAAATAACTGCCCTACTCCTATCCAAAGCATTAAAAAAGTTATGGCTATAAATATACTATAAATACTATATTTTTACATTCAGTAATAAGAAGATAAGAAAAATAAGAATTGTTGTATCCTCTTCTACAGATTGGTAGACCTCCTTATGTCCGAGAGAGCACTTCCCAGACCAGAAGAGGTGGCCAGTTGCTGCAAGAGACTCAAAGCATCTTGAGTATTGACGAATCTCGAGCAGGGGATGACGGCACCTATACCTGCACTGCTCAGAACCTTCAGGGGAGCACCTCAGTGAGCACAAATGTTTCTATCCTCCCTGCTGCTGCCTCAGGCAGAGCCAGAAACCAAGGCTAATACCATAGGTCTTGTTTTACAAAGGTGTAACCAAACTCAGTAGACTAATGATCTCATGGAACTATGTGGACACCACAACCATGTGACTGACTGCCAAATCAAAAATAATCCTCAGTGCAGTGTTGAAAAGACTGGTTTTACAGCCTTATAGTATATCAGTCCCTAAAGACATGGCCTTGTATTAGTTACAAACAGTAAGTGTATTAAAGTGTACATCCTATATTAAGTTACAGCTTTTGTGATTTATGATTCAAATTACAAGTATGAAAATCATTCCGTTGTCACGGACATATCACTAGAATCTTCTCCGGAGCAGAAACCACTGCTTAAAAATAGATGGAAACTGTAACTAGATCACATTTAGTTTGTCAAAGCACTATGTATCATAAATAACTCCCATGATTTTCCCCCATAAAATATTGTTTTCATGCTCTTTTGCAGCTCAGTTCTGCAGATCTCTTCCAGCAAATACATGTACGCTCTCCAGCATCAACTGCATTACATTGCTCTTCTTTACTAGTTTACAGATTTGACAACATTGGACCAAGCCTGCACAATGTGTGTTGGCACTACCAACTGTAGTGGTGCAGTGCGGATGTTTCCCACCTGTGACTTATAGTGTACTGCAATGCACCTGTGTTTAGGTGCCTTTGGAAAGGTTCATTGGTTTGCCATTTTGTCCAACTGATCTTCTACAGGTCCCTCTCAAAAAATTAGCATATTGTGATGAAGTTCATTATTTTCTGTAATGTACTGATAAACATTAGACTTTCATATATTTTACATTCATTACACACAACTGAAGTAGTGCATGCCTTTTATTGTTTTAATATTGATGATTTTGGCATACAGCTCATGAAAACCCAAAATTCCTATCTCAAAAAATTAGCATATCATGAAAAGATTCTCTAAACTAGCTATTAACCTAATCATCTGAATCAACTAATTAACTCTAAACACCTGCAAAAGATTCCTGAGGCTTTTAAAAACTCCCAGCCTGGTTCATTACTCAAAACCGCAATCATGGGTAAGACTGCCGACCTGACTGCTGTCCAGAAGGCCATCATTGACACCCTCAAGCAAGAGGGTAAGGCACAGAAAGACATTTCTGAACGAATAGGCTGTTCCCAGAGTGCTGTATCAAGGCACCTCAGTGGGAAGTCTGTGGGAAGGAAAAAGTGTGGCAGAAAATGCTGCACAACGAGAAGAGGTGACCGGACCCTGAGGAAGATTGTGGAGAAGGACCGATTCCAGACCTTGGGGGACCTGCGGAAGCAGAGGACTGAGTCTGGAGGAAGACTGGGGAGAGGGAAATGCCAAAATGCCTGAAGTCCAGTGTCAAGTACCCACAGTCAGTGATGGTCTGGGGTGCCATGTCAGCTTCTGGTGTTGGTCCACTGTGTTTTATCAAGGGCAGGGTCAATGCAGCTAGCTATCAGGAGATTTTGGAGCACTTCATGCTTCCATCTGCTGAAAAGCTTTATGGAGACGAAGATTTCATTTTTCAGCATGACCTGGCACCTGCTCACAGTGCCAAAACCACTGGTAAATGGTTTACTGACCATGGTATTACTGTGCTCAATTGGCCTGCCAACTCTCCTTACCTGAACCCCATAGAGAATCTGTGGGATATTGTGAAGAGAATGTTGAGAGACGCAAGACCCAACACTCTGGATGAGCTCAAGGCCGCTATCGAAGCATCCTGGGCCTCCATAACACCTCAGCAGTGCCACATGCTGATTGCCTCCATGCCACGCCGCATTGAAGCAGTCATTTCTGCAAAAGGATTCTCGACCAAGTATTGAGTGCATAACTGAACATAATTATTTGAAGGTTGACTTTTTTTGTATTAAAAACACTTTTCTTTTATTGGTCGGATGAAATATGCTAATTTTTTGAGATAGGAATTTGGGGTTTTCATGAGCTGTATGCCAAAATCATCAATATTAAAACAATAAAAGGCTTGCACTACTTCAGTTGTGTGTAATGAATCTAAAATATATGAAAGTCTAATGTTTATCAGTACATTACAGAAAATAATGGACATTATCACAATCTGCTAATTTTTTGAGAGGGACCTGTACTTAAAGGGGTTCCGCTCTTGTAGCTCTAACTACTACTACTACTAATCTGAAGCCCACCGTTTGTTTCAAGCCCAGACTTCAATATAGCTTATCCTGAAGAATACCTAAGTCCTCAGTTGTATGTAGTTTTTGGAGTATCCCACCACTACCCTATCCAAGTTCTTGCCGCAGTAGAACAGCGGCAAGTCTAAATCAGAAGATGGCTTTCAGCTCAGTAGGTTTGTTGGCCTGTTGGGGTCATTGAGCAATTGGACACTTAAAACAAAGGCCTGTTGCTGGTGCTTGTTTTGATTTCTATGCGTTCAAGTTTGTGTTGTCCAGCTACAGGTTTGCTTTACATCTAGGCAAGCACAGGCAACTAAGCATTCTGAATGTTCCATTTAAGATATCAGCTAACTTGCATATTAGCACTTCCCTCCCCTCCCCTCCCCACTTGTGTCATGCACACAACAGATGGTAAAATCACAAGCACAGCAAATATTTCAACATACAGTGGTGTGAACAAGCCAAGTAATTATTATTGGGTAATGTGTTTTTCAATGTATTATTAGCCCACAAAACGTAAGGGTGAGTTTAGACTAGAATTTCTGATGGCGTGATTTTTCTTAATTAAGAATATACATTTTTTTTTGTCCATGCTGGGAAAAATTATACAGAAAGTGATATTGAATGGGGACCACTCTTCTATCACACAAGTATAAGGAAAAGCAATCAACCCCTGAAAGCACAACTTGTACCAATTAGTGAAGCTGATCACTATCGTCACACTCCTGTAATTGGGAGGGGAGAACAGAATCTTTTTACACCTATTTCATTCGCTCACCATAAAAAGAAGACACTTATTTTGATTAGGTGACAAAACCTATAAATCCTGACATCATTCTAATGCCTCGTACACACGCATCGATAGTTGGCCGTGAATTTTCGGCCAACGTCCGATCGGCCGATTTTCGGCTTGTTAGTATGATGCTTTCGACAACCAACTCCGACTTTTCGGCCGAACAAAATCTGGTGTGCAGGCTATAAAATTTTTGTTGGCCGTCAACACAACGGCCGATTTTCCGTCAGTCAGTACAGATTTCGCCAGACAAAAGTCTGATGAGCAAGACTGGGCATGCTCAAGAGAAGAAAAAACACACGGTAAGTAAACCAGCACATGACATCACTTCTGAAGTTGGTTTTTGTTGGCCGAGAAAATTTGTGTGCAGGCTAGAGCACATTTCAACCAACACAACAACACTGGACAAAAGACGGCCGATCGGTCGGCCGATAATCGTTGCGTGTGTACGAGGCTTAACACCACATACCTCTTTAAATGGATATTTGTTAAAGCATTTAGCAGGAAGGGTAGAGGGCATTAATCAAATTGTTGACAGAATATTCTAGAAGTCTGACAGATTTTACAGGTATTCTCTACAAAAGGTGTTGCATTTTTGGTGAGATATTTCCAAAAATAGGGATTTGTCGAAGAATGTAGTACATGTAATACAACATTGAGACTGTGCATATGCAATGCCTATACACTGTATGGCCAAACTTTTGTGAACTCCTGACCATCACACCTCTATGAGCTCATTGGACTTCCCATTCCAAAACCATAAGCTTTATTGGAATTGCATCTTTGACCCTTTTTTTGCAGCTAGAACTGCCTCCACCCATCTGGGTTTTTAGAGGGTAGCTGGAGAAAATTGCTCCCATTCAGCCCAAAGAGCATATGTGAGGTCAGACGGGTTGATTTACTAAAACTGGAGAGTGCAAAATCCGGTGCAGCTGTGCATGGTAGCCAATCAGCTTCTAACTTCAGCTTGTTCAATTTAGCTTTGTCAAAAAGAAAACCCTGGAAGCTGGTTGGTTTCTATGCACAGCTGCACCAGATTTTGCACTTTCCAGTTTTAGTAAATAACCCCCTGATGCTAGATGAGAAGACCTGCCTCACAATCAGTTTTTTAATTCACCCAATGTGTTCATCAGGATTGAAGTCAGGATGTTGCACTGGCCACTTAAGTTCCTCCACATAAACTCATAAAAACGTGGGGTTGATTTACTAAAATGGGAAAGTGCAAAATCTGGTGTAGCTCTGCAGAGAAACCAATCAGCTTCCAGGTTTTTTGTCAAAGCTTAATTGAACAAGCTCAAGTTGGAAGCCGATTGGCTACCAAGCACAACAGCACTAGATTTGGCACTCTCCAGTTTTAGTAAATCAACCCCCATGTCTTTTGGGATCTGGCTTTGTACATAGAGACACAAGGTTGGAAGTGCACAGTTGTCTAAAATGACATTGCATGCTGTAGAACAGGGGTTCTCAAACCCCAGGCTGCGGACCGATGCTAGTCCATGCCCCGTTTGGAGCTGGGACAAGCGTCTGGGTGTGGGCAGCAGCCAAACTAGCCAGCACAAGCTGTGCTACCACCACTCTCTCACCCTTCCCCAACACCAGAGGAGCCCGCTCCTCCTAGCACCACCACTCCCTTCGCTCTCTGTGGTCACCTTAACTACAGAGGAAGGGGGAAAAGAAGAAGAGGAGGGAGGAGAGCCGGTGTTCTGTCAAAATAGCCAACTCGTCAAAATCTCCAACCACGTCACTTCATGTGACTCTCCAGCATCGGTATTTAGAGATTTAGACGAGTTTGATATTTTGACAGAACATCGGCAGCGGATACACTACGGTACATGACGAGTTGGCTGTTTTGACAGAACACCGGCTAAGGAGAAAAAAGTTGTCGCCACCTTGGAGGCAGCCATATTGTTGGTTACTAGCGGGTGTAAAAAAAATGTCCACATAGTGTATACACTGCTGTGTTCTGTCAAAACAGCCAACTCGTCGAATTTCCCAATTACGGATGCTGGAGAGTCACCAGGTTGAGGACCGCTGCTGTAGAATTACCAATACCCTTTGGAAACACCTAAATTTAGTAGTTTAGAGGGGTGTCCATAGATGTAGTGTATATAGTATGTGTGATAGCCAGGTATTTACAAACCATAGTGTAGTTTAAATGGAGGGGATTGATTATTTCTGAGTCAGTGACTGGAAGAAGTATGCAAATTATAAAAGACATAGGTCCTTATCTACATACCTGCTCCACGTAAGCAACTTGGAGTATATTTAGGTAAGAGCGTCAGTGTAACAGCCAGGCAAATACCATTTACAGAATTTAAAGTCAGCACTGGCAGCCTTTACAGTATATCTCTCCAAAGTAAGTATTCATTTAATGAGGACCAGCAATGTGGAAGATGAACTATACAAAAGCAAGCAGATGGCAAAGGCCTTACCACCAGTATTGCTTAAAAGTTTTCCTGTAGCTGACCATTTCACAACTACTGACTTTTTATGCACCGTCTCTCTGTGTGGAGACTATCAGCGTAGTAGCAGAGCAGGATTTTGCTTGCTCATGTCAGAACCACCCTCTTTCCCCCATGACTGGCAATGTCCGTGTAGGGAGCACAGATCCACAGAATGGACGAAGCATATCATTTATTGCAGCATTTCTCAACTGGGGTGCCATGGCAAAATTCTAGAAACTTTACGAACAAAGGCAAGTGGATTTAGTAGCTTGGTCCAAAGCCTTACATAATACTGGTCCTGACCCTGTGCAGGGCTGCCTGCCTGTGTCCTACCAACTGATTGCAAAGGAGCACGTCTGGCGACTGTGCAGTGTTCTTGATTTTCTCTCACCTGCTTCCATGGCCACCAATGGGGAGGGAAGGGACAACAAGGGGAGGGGCATAGGATTTGCCGGTTGCAAAGGCCACAGTGGAGGGTGATTTCCCCTCCCCTGTGGCCCATGCAAAGTGTCATGGGACCAGGCAGTGCTGGTGCTCAGTAGCTTTTCCTTAGTCAATCAGAACTCCTGATTTGAATATTGTATAGATATAAGGCAACACTGTGTCACAAACTACAGACCATTGAACTACATTTTAGGTCTCCATTCATGTAAGTTGGGATGTAGCAGCTGCGCAGACACAGCTGCTGCTCTCAATTTGACATTTGTGTGGGTGTGGATGCATGTACCTAAACACAGACAGTTTGAGAGTTCAGGCACAGGCACCTATATGGATCTCAGATTAGCAGCAGTCACTGTTTCTGTGCAGGTGAACGTACCTTAATTGACATGAATCGGACTGCACGCATAAAACACCTGTGCATCCATGTGCAGGCATACAAGGCCCTTGCTCAAGTGTATGCTTCGGTATGCCTGTGTGAATTAGGACTGAGGGCTCCTTCACACCAGCTGCTGCATTTTTGTGTGTGCATGGTGAGATCAGTGCAGTGATGATGCGCCAATCTCAGCGCATCATTTTCCCTTTTCTTTTTTTGAACGAATTTTGAGATATCTCACAGACATCTCATAAAGTTCAATAGCTGGCCATGCGGCGAGTTCTCTGATCCATATCAGTAGGGACTTCCCAAAGCAGTGCCAAAAAATGAGAGGTGGGAACAGCAGAAAAGAACAAGTCCCCAAGGCTAAACATAGCCAACCAGGCAACACAGGACTCATCAGAACAAAAGATGAGGCCCATCTGAAACAAACAGTAAACCCCCTCAAGGAAGGCCAAAAGCCCTCCAGACAGCAGCCAGCAAAAACATGCGGGCAAAAGAGGCATCTGCAGATGCCAGCACATCCACCTCATAAAATTTGGTAAAGGTGTGAACAGATGAAGTACTAACCAGGTCCGACCCTGCTCCTGACTAGGCAGATTAAAACGGACATCCTATGCAGGAAATGAGAGGGTGTATCCTCCGGGACTGCCCATAGGCGTAGCCAGAACTTTTTTTTCTGCCTAGTGCCCTACTCCTGTAGGGGGCAGTATAACCCTAATGATATGGATCAGAGAACTGCGTCCGTCAATGAACGATAGAGAAAAGTGTAAACATTTCAGGGTACCACTTAGGAAAACTGACATGTCTAGATGTTCCCTAATGAGATAGCGAATCTTTACTTTTTGAGTTCAGGTCCACTTTAATATGAATAGATATACCATAAAAGGTGGCTTGCGATTGTCATCATGTAGGACCTTTAAAGGATAAGTTCACCTTTTGTAAGATGTTACACCCATATTCAGGTATTCTGAATGAATGGACTACAACTACCAACAGCCTTTGCGGCTGTCGGCTTGTAGTTTTCAATGAACTACCAGGGCGCTGTTGAATGCTCTGGGAGTTCATTGATTCTTCCTGTCAGTGTAAAACTGCTTGTTCATACGATGTACAGGCTGGCAGCTTACATTGACAGTGTGCAGGAGGAGAAAAAAAAGTAATTATAGGATTTACATAGCGATAACAGTTTACGCAGCGCTTTACAACATAAGGGCAGACAGTATAATTTCAACACAGTATATTACAGTAGGAATCCGAGAGCCTTGCTCGTTAGACATTTTTTTTATGTGCCAAAAAAATTTGAATTGATCATTTTTTTTTAAAAGGTGAACTTATCCTTTAATAGGGTCACTGGTGCAGTTCACCTGGTATGAATACCATCATGCTCCAAAGAGTGTTCTGCTTTTTCAGCACCCTGTCACCTGTTGGTGCAAGGCAGTCCAGCTCTGGGACCGTACATTACAAAGGACTGAAAATCTAAAAACTTAATGTTTGGGGATGAGAAAGGCAGCTGAGGTTGTATATCGTATTTGGATAGTAAATTGATAAAGACCAGTGTTCACAAGGATAAAATTTATTAAAAGGCATTTTGGAAATTGTACAGTACATCAGCTAAAGTGGAAATGCCATTATGAAATGTATACCAAGCAATTTATAATCAAGACAAGGCTTTCCAGCCTCTGAAGTATCCTTTAAATGTTACTACTGAAAACAAAAGAATGGTTCACAAAGAAAAGTGCTTCATCATGTATAGTACTAGTAATGATTAAGTCCTACAACCGAAATAAACTTAACAGAGACATACAGAGAGATATTTTAAAGCTGCCATTGCGTATCCCCTTCTGAAAAAGCCAATTGCTGGTGTCTGGCTTCAGAATTTTCTTAGACACAGACATAGAACAAGCATGCAGATGACACCGACATAGAGAAAGCATGCAGATGAGCAAAGTCAGAGTGAAATCAGAGCTCCTAATCTGCATACTTATTCCAGATTAATTACCCAGACCCCGATTCAATAGCATTGTCCCCAGGAAGTAGTATTTTTAGATTGGGGAATCCGCAATGGCAGATTCCACTGCCTTAAGTGCAGTTCCAGTGCATTTAACTGAAATTTCAAACAATGAATTTAAGGTGAAGACGGGGAGGTGTGTGTAGTCCAAAAATCAGAAACGTAGCCTAGGGTGATAACGCTGTCAGGCTAAATAGATTGTTGTAAAGGTTGTTGCCACGGGGTTGATTTACTACAACTGGAGAATACAAAATCTGGTGCAGCTGTGCATGGTAGCCAATCAGCTTCTAACTTCAGCTTGTTCAAATAAAGCCGTTTACAAATGTTGGATTTTTTTTTTTGTACCTGCAAGGTAATGCCATAATGTGTTAGTATGAATCGCATACTGGCACATTATGTTACATTTACCTTAAAAATGAAAGCTCTTCCGGTGCCGAAATGTCAGCACTGCAGGCATCTTATCTTCACCCGTTCTGCTTTCAGGTTCGCGGACTCTGACTGGCCAGAAGCATGATGACATCACTCCTGAGTAAGCACGCAGGACACGCCGTTTACGGCACTGGGCTCTGAAGAAACGTCACGGGTGGCCATTCCTTCAGAACGTATGCTCCAGTGATGTCACTGGCTGCATGTACACTAAATATCTCCAAAATGGTGCACGTCTAGGAGATATTTACACTACCTATAGGTAAGCCTTATTATAGGCTTACCTATAGGTAAAAGCAAGAGATGGAAGTTTACTTCCACTTTAAGCTTTGAAAAAAAATAAAAACCTGGAAGCGGATTGGTTTATATGCAGAGCTGCACCAGATTTTGCACTTTCTAGTTTTAGTAAATCAACCTCACTGGGACAAGGATGTAGCCATCACGTTTAAAGTGAAACTTCGCTCTCTCAATTAACATGGATTATTTTTAATCCTTCTGCTGCTAGCATTAGTAAATAGATTGTAAAATATACAATATTTACTTGTTTTAATGTTTTTTTGCAATTTTTAAGTTACTTCCTGGATTCCATGCCTAGGCAAATGATATATATCCCAGGAGTCTTCAGGAGGGGTTTTTCTCAGCTAAGCACACTCTTCTGTCTGCCTGCATGAATGAATGAGCTAAGGGCAAATGGATTCCAGGAAGTAAATGCTACATAAATCATCTTCCCTTACTCAAGATGGCCACAGCCAAAAATGCTAAGGGGTGTTTTTTCAAAGTGATTTCTTAGCAAAATAAAGTATAGAGACCTTGATGGATGGATGAGTTTGCTTTGAATATTAAAAATTAATTAAATAGCATTTTAATTTTGTGGTGCTCAGATGCAGTGTAGTTCCACTTTAGGCAAGAAACAAAAAATAAAATAAAATAAATAAAAAGAATTCCAGCGCCACAACTCAACCCTTTGAAAACACATGACAACACTGGAGAGAGATGCGCTGTACAAAACCTGTTGAAGCCTGATGTGGTGGATGCACATGCCAAAGGGAACAGCACAAACACCTCTACTATGTGACCATTTAAACCTTTTTTTTGTACATTGGAGGGGTTTGCTATGTTTTTGACTTCTAAGGAACAGTAAAAGCTGCAATAAATTACATTTTAGGTATACTGTAACTGCTTTTATTATTGGAAATCTTTCCTATTTACACCTCCTTTATATTCTGACGCCTAGATATGGTTTCATGCATCTACTAGTTAATCACCCAATGACAGCCGTTTCCAAGGTGCAACTAAACAAATCATTAGCACAGCAAACATTTCACACTGCGGTGGTGCAATATCCCATAAAAAGTGACGTTCTTTATTACATAATGTGCTTCCTATGAGTCGGCATGACAAAGTGCCCTTTAAAGTGCTAGATCGGGGTTTTACACCACCTACAGCATTCAGCAGAAACCATACTGTACAGGATTCTCAATGTGACTGAATAGGAGGATGGTGCTGGGCTGCTGTAAAGAATATTTAAATGCTTTAGAACTTCTAGAGAAACAAAAAGAGAATGCAGTATGCTCTGAGAGCTATAATAAGGCACTGGGATTCATTAACTGAAAAGGAGATGCATTAACAGTATGATGATTGAAGTGACATTTCCACTATAACACTAGTCAGTTTATATCAGTGCTGTCAGTTTACCTGGTAACAGTATCTACATCTACCTTGTATTGTACATACATGCAAAAATATCTATTTGGGGTTTTGATGTCTGGGGAATAAGTGCACCGTTGTGATAAAAACAAACGATCGTCCTGGTTAATTCAGTGGCAAAAGCCTTAGCACAGTTTCTATACAGCATATGCATTCAATGAAGTGTAGAAAAGAAGATGTGCTGCGGCAGTAGGGACAGTCAGGACACACTTTCTAGGGTTATAGGGAATAAGAAATGTATCCTTTTAGATGTGCTTCTTTACTACCAGCCGGCCATGAGCTAGTGAGTAATGCATAGAAAGTGTTATCAAGGATGCTTCTTTTGATACTAGTCTCTATGCAGAGTCCTGTGTAGGACATCTGAAATGACAGGACCATCGCTGACCCCCTACTGTTCATCCATATTTGTACACTTGCTTGATTGGCCTGGATGTATCGAATGAACTCAAGCTTTTGATAGGGACACTTGTACTTTGAATAAGACCTAACAATTTAGAAAACTTTTTAGGTTTACCGATTGCTCCAGTGTGCAAAAAGTATTTCAAATTCAAGTCTACAAGTTTGCATACATGGACCACTGCAACACTAAGATTACCTATGACAACGTTTTACAGTTAGGGGTCCTTCACAAAAGCTTTGGCCTCTGAAGTGCGATCCGCGTACGAATAGCGCTACATAAAGCATTTGACAAGTGGTGAGAAGGGATTGCATCACCTCCAGCTTTTAACCCCTGGATCATTGAACTAGGAGGTGGCAAAAATGTGCATTGCATGCAGTTATGGGGTGCTTCCAGAGCAACCCTATTCAGTTGAAAAAGTAAAGTTCCGCGGGTACTTTGCCCTCTGAAAGCAACAGCAGCTTTGGCTGTTGCTTCTCAGCCACAGGATTTGACTGCCTCCTCCAGCTGCTAGCCCTTTGACGATTACACTGGAAGCAAGCATTAGTGGTGTATGGTGAGCTGATAGAAGAGATTCAACTTCATTCACACGGATCTAAGAGAAGAAGGGGAATTTATCAAAACTGGAGCAGCTGTGCATCGCAACCAATCAGCTCCTATCTTCAGTTTGTTCAGGTAAAGTGGTTGTAAATCTTAGACATGAAATATGAACAAAGCATATCCTGTGTACTTGTCTGAAAATAAGAGCACTAAGTGTAATTTCTGTCTGCTTCTTCGTTCCTCTGCATAAATCACTTCTGACAAGTTTTCCTGACACCAAGAAAAAAAAAGTGACAGGGGAGGGACCTCCAGCTGATAAGACAGCCTCATCTCTGTTCCTGTGTGCTGTGTGAAGGGGGTGTGTCCCTTCCCTCCAATCAGCTCACTGAGCTCAGCAGAGTAACTTCCACTCTCCACCCCCTTTTTTCTGACAGTTCACACTAGCTTTATAAATTCTGGACTTTGAACATATGTAGAGAAGAGAAAACTGGAGATAAAACAGATACAACTTATGTAGGAGGATTTGTTTAAACTCTGTGTATCACCTGAGGTCAGTCACTTCACTGAGTATATGTAAGGGTTTACAATCACTTTAAGCTTGGAAGATGGAAGATAGAAGCTGATTGGCTACTATGCACAGCTGCTCCAGATTCTGACTATAGTTTTCTTAAATTCCCATCAAGGAGTTATACACACACACACATATATATATATATATATATATATATATATATATATATATATATATATATGTATATCTCCATCCAAGAGAATCCCTAGTGTTTAAACTCTTCTAAAAAAAAAACACCCGCAAAATTATGAGCCATCAACTATGTATTAAGCATGCTTGAGCATGTTCGGAGTGGGGCTTTAATACAATTCACAGGCTGTCCCATGACAGTTAACAGAAATAAGATATAATGCTACTAATACAAATTTAAAAAAATTTAAAAAAAGTGCTCACAACACACAAGCATGGTTAAAACTATAGCAAGTATAAAAATATATACATCTGTGACTTTTCAAGACTGGTGATGTAAAAAGTGAAAAAAAAAAGGAATAGTCCACCTAAACAGATTGCTTATTTTTGAGTACTCCATTAGATTTGATAACCCCGTAAGTCGAATAGAATAGTCTTCTTCAATATCCTCTTTCCAATGTTTTATATGGGCATATCTTAGCTTAATGCTGAGTGTTATTGTCACCTACTTCCAGCTGGACTGTCTAAAAAACTATATAGAGAATCCAACATTGATCAGGGCTATACATTAAGTAGGGGGCATTGCAATTGCAATGGAAATTTCAGGAAAGGATGGGGATCTTGATGTGGCACCAGACAATTTTATCAACTTAAAAGGAGATCAAACCTGCAGGAGCCCAATTTAAGGCTGGGTTCACACTAGTGCGAATTTGATGAGGGCTTCCCTGCATCCAATTCGCATGACCATAGATGGAAAAGTAAATGGAGCTAATTCACACATCTCCATGGCGGCTGCGGAATGGATTCATCCCTGAAAAAGGAACGCACTGGATCCCTGCTGTAAGCCGCATACTATTTAGGTGTGAACCTAACCAAAATGTTCATTGATGGGTGGACAATGTGGGGTTGATTTACTAAAAGTGGAGAGTGCAAAATCTGGTATAGCTCTGCATGGAAACCAATCAGCTCCCACGTTTTATTGTCAAAGCCTAAATTGAACAAGCTGTCGTTAGAAGCTATTGGTTAACACGCAAAGCTGCACCAGATGTTGCACTCTCCAGTTTTAGTAAATCAACCACAGTATGCCCAAAGAAATTTATTTTTTCTTAGTTTTGAATTGGGGAGGGGGATTAAAACTGCTGTCGTGTTTTTACAAATGCTCGGGGCTCTGTTAGGCTTCATGCACACTGGGCTTAAAAAAACGGCAGTTCTTCTGGCAGAAAACAAAAAAAACAAAAAACGCTCATATAGAGCATATATTTTTCAGAGTTTAGGATGAGTTTAGGAGAGTTTTGTGTTTTTTCTGTCAGTAAACTCCATTTAGAAACGCAAACCAGAAGATTTTTTTTTCCTGCCTTTATGAGCTCAAAATATGCCTGTAGTCACCCTTAAGTGCATGAACACAAAACTCCGGTAGCAGCAGCGATTTATAAGCCAGTGTGCATGGAGCCTAAGAGAGATTTCCCTTTCTGTCCTGGATGGATGGTAAATCAATGACAGGGATCCTGCAATAAAAAAAACTGGTAAGGGTTCCAGCCTCCCCTCTTCTATGGAAAAAGAAGCAAAGTTATTTTTGTCTAGGTTGCGGTTAAAGATTTAGCCTCACCTACCCCTGGTGAGACCACTGTCATCTGGACGGGAATTCCCGTAAGGGGTAATCTCTGTAACAGAACCCCACAAAGTAGTAACAACCCAACCAGGGTACCAAACATATCCCACGCTATCAAAACGTAATGTTTTGGTGGAACATACAATTTCAGTTTAAAAACAAAAGCAATTTTGCATAGAGGAAGTGTCCTGTTGCCAGTCATGGATACCATAAACATGTATATACAGTTTCAATAATTAAAACAATAAAATAAATATGAATTTTTTCCATGAGAGGAAGCTTCTTGCATGTTTTAGGCTATCGGTATTGCCTAGGTCTTCTACATAAAACAAGGATTTTGACCCTTTGTCCATGAATTGAAGACTTCTTTCTCCTAGGTCACTTTGATGGAGTCCTGTGTTGTTATTGGCAGAGAAAAAGGGGGCGGGCCATCCCCATTCACGGTTCGGTAAAAGTGCTGTTCTTTGTCACGCTGTAGCTGTTCATGAAGCTGTTTCTCCTTTTCTAGGGCCACCTGAGCATTCAGCAGCTCTTCTGTCAAACGGCTACAACAAATCAGAAGCAGAGAATGAAACAATGACTTATGTGCGCACACACACACACACACACACACACACACACACACACACACACACACGAGTATGTAGGGAATACAACACAAAAAATGTTAAGGCTTTTGGGAGATCACAGAGATACTTTCTGCAGGAAGTTACCTTTAGGTACCATTCACACCAGGGTGACTTTAAAAATGCACAATTTCAAATGCAACTTTAATGCCACTTTACACTCTATGGCACTCAAGTCCCTTCAAAGAAGTGCAGGAACATTTTCAAAGTCGCTGTGACTTAAGTTGCGTAGATTGGAATTGGTGCTGTTGAAATCAATGGCCTGTGACTTGTCATGGGACTTTCAAGTCGCACTAGTGTGAACGGAGCCTTAACCACTTCCCACCTGCATTGATGTCTCTTTAAACAGTAAGAAACTACCAGAGGGACAGGAAGTCACTGTGGTCACATGATCGGAAGCTAGTCCCATCAGCTACCAGTCTTTACCATGGACAGCAATAGTGACGTGCTCTCCGCACATAAAAATCCTCCTTCATTTGTCTATCACACATTGTCCCTCCCAGACACTGCAGATCACAGTGGGAGGGATTTAGTAACAGAGGCAGTGCTGTCATTCCAGAAAGCAGTGGGCAGGACTAGGTGTGGTCAGGTGCTTTTTGACAAGCTACAGGCTTGTGAATTAAAGCGGAGTTCCACCCTCATTTTCTTCTTTTCTGATTCCAGTTGGGTAAAGCATGTTAAAAAAGAATTGGACATTCATTTGTTTTTTTTGGGGGTCACTTACCTTATTTTAGGGGCATCTCTGTCCGACTTCCTCCTTCTGCGGCCATGGCCCCGGACGGCACTTCCGGTTTTGCATTGCGTCCTGGGAGATGTGTGTCATCCATCCAAGGATGCAATGGGGATGACCGGCCGCTACTCTGATTGTCGATCGCAATCTACAGCGCATGTGCGAGATTGCGATCGGCATTCTGGTTAGCTGAAAGAACACAGTGGGGGACATAGCGGCTTCAGACGCCCACACCGGAGATGGCCACGCTCTTCAATCAATTTTAAAGGTAGGATTTTATCTATATTCATTTACTTGTAAGGGGGTTTGGTGAAATTCTCGCGCTGTCTTTATTATTTACCTGAATTATCTCCTTTAATGCTGCAGGTACTATTATTGGTAACCTACACAATACAGATACTTATATTTGGGGGGAGTACCGCGCTTTAAAGGTGCCTCATGCAAAATTAATTAAAACATATAAATATATATGTGAAAGGTGTCTTAGTGCTTCTCAGTGTAATATTCACAAAATGTGCATCAAAACATAATAAATAAAGTAAACTTCTATCAAATATAAATCCTTCAATCCATAAACAATTAGGTGGTTAAAATTGCTGAATAAATATACTTTTTCATAAATCAACAATGCATATATAATTTCTTAATAAAATATAATAAAGTGCCAAATTGTAAAAACTTCCTAATACGTGACCATCTAATAAAATTATTTTGTGCTGTTAAGTGGGTGATTTAAATATAAAGTGCTAAAATGTCCTTGAATAAATATATAAATATATAGTGATCAAACAAATCTTCTTAATCCAACACCGCATGCAGGTGCTCTTCTGTGTGGTGTCCACTAGGTGTCCTAAGCGCTCACCTCAATACTCTTAAAAAAACCTTGTATTGTATGCCTCAGAGTACTAGTCCTTCCTCCTTACTGGCGTCTGGGTGCCATGATAAGAAATCGATTTTCCTCCCTTTTAATATATGCAGCGATGTGCCAGGGGATATCTGTGGACCTTTGCGTCTCCAAAAAACAAAGCGGGCCAATATAGTGAAGTATGTTCCGTTTTTTATTAAATAAATAAGAGTAACACTCACATGGTATATCGTCTTTCTCAGAGCATAACAAACAATTCCTTGCCGATACGTCACTTCCGGTTTGCTATCCTACGCGTTACGCTGCGTACCCACGCAGCTTCTTCCAGGGATCCCTGGAAGAAGCTGCGTGGGTACGCAGCGTAACGCGTAGGATAGCCAACCGGAAGTGACGTATCGGCAAGGAATTGTTTGTTCACTATATATTTATATATTTATTCAAGGACATTTTAGCACTTTATATTTAAATCACCCACTTAACAGCACAAAATAATTTTATTAGATGGTCACGTATTAGGAAGTTTTTACAATTTGGCACTTTATTATATTTTATTAAGAAATGATATATGCATTGTTGATTTATGAAAAAGTATATTCAGCAATTTTAACCACCTAATTGTTTATGGATTGAAGGATTTATATTTGATAGAAGTTTACTTTATTTATTATGTTTTGATGCACATTTTGTGAATAATACACTGAGAAGCACTAAGACACCTTTCACATATATATTTATATGTTTTAATTAATTTTGCATGAGGCACCTTTAAAGCGCGGTACTCCCCCCAAATATATATATTAATTTACTGTACTGTAATGTGGGAATAGTGTTAGTGTAATTGGCAATAGCTTACAATAAGGGGGGTATTTTTATCTCAAAAATGTTTTTTGTGGCCGGAACTCTGCTTTAACAGCAACATCACTGATTGCCATGTCCTCTGCGACAATTTTTTATCCCACTGTAGTGCAAGTAGGCTGCGTCAACATGAGAGTGGTAACTTTGCTCTGAATTCGGGAGCAGTGCAGTATAGTTACCACACCATCACAGGAAGCTGAAGTAGACTTCACTGGCAGGATCAACAGGTATTTGTGGGACCTTGCAGGGGTTTAAAGGCAAATGGTAGGCACAGATGAATTTATAATGAAATGCTTCTGCGCACAGTTCCACCTAATGACTCGTGTCAGAGCTTACATGGTCATTGCTGCCTGGTTCTGGGCTTGGGCTCGTAAGGCTTCAATCTCCTGCTGCAGACTCTGCACTTTCTCCTCCAGTATAACATTCCTGTCCATCTACCATAAAAACAGAAAGAAATCATCATCAGTAAAAGTAAAATCCAGGGTGATAAAAAGCCATACATCAGTATAAATACTACTATAATAAGCTATGATATGGAGCCGATTCTAGGACTATATGCCCCTGGACAACATGCCCCCTAGATAACATGCCCCCTAGACAACATCCCCCCTAGACAACATCCCCCCCTGTTTTGACAGCGGGCGAAGACACATGAAGATCCTTAGTTCGACCGACGTCAGAGCTATCTGCATTTGCTTTAGACTTAACATTGCACTGCGGGTCATCATTTCAGAGCAACAGGATATAGATCGCAAATGTATACAGCTTCCACTGGTATGAAGGCTGTGGGGGAGACGAAAGCTGTGAGACATGGGGTTTCATATCGCTTAAATACAAAACGGGGCACGCTTTATATATAAGTGCAGCTCGCCGTTATCGTTAGAATCAACGATATGAAGATCCGGTTACGAGACAATGGGCACCGGGGTGGGGGAAATTTCAATAGTGACCTGCCGTCGCGTCGCGTTCAAGTCCTATTTCACTTTATTTGTTGACTGCTTGATCAATTAAGATGTCAAGATGCCATCGTGTGGACCGCGGCGCGGCAGACCAATGAGAATAGTTAAGCAATACTCGTATTTGACTGCGCGCAACGCGCATACTGTGCAGGTAGGCTAGCACAGTGTTTCTCAACCTTTTTTCAGTCGAGGCGCCCTTGAAAAGTATTTTCAGTCTTGAGGCACCCCTGCCCAAGGTTTGATTCACGTTACGGTGCTCATTCCTGACACAGACAAATGCTCTGCTCTTTAGGGGTGCCATTAATTCTTAATGACACTCCACACTTTGGCAAACATGGGGTGCTTTGGGTGCGGCACAAGTTTAAAAAAAGGGTCAGGGACTGCTTTCCCTGCATTTCTGCTGGTAGGGAAACCCCTTGAAGCCCTACACGCAGCACACATCCACACAGGGCTTGTTCACATGTCAGGTTGGAGGAGCAGTAAAACCACATGGTGGAGCTGTCTTTACTACCCTTATCTGCTCCCCCTTTAGCTGCAGAGGCAGCATCTGGGGATGTACATATGTGGTTGCTGCAGCTGGAGGTATACCCAGGGTGAATGGGGCTGTACTGCAACCACCCTGCAACTGTGTGCATGGTTGCGGTGTGGTGTTGCTGAATTTCCGGGTTAAAACAGGTGGTGAAAAGCAACGTATTGCCTCTTTACCGCCTGCCAAATGCCTCTGAAAAGTGATCTAAACAAGGACTGATTTTCAATGGAGCAGCAGCCCTTGCTGCTATCAGAAACAAGCCCTAAAAAGCAGTTCTGACACTACAGGAATGGGGGTCAGGATTAAAAGTAACATACATACACACACACACACATTTATATACAAACACACATACAAAAAAATTTACAAACACACATGCATACATGCACACATACAGACACGCAAATGCACACACATGCATACACATGTATACATGCACACATACAGACACATGCGCACACACACAAACATGTACAAACACACACATACAAATGCACACATATGCATACACATGTATACATAAACACAGACACATGCACACATACAGACACATGTGCACACACACACAAACAAACACATGTACAAACACACCCACACATAAACACACACACACACACACACACACACACACACACAAACACATGTACAAACAACACATACAAATGCACACACATGCATACTGATGTATACATGAACACACACAGACACATGGACACATGTACACACATACAAACACATGTACAAACACACATACAAACACATGTATACATGCACATACAGGCACATGTACACACACACACACACACACACACACACATATACAAACAGACACATATACACAAAAACTTTAAACGTTCTTTTACAATACCTTTCCTCACAGAGGCCGGGTACTGCACTGTAGGGGGAAGCAGAGAGCACAACACACTCCCCCTCACTTTACTTTCACTTTGCTGAGGCTGACGGAGCTTCCTCACAGTTCCGATGTACAGCAGAGGATCGGGAGATCGGGCTCATCTGACAGCCCTTCTCTTCCATGATCCCGCGGCACACCTGAGGACCTCTGGCGGCACACTAGTGTGCCGGGGCACACCGTTGAGAAAGGCTGGGCTAGCATAACACGTAGCTGCCATTGTTCCCTCCCTCCGTCGCAGCCTTCTAAATGCTAATGAGCATCACGGAATATGTATTGTCAGAGAAGGGACAAGAAAAACTGTTATTAGAAGAAGGATTAGTCTATGTCAAGCAGAAAAATCTAGCAAAAGGAGTGGTGTCGTTCGAATGTGAGAAACGTCGATATGCAGCCGCCTGTAAAGCCAAGGTGAAAGTTATTGGAAATCAAATTGTTGGAAGACTTCATGAACACACACATGGACCAGATCCATCAAGGAGAGAAGTTTTGAGAGCAGTTCAACACATGAAGACACAAGCTAAAGAAACAGAAAAAACACCTCAACAAATCATCAGAGTGTATCAACGATAACCAGAGATGCGGCTGCAAAGTTGCCAACCGTTCAGCATCTCAGACATGATATTCAACGAATCAGACAACAAGCAAATAATCCTATTCCATTTCCGCTAACTGCCGAAGAAGTCATCATTCCAGATCAATACAAAACAACAAGCGATGGTCAGAATTTCCTTTTGTACGATTCTGGTCCAGCAGTAAACCAAATTCTTATCTTTGGAACACATGAAAACGAATGTCTTGGCACAATCTCCACATTGGTTTCTCGACGGAACCTTCAAGACCGCTCCTTCAATTTTTCTCCAGTTGTATACGATTCATGCACTTGTCCATGAACGCACTATACCTTGTATATATGCTCTTCTACCAAACAACTCGCAGGCAACATATACGTCTTTACTTCAACAGTTGATGACTCTTAATGCCAACTTAAATCCAGCAACGATAATGGTTTCGAGCAAGCCATGATCAACAGCATACAACAGGTTCTGCCAAATGCTCAAGTCAAGGGATGCTTCTACCATTTTAGCCAGAATCTTTACAGAAAAATTCAGGAACAAGATCTTCAACAGCGATACCAAGAAGATACAGATTTCGCAATAAAAATCAGAATGGTTGCAGCCCTGGCTTTTGTCCCTCCTAATGATGTCATCGCCGCCTTCGAAGAGTTGTGTGAGGAAGTTCTTCCAGATTCCCAAGCATTCCTTGATTATTTTGAGGATACGTACATCGGCAGACCACAATGTCGAGGGCGTCGTGGACCCATGTTTAGAAATGAAACGTGGAATATGTTTGATCAAGCAGAACATGAACTACCTAGAACTAACAATTCTGTTGAAGGATGGCACCGAAGCTTCCAGTCAAACGTCGGCAGTCATCATCCAAACTTCTGGAGGTTTGTCGAAATCATTAAACGTGAACAAGCGCTTCAACAAGTTCATTTAACACAAGCTCTAGCTGGTCACGCTCCTCAACCAGGAAGAAAAATTTATTCCGATCTGAAGGCGCGAGTTCTCACTATTCTCACTATTTTATTATGGAAATCGCAACACATTAGACTATCTGTGTGGCATTGCACACAACCTAGGCTTTTAGAAACAGACAAACAGGTCAGGTGGTCACTAAAATGTTATCATTTTATACTTGTTACATTTTAAAATACAGGTTTTGTTAGTTGAGTTTGTTTATAAACTACTATGCAGTTTATATATATATATATAGTAAAATATGTGCATTATTGACAGTTTGTTTAATTAAAGGTTTTGTAGTTGTAGTTTATTTGTAAACTGCTATGTAGTTATTATATACATATTAAAATATATACATTATTAACAAGAGTGGGAGAGAGGGGAATATTATCCGGTGATATTGTCCGGGGTTAATTGTCCAAGGGATAATGTCTGAAAGATATTGTACAGGGGGATATTGTACAATTGTACAGGGGGATATTGTACAGGGGGATATTGTACAGGGGGTATTGTTCGGGGGGATGTTGTCCCGGGGGGGTATTGCCCAGGGGATATTGTCCAGGGGGGATATTATCCGGGGGGGATGTATTGTACAGGGGGTATTGCCCAAGTGATATTGTTCGGGGGGGATGTTGTCCTGGGGGGATATTATCGGGGGGGGGAGATCATGTCCCGGGGGGATATTATCCGGGGGAGATTATGTCCAGGGGGATATTGTCCCGGGGGATAATTGTCCTGATACCATGGAGCCAATGTAAGCCAATGTAAGTTTTAGCTTACCAGCTGCTGTGGAACTAAAAATCTCACCATATTTCTCCAGCAACCTGTCTCATGCAAACCATAAACCCAAAAGAAACATGTAGGGTGGAGTGGCTACAGATAAAAATCGTACAAGAAAAAATACGAATGCCCTTAACTTTATTTTTGTAAATGGCCAATATAAAAAAGCTTGGCTAATGCTATGGTCTCTGAATTTTAATCCTGTACACAGACTGTGTTGCAAAACGTTCCTATTAAAAGTAAATCTAAGCTTTATTACAGCGCTTAGGTATTTTCAACCTCCCTCATCTAAAATAATCTGCCAAAACCCACCTGTAATACAACCCCTGGCAAAAAGAATGAACTCACTACTTTCGTAAAAAATGTTTATTCAATTGTTTAAATTGTGTAGAAAAAAAAAAAAACTAATCACAGACATTCCTCAAAACTATTTTCATTTAACATTCCAGCCTTCTGGCTTTATGAAACACTAAAACAAAAAAAAAAAAAAGAAAAGAAAACTGTAGTCAATTGCAACTGTTTTTGCAGATCAAGCAGAGGAAAAAATATGGAACCACTCGATTCTGAGAAAAATATTATGGAATCATGAAAAAAAAAAAAAAAAAACAAACACTACAGTACACCACTACTACTCTGTTTCACCACCTCTAGCTTTTTTAACAGTTTGAATTCTCTGAAGCATGGATTTAACTATCGACAAATAGTATTCTTCATCAACCCAGCTTCAACTTTGTTATTGCAGTTGCCAGATCAGCTTTGCAGCTTGGAGGCTTGTCATGGGCCATTAATGTCTTTCATTTCCAACATAGATTTTCAATTAGATTGAGGTCCGGACTATTTGCAGGCCATACCATTGACATTTTATGTCCTTCTAGAAGGAAAGTTTTCATGTCTTTTGCCCTATAGCAAGATGCAAGATCATCCTGAAAAATGATGTCATCATCACTAAACATCCTTTTAATTGATGTAATAAGAAAAGTGACCAAAATCTCAATCTAAACTTGTGCATTAATTGAAGATTTAATGACTGTCATCTCCCCCGTACCTTTACCTGACATGAAACCCCATGTCATCAATGATTGTGGAAATTTGCATGTTTTCTTCAGGCAGTGGTCTTCATACAATTCATTGGAACAGCACCAAACAAAAGTTCTAGCATCATCACCCTGCCCAATGCAAGTTCATGATTCATCACTGAATATTACTTTCATCCAGGCATCCACAGTCCAGGATTTCTTTTCTTTAGTCCACTGTAACTTTGTGTTTTTCTGTTTAGGTGTTAATGATGGTTTTAGTTTTTGGCTTTTCTGTGTGTAAATCCCATTTCTTTTAGGGGATGTCCTACAGTTCGGTCTCAGACACTGACTCCAGTTTCTGAACATTGGTTTTGTTGTGCATTTTCAAGGCATTTTGCTTTAAGTTTTCCATCTTGACGCTTTGATATCTTCCTTGGTCTACCTGTACGCTTCTCTTTAATAACCTTTCCATTTGGTTTGTACTTGGTCCAGATTTTAGACACAGCTGACTGGGAACAACAAACATCTTTTGCAACATTTCGTGATGATTTACCTTCTTGAAGAAGTTTTATAATCCTCTCTTTTGTTTCAACCGACATCTCTCGTGTTTGTCAGAACTTTTGAAGAAATATACATATTTTCAAAAATTTCATATGGAGGTTTAAGACTGAATAAGCCCCAAAACAAGGTTAAACTCAGGACATTCACATAAGTCTTCAAACAGAACATCCTGTGTTTTTATCACCACGTTGGAAGTTTGTAAACTGGCTGTTTGCTGAACTGAGGACAAAAGCCAAGGATTACTATATTTATGGTCACTAACTAGATTGTATTTGAAGAGCCTTTAATGATAATACTTTGGAAATACAGCCAACTCAATTGCTTCTCCCAGATGAGAAAACCTTGGGGGAATGTTTACCTACTAGGACATCTCCTAATAGACTTCCATGAAAAGACAGCAACATTAGTTCTCCAATGACCAGGCCATTGTCTTAACTCTGGGAAAGAAACATAGAGCAAAAGATCCCTCATAGAAAGAACAGTTTGTTATCTTGTAATAAATTCACACAGCTCAGACATTATCTTAAAATATTTGGGATCATAAATATTAATGTGCACCCTCCATGGTCCATAATATACCAAAAGGGGAATATGGAAGTTTTGTTTATGGGTTTAGGATAATATTTTATTGAGAATTACATCATATATGTATATATCTAAAAGTGTAGGATTATAAGGCTATACCTCATATTATAGCCCAATTCTTTTTCTCTATTTTGCTGGCATAATAATCATCTAGTAGGTAATATTCTGATTAGAAATATCCCATTGTAGAAATGGGTTACATATATGCATTACTGTGTTTAAAGATAGATATATATTATTATTATTATTATTATTATTATTACACACTCCGCTGCAAGAAAAAGTATGTGAACCCTTTGGAATGATATGGATTTCTGCACAAATCGATCGTAAAATGTGATCTGAACATCATCTAAGTCACAACAATAGACAATCACAGTCTGCTTAAACTAATAAACCCACAAAGAATGAAATGTTGCCATGTTTTGATTGAACACACCATGTAAACATTCACAGTGCAGGTGGAAAAAGTATGTAAACCCCTAGACTAAATGACATCTCCAAGAGCTAATTGGAGTGAGATGTCAGCCAACTGGAGTCCAATCAATGAGATGAGATTGGAGGTGTTGGTTACAGCTGCCCTGCCCTATAAAACCACACCCCAGCTCTGGGTTTGCTTTTTACAAGAAGCATTGCCTGATGTGAATGATGCCTCGTACAAAACAGCTCTCAGAAGACCTACGATTAAGAATTGTTGACTTGCATAAAGCTGGAAAGGTTATAAAAGTATCTCCAAAAGCCTTGCTGTTCATCAGTCCATGGTAAGACAAATTGTCTATAAATGGAGAAAGATCAGCACTGCTGCTACTCTCCCTAGGAGTGGCCGTCCTGTAAAGGTGACTGCAAGAGCACAGCGCAGACTGCTCAATGAGGGGAAGAGGAATCCTAGAGTATCAGCTAAATACTTACAAAAGTCACTGGTAAATGCTAACATCCCTGTTAGCGAATCTACAATACGTAAAACACTAAACAAGAATGGATTTCATGGGAGGATACCACAGAGGAAGCCACTGCTGTCCAAACAAAACATTGCTGCACGTTTACAGTTTGCATAAGAGCACCTGGATGTTCCACAGCAGTAGTGGCAAAATATTCTGTGGACAGATGAAACCAAAGTTGAGTTGTTTGGAAGAAACATACAACACTATGTGTGGCGAAAAAGAGGCACAGCACACCAACATTAAAACCTCATCCCAACTGTGAAGTATGGTGTGGGGGTATCATGGTTTGGGGCTGCGTCAGGGCCTGGACGGATTGCTATCATCGAAGGAAAAATGAGACATTTTGCAGGAGAACTTAAGGCCATCTGTCTACCAGCTGAAGCTCAACAGAAGATGGGTGTTGCAACAGGACAATGACCCAAAGCATAGAAGTAAATCAACAACAGAATGGCTTAAACAGAAGAAAATACACCTTCTGAAGTGGCCCAGTCAGAGTCCTGACCTCAACCCTATTGACACCAGACATCCCCAGAATATTGCTGAACTGAAACAGTTCTGTAAAGAGGAATGGTCAAGAATTACTCCTGACCGTTGTGCACGTCTGATCTGCAACTACAGGAAATGTTTTGGTTGAAGTTATTGCTGCCAAAGAGGTTCAACCAGTTATTAAATCCAAGGGTTCACATACTTTTTCCACCTGCACTGTGAATGTTTACATGGTGTGTTCAATAAAAACATGGCAACATATCATTCTTTGTGTGTTATTAGTTTAAGAAGACTGTGATTGTCCATTGTTGTGACTTAGATGATGATCAGGTTACATTTTATGACCAATTTGTGCAGAAATCCATATCATTCCAAAGAGTTCCCATACTTTTTCTTGCAGCTATATATATATATATATATATATATATATATATATATATATATATATATATAGTTTTCTGCTTCTACCTAGATGTGTAATTATTCAGAATATTTATATAGGTAAAACATTTATTCCTAATCAATACAAGTGCTGCATTAGTAATGTATACTCATTAGACGGCATTGCCAGGTATATATTACAAAGATCATATAGCCATGCCTGCAACATGAGAAAATGGACATTCTTACAACAAATCATTTATAAGAATAAATCAGAACAAATATTTCTACTCTAGGATACACTTGGTGGCAAAAGAGGCAAATGCCTAATCACAAAAGAAAGTTCTTTTTTATCTGCCTCAACCAATGGAAAGAAGTTCCACTTTCTGGGCTAGGCTTAATTTTTATGGCCTTTTTGTCCCAAAACGGTATATATAGGAGATCACAGTTGATCATCAAAGGACAAACACACTTGCACACCCTACTTCACTACATAGGTTTTATTGATTTTGTCATGGATTATTTGAATACTGGATTTTGAGTGCTCATGAATGATATTTAGATTGTGACTCCCCAGATGTAACAACCATCGTAGATTTTTCTTTAACTTATTTTTGTTTTTCTAAATTTTACCTTCTTTGACTCTCACTCCAACTACACCGTAAACTTTGTAGTTAAAATTTTAGTTACCCAAAATATTTTTGTCAACTCCTTCATTCCCTTCACTTAGTTTTTTTTCTACCATTTTTTATAAAAGCTTTCAATTGGTGTTAGTTTTTGTAATGCAATAATAAAGATCTTGAAGGGTAGGGCACACTTTGGCATCCTCACATTGGGCAGTCCTTCCATAACCAATAGATGGTATACTTTTATATCACCCACTGTCCCAATGTATCTTGGTGCTGGTTCACACTGTAATTGCACAGGAACGTGCTCTGCATTCCTGTGTGATGTGATTTTCAGCCCATTCGTTTGGATGCACTACTTTTAAGAATGCATTGCAACTGAATTGCATGGTACTGCAGTACCATGCAATCCAGTACACTCATGGTGATACATGGCTTTCCTGCACCGTGTTCTGGTGTGGATGGACCCTACATCTCTACTTGTAGTAAATTCTTTGCATCTGAATTCCCAGCTCTACCCACCTGTCACATCCAACAGGAAGAGGTCTTAATCGTGTTGTTGGGTTTCTAATATATTTTACATTATAGATAAAGGGTAAACAGTCTCTTTCTGAGACTCCACCATAGAGAAGAACCATTTTTTTTGTTTGCCAGAAACACTTTTGTTATGTGCAAAGGCAACGGGTAATTTGAACAATATTGACAGTTTAGAGTGGAAAGACCCTTTAAAATTACAGACGCTACACCTTGACAGCTCCCAATCGGTTTTTCACGAAAATTGCTGAGCTACTCCCTCCAGCAACTTAAAATAAAACAAAAAAATAGTAAAAGCTGAAACAATTCTAATGACCACCATAATCAGCTTTTATACCACACATCCTGAACCTTACTGTAGCTTGCTGGGCCTGGAGTCTTTTCTCTTGTTCCTTGATCCGCTCACTTTTCATTTCAATAACAAAATGCAGACTTTGCAGCTCCTGCTCCCAGAATTCACCAGGGCTACCATGATCCTGTGAATATAGCATTGGAAACCACTATTAAAAAATACTTGCAATCACTGCCTGATGATGTGCTTTACCCCGATCTAGAACCCCCCCCCCCTTCAACCCCATCAGTGGAGGTTGCTTTTATTATTATTATTCTTCAATGCACTTTAATAAGATAGCGAAAATTTTAAACTAAATATTTCACAAACGTGGACAATTCCAACTGAGCGCATAATGAATGCATGTATAATAACACAGGGTACCTAGAGTGAAACCAAATGGCTAATGATTGGTAGTTCTGGAGATCTAGAAGGCTGGAGTTATGTCACAGTGATCATCTTGCTTCACAACTTCAGTCATTTCATGGACTTCAGATTTTTCTATTAAGGAACTATAGTATTTTTTTATTCGTTCAGCTATACATATGCTTGAAGCTAACCTGTGAGTTGGTGGTTGGTACTCAAGCATAGATGCCGAATGTCCCGGATTTGCTGGGACAGTACTGCATGTATGTGCTCTGTCCAGGGCTACTTCCCAACATCAAATCATCGTCCTTATCTGAGTTACTGAGCATGCCCAGTAACTTAAAAACAAAAAAAGTGTATTAACTGAAGGGATCACAACCTTTAATAGGTGGTTCCAGCACAATTAGGTGCAGGAACACTTGGAAAGTGGGCATGATCTGGGTAGGACCACCCAGAAGAAAAGGCGTATTAGGTGTGCCATGAATTCAGGTGATCATGTCCTGCAGACTGGGATGAATATGTTGACAAAATAAAGTCAATAGGATCTCAACAGCAGCACGAATCAGGTTGATTCAGGTTAGGGGATCAAATGCAGGTTATAAAGAGGTCAAATTCACCTGTCAATTAATTCTGAATGATCTCAGAAGCTCTCATTCAGAATCCCTGAATGATCTCATGATCTCTTAAATGGGATCTTACATGCAAGTAGAATGCAAGCTTTTTTTCCCCCTTTGACATGAGCCCAAAGTATTCAACACAAGCACCCAATATGTCCTAACCCTAATAAGGACCCCAAATCTTGTGAGATGACACTCGTGCACAATGACCTAATTTCTAATAGATGGAGATAAGGTCTTTTTTACCTCAAAAGGACTGAAGTAAAAAAAAAATTAGGGTTGACGTGATTGTCCCGCCCTATCCTGGTGGTCAATGAACCCCCACGTATCACAGCTTCAAAGCAAAAGTGATAACCACTTGGTCAGCGTTCCACCATTACCCTTGCTGAAACTTTCCCTGCACAGGCAAATCTGACATCAGTGTCCCAGCACATGACAGTGAAATATAAACCACATTCCATAAACCGGTATTACATATGAATACAAATATGTAAGCAGCCTGTTTAAACTTTTGAACCTATTAAAAGGCACCTCCTGCACTGCCAGGCATTCTCTTCTAAAAACACAAGTCGGCTCCTTTAAAATTCCTTCCTGAGTGATTACAGGGAGGCCTGGAATGTGGCAGCGCACCTAAGTGTGGACAGATTACCAAAGGGAAAGGATTACTGTACTGTGCCCTGAAATAACTGTTTGTGTGTGAGGCACATTGGATAAAGCACACTTCAATGAAATAAACAAGACCTACACCAAGTACAGCTTCAAGCCAAAAAAAGATCATTTCATTATGCACGTAGACAATAGTTTGTTTTAATAAAAGGCCAAACCATAAAACATTGACATTTCAAGCGTACAGTTGCCTGATTTTTTTTTTTTTTTTGGATAGAGTGTGGAAAGGTTAAAACATCTGTCAGGTTTCTATTGCGGTCTATGTCCCCACTGGGGATTTTTAAAAAAATCTGAAATAAAGTGATTTAAACAAGCTAAACATGTTCCAGAGCATTTATGTTAAGTGTATATTTACAGCAGTACCACACCATAGCGGAGAATAACAGAAGAGTTAGCATGAGGTTTTGTTAGACCCAATACCGGTTTGAAGAAGCACGACATCCTATCAACGCTATATTCCTAAGGTCAAACAAATGCATGCAGTCACCCATATGAATTTGGCTAGCCTTTTGTAATAGAAACATAACAGGATAAATCAAAGATCATCCCAGCAGTCTATTAAAAACAAGTTCCACTGGTGCTAGTCCAGGGATATCCAGCCACCCCCCCCCCCAAACCTCGTCAAACTTAGCGAGGCATCCCCGATGCCACGCTCATACCGGAAAGGAACCCCCATGTGGTCTATGCATTTTTTGGGGGCGGGAGAGGAAGTACTCTTCTAGTGCAATCGTAGGATTTTGCATGCTTGGAACAGCATTCTGGACACCCTAGTGAACGCATCCGGCACTACTACATCAATCAGTATATCCAACACACGTTGTTTGGGGTCAGTTACAAGGGTAGTTTGAAATAATTGGATTATTCAAGTTTATAACTGTCTCCCAATATCTGTGTAACGTGGGGCAGCGCTACAGCATGTGGACCAATCAGGTCCTGTATCAATACCATTTTATGTAATTTAAACTTGCAGTGAAGTGACTGGCTTCAGGTGATACACAGATGAAACAAATCCTCCTACATAAGTTATAACTGCCTATCTGCAGCCCTTTCTTCTCTACATCCTTTCAAAGTGCAGAATTTGTTTGTGAATAGTGGCAGCAGCTTTGCTCGCTATTATCTCTGTAAACGCACATAGCAGCTCGCTTGACTTTCCACAATCTGATCTGCATAGAATTTGCATAAGAGTGAACCGGGGCTCAATGACTTCATATCCATGCAGCATTTTATTTTTTTATTTTTTTATGGAGGTGACACTTTACAATCTTCCACTTAGCTATAGGAACACTTTAAGTAGGGACTTGTTGACCAGTGGTACTGGTCCACTGTCTTGGCATTGGTTGGCTTCTGCAGACATGTCCTTCAGCTGTCTTCCCATACCGCTGTCAGTTTGCAGGGCTTTGAATGAACTACGAGCACACTCATCAGCACCCTTGAAGTTCATTGAGAAATAGAAGCCATCTGCAATGGTGGCAGATGGGACTTGTAGTTTTTCTCATTTGCAGATTCCGGTGAATGAATTATGCGACTATACAGGCGAAGCAGGTGTGGGGAGAAGAACCCGGTCACAGGGAGGTGGGATTGCAAGTGCTGTAAATACAGGTGCAATGTACAACATGCTCCAAAAGGTAAAACTAAAGCCCCGTACACACGTACCGATAAATATTCGGCCGACGACCGATCGGCCGATTGTAGGCTTGTTAGTATGATGCTTCCGACAGCGCATTTTCGGCCGAACAGAACCTGTCGTGCAGGCATTAAAATTTTTGTTGGCCAACACCAGAACGGCCGATTGTTCGCCAGTCAGTACAGATTTCGGCCAACAGACAGCAGATTAGCAAGACTGGGCATGCTCAGAAAAGAAAAAAGACAAGGAAAGTTAACCATCACATGACATCACTTCTGCAGTCGGCTGTTGTTGGCCGACAAAATTCGTGTGCAGTCTTTTGCAGTTTTCAACAGGCACGACAACCCTGGACAAAAGACGGCCGATTGTTCGGCCGACGATCGGTACGTGTGTACGGGGCTTTAGTCTTTAGGCTTCCGCGGGTATGCACAGGCATTTCTAGGTGCTGTGGGAGCTATCTTAACACTGGAATAGATGAGAGATACAAAAAGGCAGCCTGTGATACAACCTACTGGCAGCTATGCAAAGACTAATAGCCTCACAAAGCGGTTTTAAAAAAAATACAATACATGGGGAAAAAGCAGGGAACCTTACAGGAGCAAAGAATAGGTAGTGTAAGGAATTTTCTATAAGATTATGTAAAATCTCAACAATTCTGGCATTGCATATCAAACTATCTGAGAAAAACTGACTGAGTTACCCATCAACCAAATGCATTTTTTTACTTTTAGATTGCAAGCTCTAACAAGCAGGGCCCTCTGATTTAACTTGTATTAAATAGTATTGTTACCGTACGGTCTGCCCTCATGTTGTAAAGCACTATGCAACCTGTTGGTATATAAATATAAATCTATATAATAATAAAAAAACATTGTTAATGTTCTGGTTATAAAATGCCGTATTTTATGTATTGCTATAGGCACCAAATATACATTTACAGTGGATATAAATGTCAGGTTTTTGTGATGTAAATAAATAAGACAAAGATAAATAATTTCAGAACTTTTTCCACCTTTAATGTGACCTATAAACTGTACAACTCAGTTGAACAACAAAACTGAAATCTTTTAGGAGGAGGGAAGTAAAATAATAAAATAACCACTTGCCTACTGCTCACATTGACAGTACTGCGGCAAAGTGGCTCGTTAAGGTCTGACGACGTAGACCTACGTCACCAGATTCTCCCCTCTGAGGCTCGCTCCCGCTGTATTCAGACAAAGCGGGAGTCGGGCCAGGGGAGGAGAGGCGGTGATCACCGCCGCTCTTCCCTGATCGTCGGGGATCGAGTGAGGAAATCCGCCCGCTTGTGTAAACAAAGCGGGCGGATCTCCTCTGTGACAGACAGTGACAGATTGCAAGATTCAGCATTGCTGAACCTGTGATCTGTGTCTCTGTCACACAACCCCCTCCCCCCACACAAGTAATCATGAGGCATACATTTAACCCGTTGATCATCAACAGTGTTAACCCCTTCCCTGCCAGTGTCATTACAGTAACAGTGCATATTTATAGCACTGATTACTGTATTAATGTCACTGGTACCCCCAGTGTCAAAAATGTCAGTTAGAGGTCCGATCTGTCTGACGCAATGTCGCAGTCCCGCAAAAGAAAAAAAAAAAAAAAAAAAAAAAAAAAATCGCAGATCGCCACCATTACTAGTAAAAAAAATAAACAAAAATGACAAATCATTTCCGTAGTTAGTAAACGCAATAATTTTTGCGCAAACCAATCAAATCAAGCTTATTGTGATTTTTTTTTACCAAAAATATGTAGTAGAAAACAAATTGGCCTAACATGTTAAAAAAATTTGGATTTTGGGAATGTTCTATATCAGAATGTAAAAAATATTGTTTTTTTTTTTTTAAATTGTCGTTCTTTTTTTCAAAAAATAAATCACACAGGTGATCAATCACCATCAAAAGAAAGCTCTATTTGTGGAGAAAAAAAGGACATAAATTCAATTTGGATACAGCGTCGCACGACCGCGCAATTGTCCGTTAAAGTACTGCAGTGCCGAATCGCAAAATATAGCCTGGTCTGGAATGAGGTAAAATCTTCCAGTCTTAAAGCGGTTAAAAATACACTCATTGAGATTTTTTTTGTCAAAGACATGTAGCTAAATACATTTTGGCCTAAATATATGACAAAAATTTAATATATTGGATATTTTTTTAACTGTCAAAGTAGAAAATGTCAATTTTTTTTCGCAAAATTTTCACTCTTTTTTTGTTAATATCGCAAAAAATTAAAAGCGCAGAGGTGATCAAATACCACCAAAAGAAAGCTCTGTTTGCAGGAAAAATAGGACGTAAATTTCGTTTGGATACGGCATTGCATGACTGCGCAATTGTCAGTTAAATTTGCGCAGTGCCAAGTTGCAAAAAGTGGCCTGGACATTAAGCAGGAAAATCCTCCGGGGCTAAAGTGGATAATATGGTTGCATAACTTTGATGAAGCACCTTTTGATTTTATTACAGGACTCTTTGTAGGTATGAGTCTATCAGCATTGCACCTCTGGACTTGGCAACATTTGCCCGTTCTTTGCAAAAACACTCCAAATCTGTCAGATTGCGAGGCATCTCCTGTGCTCAGCCCTCTTCAGATCATTCACGGATTTTTAATTGGATTCAACTCTGGGCTCTGGCTGTGCTATTCCAAACCTTTAATCTTCTTCTGGTGAAGCCATTCCTTTGTTGATTTGGATGTATGCTTTGGGTCGTTGTCATGCTGAAAGATGAAGTTCTTCTTCATGTTCAGCTTTCTAGCAGAAGCCTGAAAGTTTTGTGCCAATATTGACTGGTATTTGGAACTATTCATAATTCCCTCTACCTTGACTAAGGCCCCTGTTCCAGCTAAAGAAAAACAGCACTAAAGCATGATGCTGCCACCACCATGCTTCACTGTGGGTATGGTGTTCTTTTGGTGATGTGCAGTGTTGTTTTTGCGCTAAACATATCTTTTAGAGTTATGGCCAAAAAGTTAAACCTTGGTTCCATTAGACCATAACACCTTTTCCTACATGCTTTTGGGAGACTTCAGATGTGTTTTTACAAAATTTATCCGGGCTTGGATGTTTTTTTTTCTAAGAAAAGGCTTCCGTCTGGCCACTCTACCTCATAGCCCAGACATAGGAAGAATACGGGAGATTGTTGTCACATGTACCACACAGCCAGTACTTGCCAGATAGTCCTGCAGCTCCTTTATCGTTTCTGTAGGTCTCTTGGCAGCCTCCCTGACCAGTTTTCTTATCGTATTTTCATCAATTTTGGAGGGACGTCCTGTTCTTGGTAATGTCACTGTTGTGCCTTATTTTCTCCACTTGCTGAGGACTTCACTGTGTTCCATAATATAATCGAATGTCTTAAGCCCCGTACCGATTGTCGGCCGTAAATATTCGGCCGCCGAACGATCGGCCGATTGTCGGCTTGTTAGTATGATGCTTCCGACAACCGACAGCGACTTTTCGGCCGAACAGAATCGGGTGTGCAGGCTATACAATTTTTGTTGGCAGTCACCAGAACGGCCGATTGTTCGCCAGTCAGTACAGAATTCGGCCGACAAACAGCAGATGAGCAAGACTGGACATGCTCAGAAAAGAAAAAACACACGGAAAGTTAACCGTCACATGACATAACTTCTGCAGTCGGCTGTTGTTGGCCGACAAAATTCGTGTGCAGTCTTTTGCACTTTTCAGCCGACAGGACAGCACCGGACAAAAGACGGCCGATCGTTCGGCCGACATTCGGTACGTGTGTACGGGGCTTTAGAAATGCTTTTGTATCCCTCTCCTGAATGATACATATTAACAATGAGATTCCTCTCATGCTTTGGAAGCTCTCTGTGGACCATGGCTTTTGCTGTAGAATGCAACTAAGAAATGGTCAGCAAAGACCTAGTAGAACAGCTGAACTTTATTTGGGGTTAATCAGAGGCACTTTAAATGGTGACAGGTGTGTACTGACTCACAAACAAAGCTACATCCCCAGTTATAAGAGGGTGTGCAACCACATTATTTTATTTTTTATCTATTTTAGTTTTTATTTTTACTCCCCCTAAAAGATTTTAGTTTGTTTTTTTGCAATGGAATTGTACAGTTTATAGATCACATTACAAAAGGTGGAAAAAGTTCTGAAATGCATTATCTTGGTCTCATTTTTTTTACATCACAAAAACCTGACATTTTAACAGGGGTGTGTAGACTTTTTAAATCCACTGTATAAGACTGGCTTTAAGGGTACCAATATAATACCTGAATGTGTATTTTGTAGTCTTGATTTAGGACGGACTCTTCAACCCGTTTCATTTTCTCTTGGAAGGAGGCCAACTGTCCATTTAACTCAGCAACAGTTTCCTGCAAATTAAATGATTACTATGCTTATTTGATAGGGAAATATAAAGAACAACAGTAACGTGCAAAGTACAGTAGCCACAGGAACGGTTCATTAACAAGTCTATTCATTTTAATGCCGGAAAAATGAACCTGCGCAGTTTTTTGACCATACAGCACACCACAACGTTCACATTTGTGTGCGTTGTGCCAAAGCTCAGGTGCGTTAAAGGTTTACTGTATATGTGTGCTGGGGTTCTATTCAATCAATAGCTTTTTGTTTGTATGCTGGATCTTTAATCCCCAGCTTTGGACAAAGTCAGTTATGTAAATACGTGGCCTATGCACTTGAATGCGCTCTTTCCATTCAGAACGTCTCTGAGTGCATCATCACTGCTCTTTGCCCTGCTTTACAGAATAAAGCACTGATATATTACCAGATCAGTTATCATTTCCAGGTATCGCATCACTGCATATAACTTGACTTCGTACCTATGTGATCTCATCCATAACATTTTTTCAACTTAAAACTACAGTAGATTGTATAATCTAGCTGAACTCTTTATCTAGATTGTTACATAGTTAGTGAGGTTGAAAAAAGACATCAGTCCATCCAGTTCAACCTATGATGTGTGTGTGTGTTTGCTTTTAGCCGTACATTGTATACCCCTGTATGTTGTGGTCTTTAAGGTGTCCATCTAACAGTTTTTTGAAAGTATCAATGCTCCCTGCTGATACGACTGCTTGTGGAAGAGAATTCCACATCCTTACCGCTCTTACAGTGAAGAACCCCTTACGCACTTTAAGGTTAAACCGCCTTTCCTCTAGTTTTAGTGAGTGGCCACGAGTCTTATTGTATCTCCTTTCTCTGAATAGTGTGTTCCTTATGCTCGGGTCGCCAGTACAGTATTTGTACATTGATATCATATCCCCCCTCAATCGTCTCTTCTCCAGAGAGAATAAGTTCAGGGCTTGTAGTCTTTCTTCATAGCTGATGTCCTCCATCCCCCTAATTATTTTTGTTGCCCTTCTCTGGACTTTCTCCAGTTCCAGCACATCCTTTCTGAGGACCGGTGCCCAGAACTGGACAGCATACTCCAGATGTGGCCGGACCAGAGTCTTGTAGAGCGGGAGAATAATCTCTTTATTTCTGGAGTGAATCCCCTTTTTTATACATCCCAGTATTCTGTTGGCTTTGCTTGCTGCGGCCTGGCATTGCATGCCACTGCCAAGCCTGTTGTCTACCAGTACCCCTAAGTCCTTTTCCATCCTAGACTCACCCAGAGGTTCCCCCCCTAGCGAGGAGCTTGCTTTCTGGTTTCTGGCCCCCAAGTGCATTACTTTACATTTTTCAACATTAAATCTCATCTGCCATGTAGTTGCCCACTCCGTTATTTTGTTCAGGTCCGCTTGCAAGGTTTCCACATCCTGCATAGAAGATATTGGCATGCCTAATTTAGTATCATCCGCAAATACTGAGATTGTACTAGATATCCCCTCCTCTAGATCATTTATGAATAAATTAAACAGGATTGGTCCCAGGACAGAACCCTGGGGGACCCCACTTTCCACACCCGCCCAATCCGAGTACTCCCCATTAATCACCACCCTCTGTACTCTCCCCTGGAGCCAGTTCTCTATCCAGGTACTCACCTTATGGTCCATACCCATCTTCCTTAGTTTGTACAGTAAGCGTTTGTGGGGAACGGTGTCGAAGGCCTTTGCAAAGTCCAGATACACCACATCCACAGGCTTACCTTTATCTAGGTGGCAGCTCACTTCATCATAGAAGGTTAATAGATTGGTTTGGCACGAATGATTTTTCATGAATCCGTGCTGATTAATACTTATAATACCGTTTTCATTACTAAAGTCTTGTATGTGGTCCCTTAACATCCCCTCCAATATTTTGCAGACTACAGATGTTAGGCTGATCGGCCTATAGTTACCCGGGATATATCTCGGCCCCTTTTTAAATATTGGTACCACGTTGGCTTTTTTCCAATCAGCTGGCACCATACCCGTCTGTAAACTATCCTTAAAGATCAAGAATAATGGTCTGGCAATCACCTGGCTGAGCTCTTTAAGAACCCTCGGGTGCAAGCCATCCGGTCCCGGGGATTTATTTATGTTAAGCTTCTCTAGTTTAGCTCTAAGTCTATCTTCTGTTAGCCATGGCGGCACTTCCTGAGGTGTATTATTTAGTTCGGCCTTACAAGCTGGGTTCGTGTAGACCCCCGATTCCTTTGTGAAGACTGAAGAAAAGAAATTATTTAACACTTCCGCCTTTTCTCTGTCCTCAGTGGCCATTTTTCCTTTATCATCTTTTATGGGGCCAATGTGTTCTGGCCTCGCTTTCTTGCTGTTTATATACTTAAAGAACTTCTTGGGGTTCTTTTTACTCTCCTCCGCTATATGTCTCTCGTGTTCTATTTTAGCCGCCCTGATTTCATCTTTACATTTCTTATTACACTCTTTATAATGCTTAAATGCTGCCACTGACCCCTCAGTCTTGTATTTTTTGAAGGCCTTTTCTTTAGCTCTAATATACATTTTTATGTTGGAGTTTAGCCACCCAGGGTTTAGTTTTGTTCTTTTAAATTTATTTCCCAGTGGAATGCACTGGCCCACCCCCTTGTTAAGTATGCTCTTGAAGCACTCCCATTTTTCCTCCGTGTTCTTTGTTCCCAGGGTTCTATCCCATTTTATATTTTCTAGCAGTGAGCGCAGTTTAGGGAAATTGGCTCTTTTGAAATTCAGCGTCTTAATATTACCCTTGTGTTTCCTATTACTGTGATTAATACTGAAACCAATTGACCTATGGTCACTGCTCCCTAAGTTTTCCCGTATTTCTATATCCGTGAGCAGGTCTGCATTGTTGGTAATCAGTAGGTCAAGTACCGCATTGTTTCTTGTCGGTGCATTCACCATCTGACCCATGAAATTGTCCTGCAAAATATTTAGGAACTGCCTAGCCTTGGCTGAGTGCGCGGTTCCTTCTGCCCAGTCTATATCCGGATAATTAAATTGCTTTCTTTCCTAGCAACTGGAAACTAAAAGGAAACTGTCAGGAATATGGGAGCTGTCAATGCGGACTTGTTTTCAAAGCTGTATAGTCTGGGTCGGTCATCACTATTCTTGCTTCAATAGTTAGACTCCAACCTGAACAAATAGTTAAGTCAGCAGTTCTAACTACACTGGCTGTATTCTTGTTCTGGGACAGTGAATCACTGAGCAGTGAGACAAAGGTAAAGATGACACTCCATGAACTTGCATCTTCAAAAGCAAGCCAGCTACTGTATTTTCATCCTGATGGGTGACAGCCTGAAAAATGTTATCTCACGTCTTTAAAACTACATGGGAAGTATTTGTTTCCAGCACACCATGGATCCATTTTAGGAATCCATTTTTTTTTTTTTTAATAAAGCATGTGATTTTCACATGCCTGACGAAAGGGCCCTGCACAACTCTGAATTGTACTTACATGTGATTGCTTTATTAAAAGCTCTGGAAATATAAATGGATCCATGGTGTGAAGGCGACATATGCTTTCTTGTACATTGATTACTGGGTAACCAACTGGTTGTTGCTACAGCACCCCCATACCCTGGCCTTTATCCAAGAAGGAATGCGATGGGAATATATCTGATCTACCTCAACACGTGGTAACATTTTTTTTTTGCCAACAAATTCACAAAGCAACTACACAAAAGGCTTCTATAGTTCTTTACAGAGGAACTTCAGTTGTTTCTGATAAAATATAAGTCAGTAGCTACAAATACTGTAGCTGCTGACTTTTAGGGCCCATTCACGCTATGTGAATCAAACAGGAGTGTGCTGTGTGTTCCTGTGCGATTCACATGCAGTCCTGTTTAGTGAAATTTCAGCTCGCTAATTTTGAATGGGCTGAATTTGTGCCACACCAAAAGCAGTGCATGCACAGCTTTTTGAAACACACTGAAGCTGAAATGCATGATACATTTGTACCATGTCATCTGGTGCAGGCAAATGCACTGCGGTTGCGACCTGCATTTGGGGTGTCATTAACTTTGCACCGACACCCGCTGCAGATTGCAAGGGCAGTGAGATTTGAATGCGGTGCGGGAAACCGGCACAGAACCACGGGTTTCCAGCACAGTATTCTAGACTGATGGGCCCTTAATAAACAGACTCTTGCCAGTCCAGGGAGTCCAGCACTGTCCTCACCTGGGCTGGCTCTTTACCAGTGTTTGGTATACTGGCGTATCATCTTTGATGTTGGAAGCCAGCTGTGATTTGCTGGTGTTTCACAGCTGGCTCCCCACTAAGCATGCACGAGGCACGCTGTGCTTGCAGTGTGGTCCTGCAGCGTCCTGAGGCCTTTGACATGTCCCAGGTGGTTGCAGGCGGGGAAGGGGACGGGGCGAACTTTGGGGAAGTGGGAGCAGGCAGCTATTAGAAGTAGGTACCGACATCCAGAAAAAAAAAAAAAAGAAGATAAATGAGCAGGGGAGGCGGATCAGCGGAAGTTCACATTTTCAAGTTCCACTTTAAATTCTTCCCACAAGCATCTATGAAAAAGGACATTTTTTACACAAGTAGCTGAGAAACTATCACAAAAAGACTTGACTTTTTATGGTCATTATAATGAGATAATGCTATATGACTAATTTAGATGCTGTAACCATCTTATAGTCATCTTTGGTTATGCACTACTTCATTGCAAATGGATTCATCTTTTAATTATGCTGCAAAAGCAATGAAACAGCAGACCTTAAGGGAAGTGGTTAACTTTTCGTACGTTTCTTTGAGTGATGCCTTTTCTTCATCGTAGTGCTTCTGCAGCTCTGTGGGAAAGAATATGGTACAGTACAGTCATTTCCTTTCAAAGTAACTCTGTGCACACATACATAGAAACCCTAGGTTCAAAAGGTTTCACTTCCTTTATAAGGGGATAACAGAACCACACTACACCCTAATAGATATAGATAGATATATATGCTACATTACATGATTATGCCCCCATGAACTCTAAAAAACGTTTGTTAGTATAAAAAACAAAAAAAGATTCCCGAGGCACAGTCACAGACATATTAGAATTCATCATTATAAAAATATATTATATTTTATATATATTATTAGACCTATTCATAAAGCAGTATATGACCTAACCACGGCCATACTGCTGCTTTCCAATGAAAGTATCACTTCAACATTCAAAAAGCACAGATGCTTAGAGATTCTGAAACATGCAAAAAAAAAAAAAAAAAAAGTGGGAGGGGAGAAAACCCATCACATGATCGATTCAAGGTCATATGACAGTGCTCTCCTCCTATCTGTATGCGGCTAGCGGGAGGTCTGACCCATCAGTGTGACATCAGGGACCCAGCTTCAAATGATTGGATTCTTTTAAAATTTACATTTCAATATACAAAAATTACTAAAAACAAAAAAAACATTTAATTTCTACCTCTTCAGCATTTAACATATTACCGTTTTCCCCCATATTCCACTCCCTCTCCCACCCTCTTGTGCCAGATGCTTTCCTCCCTCATCTCCATACCCTCTTAAAATCCTATGCTATACAGTTCTCAACATATTTACAATTTTTTTTAAAGTCCGTCCACCTTTCCCAAATTTCGGAAAACGTTTTTGGTCCTTCCCTCTCAGATATTCCATTATATATATATATATATATATACATACACACACACACACACACACACACACACATATACATACACACACACACACACATACATATATACACACACACACACACACAGTCAAGTCTCTTAAACCATTCCCTATTGTGGGTCTTTTTGGAATTACTAGTTTTGCTGCATTTCAAAAGGGAATGGCAACACTGTACTCTTATAAGTTTTTTTACTTTTGTTTATGTAGGGAAATAAACAGCACCACAGGTCATTGGGTATTTTTATGCCCGTAATCTCATCCATGTGTTGCTCCACCTCTTCCCAGTACACATATAAAAGTGGTTTATAGTGTCCTTCATATTGCAGCCTCTCCAACACAAAATGGATTTCTCTGGTTGACATTTTTGTACTTTACAGGTGTTATATACCATCTCATATACCTTGCTTTGGGACCCTGGAACAAGCAAAAAAAATAAATAAATAAAAAAAATGTGGTGGGAGGGGAGAAAACCATCACATGATCTATTCAGGGTCATGTGACAGTGTTCTCCAATCTGTCTGCGGCTAGGGGGGAGGGCGGACCCATCAGTGCGTCATTAGAGGCCTGGATTTGACAGCCAGGTCCTGACCAAATAAGGAAATAAGATGGTGGCGCAAGACTCGGTGTGTGGTGGCGGATCACAGCAAGAGGATGCTTGATTCGAGAGTAGGTTACTAGAGCATATAACCCAGCAAAACAGGTAGGAGGAGTTAAAAAGCAAAATTAGCCCTGGGGTGGTGAAGCTCCCATTTAAAATTCCATTTGCACTGGTATGGCATTGTTTTACTTTAATTATTTTATGTTCACTAGCAGTTTAAACATCAGCTAATCATATGGACCAGTAAACCTGTCAAACTTGAGAAATGAAATGGAAGAAAAGATGAAAAAAAATACATAAACAGATATTACCTGCAAAAAAAATACCTTAAATAAAGACCTTAAGGCAAAATGATCAATGGTTCCAAAGATATAGACACCTAACATTATTGGCAAATCTCCACTTGGTTAGTAAGACTGCCCATAAGGTTTCTTTGAGTTAAGAGTGTATTTCACAAAACATAAGCATTGCTTGTACATAATAGCTATAGCATGACTTGCCCAAGTTTGTGACCAGTTTACTGTGAATGCATTGGGTAAAAAAATGCACATTTATGAGGGGAAAAAAAAAAAAAAAAGTGTTTTTCCTCTTGAAATGTACACTTTTACTCGGCATCTGCTGTAAATCCTTCAGAACACCATAACCCCCGCCCCCCCCCCCCGACATCTTCAGTTTTACCTTCACACTTTTTATCAAGTTCAGCTTTTAGACATGAAGACTGTTCTGAAAGACGTTTTTCCAAGTCTGCTTCTGCATCTCGTTTACCCTGTAACAGAAGAACGACATCTATTAACAGACAAGAAAATAAAGTCCATCTCCAGGCACATGTGGTGCCTCCAATCCCTTCTCCTTGCCCATTCACAAGTTTGCCATCATGAGACCTTCTTCCCAGGGTAGAGACCAGTGAGCCAGCTCTGCAATCCAGGCCTGCCACTGGCCGACCTTGTTGCCCTTCGTCGAAACATAATCACATCACTGCAGTCTAATGGAGCTTGAAAGAATCACACTGCTGGACAGCCAGTGATAGGTTTTCACATCATCCAGGCACTGTGATGGGCACCTGATGAATAACCCACTGCAGTGCAGAAGAGGCTGGACTAGGTACTCCGATATTTAGGCACAATAAAAGTGCGTTTAGGTTTTGTGTTTTTTTTTTTTTTTAAATAAACTTGGAGATTTAGAGGACGGTGGTGGGGAGGAGGGGGTTAACAGACATGACCTATAAAGCTGGACTCCAGCTATGTTGCTAAATACACATATGTAAAATGTTTTGTAAATCTATCTAGCCATTTTTCTGATTCCTACACTTCTAACAGATAGCACACACAGGAAGGTGACACCACTTTCTTTTGTTAAGAAATACAGTGGTGTCACTTCTGCACCTGTAGCCTGGTGATTGGACAATGAAGGAGCAGCAATACTCTGATAAGCTATTAACTCGGCTCCCTCTTCCGGGCAGGATGTTTCTGGTCATGTAGCAGAGTCTGACTGGCTCCTAGTGTTACCCCTCCGTCTACCAGTACGGGTACTGCTATACAAAGAATGACAGAGTTCAATATCCAGATAGAGGTGGGTAATTAAGCTAGTTGCGTGTAAAAATGCATTTAATCTCCAGCCAAAATGTACTTTGTTTTGGATAAAACAGGGAAGGATTAGAACCCTTGTTGGGTTTTGACAGCTATCCTGGGCTCGGTCTGTCATTTCTGTTCATGACAACGGTTATATTAGATACGGCATTGGGAAAAAATCTCTAACAGGAGCACAGACCCCCAACTCCTGAAGGAGGTACTAGCCTTCCCTCCTCCTACTACTAAAACATATGCTTTCTTTATGTTGCTGTTGGGGATATTCCCTCACTTCCTGTCCTAGTGACAGCGGTTTCTTCAGACAGGAAGTGAGGGAAGATCTTGCTAACAAAAGCACTGGACAGAAGTAAAAACTCTAAAGACATTCTAATCCCTTCTTATTCTATTCAAAACTAAAAAAAATAATTAAGAAGTTTTTGATGGACATACACTATTGCAAATAGAATGCACGTCTGTGTTAAGGCCCGTATACACTTGACGGAAATCGGACGAAATATCATCCGATTTTTCTCTCTCTTGCTCAGCGTTCATAACCGTTTTTAGTTGACAGTGCATAAATGTTCACGAAATTTCTCGTCCGATTTTTTATTTTTTTTGGGACATTTGTTCCTAGACTTCCGGGTCGTCAGCAACTTCAGATCATGCGCGGTCTTTCGTTTCCGATTTTTCACGGACGTACTGCATACACATTAAAGAAAATTGGTCGTCAGGGGACGGACGATAAAAATTTTGGTGTTTGTCCCTCCGTTCTTTTTTGTTGAAAATGTTGGCATCGGCTGCTGAAAGTTGTGTACACACTAGCCAAAAATCATATGATTTTACCTCGGACAGGAATTTTTGGCAGATTTTCTACTAGTGTGTACCCCACTTTAAACTATGGTTGTTTACATATCTCTAAAGATCAAGTCATTTTTGCCAGCAAGGGGCACGCGTGTGCCGCTTCTGTTGTGAATATTCACAGCAGAACCCGATCTACAGGTCCCGAGCACTGTATGTCCTCCGGCACCCGCCGATCGTCGGTACAGAACACAGAACGGTGACCTGCCTATGTCTATCAAGACATATCACTGCTCTGACAGGGGTAAAGGGATGGATTTGGTGTTCTTGCAAAGCAAGAACTAGAATCCATGTCTTCCCAAAGCAGCACACCGTGTACACCACTGTTTATAGCACAAACAAACAAAAAAAAACGCAGGAGGTAATCAAATACCACCAAAATGAAGCTTTTTTTATGGAAAAAAAAAAAACAACACATTTTATTTGGGTACAGTGTTGCACGACCGTGCAACTGTCAGTTCAAGTAACGCAATGCTGTATCGCAAACCGTGGCCTGATCATGAAGCGGGGTAAAAATCGGGAGGTCAAGATGTTAAAATTCACCCTCTCAATTTGTCCTGTTTACCGTTAACATCGAAAGTAAAAGAAAATCTAAAATTTTGGGTTATCCCCAGAAAATGAATAGAGAGGAAATCTGATGGGCTACTTGGGAAAAGAAACCATTGCGCAGAGAAGGTAAGAATAACATGTTTGTTATTTTTAAAAATAAAATGTAAACCATTGTTATTTTTAAAAATAAAATTTAAACCAATCACTTAATAAAAAGGTACCCACATTAATTAAAAAAAAAAGAATGCATTTATTACATTTTTGCTTTAAAAGCCCACAAAACATTGCAACCACAAGCAGTGGATCACAGGTACAATGTGGAGACTCCTGTTGACTCTCCCCACAGCCCCAAACCAGAACGAAATGAAGAGTAGTCTACAAGTGCAATCAGGTCACTGCACTTGTGCTCTATAAAATTTTTTCCAGTGGCAGATGCGACTTGTAGACGACCTATTCACAGATCACTATGAATTGATAATGTGGCTGTCTGAACAGAGCCATGCACAGCCACACCAAATTCAATTTAAAAAAAGAGAATGCTGCAGGGAGAAGAACCTGGGGGCAGTGCAGTTTGAGGAAAGGGGGTTAAGGGATGTGACCATGTTTTATGTTGGAAAGAAATCCAGTATTTAACCACTTAAGCCCCGGAAGATTTTACCACCTTCCTGACCAGGGCCTATTTTGCGATTCGGCACTGCATGATTTTAACGGACAATTGCGTGGTCGTGCGACACTGTACCCAAATGAAATTGACGTACTTTTTTTTCCACAAATAGAGCTTTCTTTTGGTGGTATTTGATCACCTGTGCGAGTTTTTGATCATGCGCTATAAACAAAAAAAGAGCGACAATTTTGCAAAAACAACAATATTTTTCACATTTTTTTATATGAAATCCCCCCCCCCCCCCCAAAAAAAAAAATGTAAAAATCTAAATTTTTTAACATTTTAGGCCAATTTGTTTTCTGCTACATATTTTTGGTAAAAAAAAAAAAAAATCAATCGGAAAAAGCGCATTTTGATTGGTTTGCGCAAAAGTTATAGCGTTTACTAACTAAGGGAAAGATTTTTGTTGTTTTTATTGTTTTTTTTTTTTTTTTTAACGAGTAATGGCGGCGATCTGCGATTTTTTTTGCGGGACTGCGACATTGCGGCAGACAGATCGGACCCTTGACTGACATTTTTGACACTTTTGGGGCTAACAGTGACATTACTACAGTAATCAGTGCTATACATATGCACTGTTACAGTAAAAATTACACTGGCAGGGAAGGGGTTAACTTTATTGGAGAAGGAGGGGTTAAGTGTGTCCCTAGGGGCGTGCTTCTAACTGTGATTGGATGTGGCTGTGTGTGTAACAGCAGAGATCTACGGTCCTACATAGCAGGACCGTATGATCTCTGCTGTTACACAGGGGAGAAAGACAGGCGGCTTTGTTTACATTAGCCGCCTGCCATTCTCCCGATGTAACCAACGATCGCGAGTGACCGGCGGACATCGGGTCCTCCGCTCACACGCGCGGGGGGGGGGCCGTGAGCGCGCGCTCGCTCCCTAGAGCTTCACAGGCTAGCGACGTAGTACTATGTCACTTTGCCTGTGAGGGGCTGACTGCCGACATAAATCGTCGTTAGGCAGTCGGCAAGTGGTTGAAGCATTAACATGTGGTCACACCCCTTAAGCACCTGCTAGATTATATGAATGTACAAGCTATTGAGATCTGAGCACAGGTATATCTGATTTCTGTTGTATTGCAGGTCAGTGGCCAGACCTAAACCTAGTAGCTCTCCCCCATGTATATGTTTGCCTCATGTTGGCATTGTGTCCATAGTAGCATTTGCAGTGGCAGAGCAGAGTAGGACTGGCCATAGAAGGATTACATTGACGCAGTTGCCCAGTTTAAACATGTATTGTAATACGTGTGAACTAAATATCCCTATTTTTATTACAAAGTTTGCTAGAAAGGGTATAGTAGTGTGCAGAGGGGGTTCATCCACTATTTTTCATGTTTCATGCTACACCCTAAATGTGGATGTAACATGAAACATGGGAAGAAAGATAGTGTATGTTTTTGAGACCTCTCTCTGTTTTTTTTGCAGTCTCTGTCCTGTCTGGGGGATTTCCTTTTACTTGCTTTCCCAGAGACAGAGCAGAAAGAAAAAGGAGATTTCTCCAAAGTGAGGGGATAGGCCCTCCTAGTTGTCACTAGAACAGAGAATGGCCACCCGGACAAAGAGGATGAATCTTCCCAGTGGGGACACAAACAGCAATACATCCAAAATTAGAAAAAAAATATTGCTTTACATACATAAAGTTAGAACAATACAGTCAGATCAGATTTAAAGGCCTTGCTATATGATTTAAAAGGTAAATACACTTTCAAGAGCCAATGTTCTAACAATTTTAGATAAATAGAGCACTCTTTTCAGTGTCAGCCTCTATTGTCAACTGTCTCTCTGACAGCTCCATGTATACAGATTGCACCTGTAGAAGCCATTCTCACTGGACTCAAAGTTCAGATTAAGGTAACAATGCAAATGGCTTCTTTATACAATGTAGTTGCTCACAAAACAAACATTTTGCAGTTTAGTTTCTTTCCCAAGCAGAACAAAGCTCCATACTGGCAGGCAACATTAAAAGAACATGTTGGTCTTGTTCTATGCATTTTTCTATAAAGTCATACTAAGTACACAGAACGCATACGGTCAATGAGCTGATGTAATTATTTAGTTGTTCTGTGATAAAAGGTAAAAGTGAATGGGACAGAGCACCAGTATTTATTGAACTCTTTGCTAGCATTTCTAGCATCTGCTAATAATAGGTGTTCTGGAGGCTATTGAAGTCATGGCTTGGCGTTTGTGTTATCAAGTCCTTTAAAGCGATTTTGGGCCATCAGCTTTCCGAGTGCAACCTGAAAAAGAAATACTGCCGATTTTTCTTTCGGGTCACTTACCTTATTATAGAAGAAAATATACTCCCCTTCCTTCCACTATCTCCCTCTAAAGGCCGCGGCCCGCGCCGTCTCTTCCGGTTTGCGATGACTCCTGGGAGCTGAACGTCATCGCTCCCAGGAGTCAATGCGCCTGCACCGGCCCCGCTCGTCACTTCTCATGCAGGCGCGGCATTCCCTGCTAAACAGCTTCTGGGCATGCTCAGAAGCTGTGCAGGGATGCCGCGCCTGCACCGGAAGTGACGAGCGGGGCCGGTGCAGTGCATTGTGGGACTCCGACCTCATGGAAGAGGACATGAAGAGGGACGCTGTGGCTTCAGCTGCCCACACCTGAGATGGCAGCGCTGGAGAAGAACTTTTCAAGGTAAGTATTTCTTCTTACAGGTAAGTGCGACCCGGGACAGTTCAGAGGCTATCCATTATGGAATGTACTAGCCCCGACTGTCCCGGGGGTATTTTTAGCTAAAATTGACCCCCGAGGCAGGAACTCCGCTTTAAGCAGAGATAAGCAACAGATTTGTTTTTATGCCTATGTATAGCCCAAGTTTAGGGCACAGTGTGTAAGTATTAGTGGAAAGTGACTTATTTTGAAGCTCTAACACCCTAGTGTTTGGGCTTCTGCTGTAGCTACAGGAGCTGGAACGGTTTAGTTTGGTCTGCTCGAGGATCCACAGGCTGGGAGTTTGATTACCTCCCCGACACTGGGAGACACTTCTGGAGATTAGGGCGGGAGTATTCAAATACTCAGCCTGAATATTTAGTAGGGCCTAACCAATCCCTGGGGCGGTGTGCCCAGATGGTGGATGGATTCCTGAGTGGCTGCTTGCCCTGGGCTTTACTGGGCTGGATGCTGGACTGCTTTCTTGGGACCATATACATGGGCTGTGTACATTCTAGGACCCTGTGAGTAGAGCCTCTTCACTTGTACTGAAGTTTTAATGGTCCCCAGCCGTGAAATATGGACTACTGCAATTTCCTATTACTTGCTCTACACTTTGCTGCACGGTCTCCAGCTGTTCACATATAGACTGTTCTAGCTTGCTACTGTAGCACTACTCCCTTGGGAGCTGCTGGTTACGGGTTCCCCTGGGTTACCATTAGCAACGACATGACAGTTCAACCTTTCCCAAGTGTTTTAGCTCAGTTAGGAAACAGTCCAGTAACTTTGGTTTTTATGGTTTTATTTAGAACTTGGATAGGAGAAGGGAATGAGTGGGATACTCCAACTTTATACACTATGCACAATAGGCTGGGACGACTTGAAAATGCTAATTAACGCTGAGTAACGCTAGTCATGGCTAGGCCGCTGCTTCAGTTTGTCACAAGCTGTGACGCAGGACTGAATGAACTTGCTGAGGTAAACTGTATCCTGGGGTAAACTGGACTGTACTGCAGAACAACTTCAGGGCCCTTCCTGGCACCCCCTTTGTTCCTAATCTTCAGGGTCAACTACACAGCACCCCCTTTACCAATGCACTCCTTGTATGAGCTAGCACCTTGATCCCCTGACTTCCCTGGAGTGGTCCCCTCTCCTAGGTAGATCTCCTGGTACTCACGATACTGTTTTTCCCCAAGATGATTCTGCCAGCAGCTCCAACTGTCAGCACTCTGGATCCTCTGCAGCTCAGCTTCACACCTGGTTCACTAGGCCAACCGCCTGAACCACTTTCCTCACACCTGCAGGAGGAGAGACAGCCGTCCACCTCCTCCTGGGACTTTGCTCCCACCAAAAGAGACCCTGTCACATGCTCCCCCCGGATTTATAGCCAATCCCAGGATGCACTGCAACAATGCCCACCCACTGAGACAGCCATAAACCCTGGTGCGCTACTGGTTAGGTTTCCTTCACTGTCCAACAAGCTCCCTTATTGGATACCAGTGGGGACACTCCCTTAGACCCAGTAAATCACACCTGGAAACATGTGACAGGCTAAACTAACAGATCAGGCTCTCCTTGTAAGCAGAAAAGAGCCACTAAATGCGTTTTCCTAGCACCTACCTAGGAGGGTGCTACACTACTACTACTTATGTGACTACTATTACTAGGATAGAAGTATCTTCTATCAGCTGTTTCATTTTGGAGTATCCTGCATTACTCCCAGATCCCTTCCTAAGTTCTACTTGATCACCTCAAGCAAGTTCGACTTGCAATACATTTACAAAAAAAGGCACACCTAGTCTGTTTATTGAGCCAGAATGAATGGACTGCTGTGTGCCTGGCTCTTTTGCTGCAACTTGGGATATAACCTATTTAAATCTACAGTGAGCGCTACAAATACATTATAACTCTTATTGTAAATAGACACCCACTTTTTTAGGTTCAGGTTTTTTCAATGAAGGGTACTTTTATTGCAAAGACATTTTAGTCTACTGCATTCTTTCAGCCTTGTGGCAACAATTTGAGAAAGGGAGGAAGACCCTTTCTGTTTAAGCATAACTGTGCTCCTATTCACAAAGCCAAATTCTCCTGTGGAGGATTTTGATTGACCTGCACAGAGCCTTCACCTCAACCCTACTAAACAACTTTGGAATGAACGCATATTGTGAGCCAGGTCTTCTTGTCCAACATCAGCATCTAACCTCAAAAAATGCTCTTTTGACTGATTGGGCACAAATTCATACAGATACACCCCAAAACCATATGGAGGCTGTTACAGGGGGTGGCGTGTATGTGTGTGTAGAGGGGGGTGGGGGGGTCACTGCATCAACTGTATATTTATTGATTATGGTTTTGGAATGGAATGTCCCTGTAAGGGGCAGGTCACTATAAATGTTCTGGACATTTAGATAATGTGCAAGAATTCTGATACTACTGAAGCCCAAAGCAACCAAGAATATTGCAATTGCTTTTAATAAAGCTAGTGAGAAGACTATAGGCTTACATTTGCCAGGTTCCTTGTTCACATTAAGGAACATTGCAGTCCATCTATTGTCAGCCAAATCAAAGTTTCTCGCTAAAGTGTTACTGCAGCGTTTACCTAGCACTATTGCTCCTGTAGAGGAATAATACTTCATCTAATTTTACAACTGACCTTTTCCCTCAGCTCCTGTTCTTGCTCCTCCAGCTTCTTCTTGTTGGCCTCCTCCATGGACATCTTCTCCTCATGGTGGGACTGAATGAGCTTTCTGATTTCTTGCTCATAGTCTTTGATTTTCTGCAAACATTCACTTGATCCATTTCCTGTGTTAGAACCAGAATAAAGAGAAAACTAATGTCAGCTCATAATCCATGTCTACAAAGCCACTTTTCGATAGCAAGTGAACTCCGTAATAGAATTTATATCTAATCTGAATTGCTATTAGTGAAAATGTAATTACCTAGAATTAACGTATACAACAAAGGGAGGAAAAGCATAGTCAATGGGTTGCCTACAGCTAACAGTTTCATCCTTGCCTTAAATCACCAGTATCTTTTGGGCGACAGATTCTCTTCTGGACAAATGTTTCGAAGAAAACTGGGAGTGTTAAAGTGTGTAAACCCAAGACTTTTTTTTTTAAAAGGAGTATGGAACAGAATCCCAGTCAGGTACCCGCTGGGGAGTACAAAATGTATAGAAATTGCTGCGCTAAGCGTCAATTGACTAAAAAATAATAAAATTAATATACAGATAAAAAAGCAGCTACACAAAAAGATTGGAATCATCAATAAACCAATGTGACAATAGGGGTGTAGCGCGTAATGATTAAATTAAATCACATGACAAGAGAAATCTTAAAAAATGGTCAATATAAAAGTCCATATATATTCTCCAATATCACTGTGAATCCACACCAATAATCTTAAAATTGAAGAGTGCTATAGGTCCACCACCAAAGGAAAGATCACTCAGATGCCCTTACCAGAATATTAGACCAACAGGTCAAACAGCATGGGTTAACAACATTAACCACTTGCCGACTGCTCACTAGAGCTCTACTGAGGCAAAGTGGTTCGTTATCGCCTGGCGACGTAGACCTACGTCGCCAGACACTCCCCTTTCTCGGCGCTGCCGGAGGCTCGCTCCCGCTGTATTCAGTCACAGCGGGAGTCGGGCCAGGGGAGGAGCAGCGGCGATCCCAGATCCAGCCGCGATTCCCAGATCGTCGGGGAATCTAGTGTGGAGATCTGCCTGCTTGTGTAAACACAAGCGGCGCGGATCTCCTAAGTGACAGGCAGGGTCAGATTGCAGGGTTCAGCATAGCTGAACCTGCGATCTGTCCCTGTGTCACTCAGTCACCTCCCCCCACACACGTTAGTAAGCACCAGGCATACATTAACCCCTCCCTCTCCAATAAAATTAACCCCTTCCCTGCCAGTGTCATTTTTACAGTAACAGTGCATATATATAGCACTGATTACTGCAGTAATGTCACTGGTAAACCCAAAAGTGTCAAAAATGTCAGTCAAGGGTCCGATCTGTCCGCCGCAGTCCCGCAAAAAAAAAAAAAAAAAAAATTGAAGATCGCCGCCATTACTCGTTAAAAAAAAAAAAAAAACACCAAAAATGACAGAAATCTTTCCCTTAGTTAGTAAACACAATAATTTTTGTGCAAACCAATCAAAATACACTTATTGTGATTTTTTTTTTACCAAACATAGGTAGCAGAAAACAAATTAGCCAAAAATTTTTAAAAAAATGTTGATTTTTACATTTTTTTGGGGGGAATTTCATATAAAAAATTTGAAAAATATTGTTATTTTTTCAAAATTTATGCTTTTTTTTGTTTATAGCGCAAAAAGTAAAAATAGTACAGGTAATCAAATACCACCAAAAGAAAGCTCTGTTTGTGGGAAAAAAAGGGCTTAAATTTCGTTTGGGTACGGCGTCGCACGACCGCGCAATTGTCAGTTAAAGTCGCATAGTGCCGAATCGCAAAAAGTGGCCTGGACGTAAGACAGCAAAATCCTCCGGTGGTAAAGTGGTTAAAATCCGCAATCAGAATCTCCGGATCAATGGTGGTAGTAATCATAATAGTCACTGCATCATTGGTAACAGTAATCACATCAGTCAACCTCTTTTTTAATCCTGGTGATCATGGTTTAGAAAATGATGGGGAATCCAAAACTCTTGAGTTTTAACAGGGGATAAGGGGGAATCTAAATTAAATGTATCAGCACCCAAGGATACTAGGAAGCAGGAGCCGCCTGTGTCCTATAATCGAATAGGGTTCATGTACACTGGGTGCTGTATGCATGTTCAAAGCAAGACTAATTTGGCATTTTTTTCCTACAACTGTAATATGTGCGCTAAAAATAAAAAATAAATACTACCAAAATAACCATTTGCCTTTGAAGAGAATCTTTCCTTTTCCACCTGCTGCAATGGTGCTCAATCTGCCTCCTCTATTCTCCAGATGGTACTAAATAGAAAATGACAGCCACAAATGGAGAAGACTAATAGTGCATACCAAACTGGCACACATTTGTCTCTGGCCTTGCCATAGCTTGTAAGATTGAACATCAAAGACAGCCGTCTTACCAGCTATGTGGTTCAGCTCTTGAGATGTCTGCTGGTTCTCCTTTGTTTTCTGACGACTCTGAAAGAAAAAAAAGAGAACTTGTTTTTGACATGGTATTATTTGATAAAGCTTCAGATAACACAAGGGTGTTCAGAGGTGCAGGAGTGTATTGACTATCCTCTAGCATCAGTTTCTACCAGTGTAGGTCTACAGAGAGAGATGAAGAAGAAATGGTGCAGACACCAATAGCACTGGCTTATTAGTCTAAATTAACTAAATAAAGTTTTAGGTCTTTATTTCCTTTTTCAATGGTTCCCATTGTTGAGTAAAGGGAACTCATCACAGGTCTATGAATACCTCTATAGTGGCATTGGTTTACTTGTCCAGGGACCTAGATTTTAAATTAAACCTTTCCTGAGAAAGATATTGGTTCTGCCATTGATGACCTCCTAAAAATACTATTTTGATGGCTATTATGCTGACCCAGGCTTCAACTCAATGACAGATCAAGTATGCATATAGGGAGAGTCAGAAATTCATCTTTGCATTCCTGCTCAAGGTCTGTAAAGTATTAAAGCCAGAGGGTTACTATGACAGCCAGGCATATAGCATTTACAAACCAGTAGCCTTTGTGTCTTAGAAAAGGCCAAGTTCAGCCAAAACATTTACATTCATTTTTTGTATAGGCTTTTATTACAGTATGGTCAGTGTCCTCACTTGTTAACAGGACAAAAAAGGATTGGAAATCAGAACATAAAGCAGTAGGGAGGGGCTAGAGCTGCTGACAACACTTTTATTGTCGTTTGTGTTTTCCTGGGTCATTGACAACTATACCCCCTTATCCACAAACCGCAAAGCTCCTAAATCACTCCCTGGTTATCTCTCTTCTCATTAGCTTACCTTCAAATAGGCTATCCCCCCTTTCAGTCCATCATGAATGCTGCTGCCAGACTCATCCACCTTACAAACCGCTCAGTGTCTGCTATCTTTCTCTGCCAACCCCTCCATTGGCTCCCACTCACCAAACAAATTAAATTCAAAATACTAACAATAACTTAAAAATCTATCCACAACTCAGCCCCCAGCTACATCACTAACCTAGTCTCAAAATACCAACCAAATTGTCCTCTCTGTTCCTCCGGCTCTCTAGCTCCCTCGCCACCCCCTCCATTACTCTCCTCCGAGATTTCTCCTGAGCCTCTCCCATCCTTTGGAATTCCCCACCCCAATCTATCTGATTATCTCCAACTCGATCCACTTTTAGCCTATCCTGCCCCCACGGAAAAACTGTTTTTATCCTCTTCATCAGCTCACCCCCCACAATTACCTTTTGTATCAATTGACCCTGCCTCTTAGATTGTAAGCTCCAACGAGCAGGGCCCACTGATTCCTCCTGTATTGAATTGCATTGTATTGTAACTGTACTGTCTGCCCTAAGATTGTAAAGCGCTGCGCAAACTGTTGGCGCTATATAAATAATTACATACACATGTGTCATAGGGAAAGAAGTGAAACAATACTCTCCCAGAAAGGGTCACAAGCAGAAATACGTTCCTATAAAAAGTGTACGTAAACCCTGACAATCAACTCTTATTTGCTCCCTTTTGGTCTTTTAAAAAACACAATACCAGCCAAACATATGATAACAGTGAATAGCCCATTAACAGATTAAAACAAATACAGCTTTTTTTTTTGCAATCTTCATCTTCAACCCAGAGAATTCCCCTGCATTCATTTACCCTGCATCTAGAAGCCTTCAGCCTGATGGCCAGCATATTTTATTCCACTTCGTCTGAGCCAAGGCCATCCCTGGACCTGCTCCAAGCTTGTGACTGGACATTGTAAAGAGAAGCAGCACAGTGATGAGCAGATCTCTGTCATTTTGTTTTCTCCTCCTATCAGAGCCCTTCTGGTCAGCACTGAACTGATTGGCTCCTTGTGCTACTTCTTCCTCTTACACAGCAGCCCTGCTTTACAGGGACTGTAAGAGGCTTATACAAGATCAAAAGTAGTTACTTACACTGTTTGCATTAAACAATACATTTAATGATGTATTAAATATTACAGAGCTTTAATTTGTGTTTTATACAATCAGCTTTAAATATAATATCAGGGGCATCTTGTTATATTTGCTTGATAAATGCCAAAGAACCTGTTGTTCTTGTCAGAAATTCAGCACTGCGTCCTCTACATACTTCCTGTGTTATCTCAATGCCTTGACATATGCCCATCCCCATCCCTATCCAAATCCAAATCCAAATCCAAATCAAAAAAAAAAAAAAATTGGCTGGAATGAAGCATTAAACACAAAGACTTCGCCCAAAGGTGTACGTGGATTACTCACAGTTTAGACAAACACTACAAAATCTCAGTGTAAACTACCGTGCCTGTGTCTTGTCAAAGACTGACTATCATTTTTATTAGCAAAGAACACTACACGTTATCAGAGTGACTGCAATAATATAGAGACTGCCATTGTTGGTGTAGCAGATACCACTTCCTCCTCCCTAGAGCAGTAACATAATTTTCGTATATATAAAGAGCACATAAGAAAGCTTGTTGATGGCATGGCATTTTTAAAGTGGTAGTAAACTCGGCTTTGTCGATTGAGCAGGGTCTTAACCTCTCTCAGAGACTGATCAAACTGGCTTTATGCCTGACAGATCTATAGATTTTAATATCCCTTGATTATTCTCAAACAGACATGCTCCCCGACAAGGTTCCAGGACTATAGCAAGTCTCGACAGAAAAAGCATTGGATACTGTAGAGTGGTTATAGCTATGGGAGGTGTTGTGGAGGACAGGACTCCTGCTTCGCTTTATTAACTTTCTGGCTAGTATATGGTTGGGTGGCCTTCTCTCTATCCCCTTACTAAGACAGGGCTGCCCTCTCTCCAGCCCTCTTTGCCCTTGCTATGGAACCTATTGCGTTAGCACTTGGGGTCTTTCCTGAGATCTGTGTCCTATGGGTGGGGTGGCTGAAGGAGAGGGTAGCTCTCTATACTGCTTACTTACTGTTGTTCCTCAATGCTGGAACCTCCTTACAAGCAGCCCTTCAATCTAGGAATACCTTCTCTCAATTTGCTGGTCTGAGGGTTAACTGGCATAAGACGCAATTCTTTCCAGTCTATGCTGGGGCGTGGGCTTCCGCCTCTGTAATGGGTGGATAATTTTACTTATCTGGGTATTATTGTTTCTCCGTCAGGTCTCCAATTGTACAAAATATTCACCCTGTGTTATCTAAGGTCAAGCTTCATCTGAAGGCATGGAGCAACCCCCCTCTTTCCTTTCTTAGTTGCATCTCCTTAAAATTAAAAAGGTCCTACCCAAATTTACCTACCACTTGGGTAATTCTACACAATGGCTCCCTAAAACCTTAGTTACTAAACTCCAAGAAAAAAGGTTCCTTTCCCTCCTTTGGGGTTCCCACACCCCCAGGAAACATAGAAACATAGAATGTGTCGGCAGATAAGAACCATTTGGCCCATCTAGTCTGCCCAATATATCTGAATCCTATGAATAGTCCCTGGCCCTATCTTATATGAAGGATAACCTTATGCCTATCCCATGCATGCTTAACCACTTGCCTACAGTGCACTTTCACCCCCTTCCTGCCCAGACCGATTTTCAGCTTTCAGCGCTCTCACACTTTGTCTGAGAATTACTCAGTCATGCAACACTGTACCCATACAAAAATTGTGTCCTTTTTTTTCACACAAATAGAGCTTTCTTTTGATGGTATTTGATCAATACTGGGTTTTTATTTTTTGTGCTATAAATAAAAAAAGACTGAAAATATTGTGTCTTTGTTTCTGTCATAAAATTTTGCAAATTAGTCATTTTTCTTCACAAATTTTGGCCAAAATTTATACTGCTACTTATCTTTGGTAAAAAAAACCCAAATAAGTGTATATTATTTGGTCTTTGTGAAAGTTATAGAGTCCACAAGTTATGGTGCTATTCATTGAAAATTGATCACACTTGATCACACCTGATGTACTGAAGGCCTATCTCATTTCTTGAGACACTATAAGGTCAGGAAAGTACAAATACCCCCCAAATGACCCCTTTTTGGAAAGTAGACATTCCAAGGTATTTAATAAGGGGCATGATGAGTTTTTTGAAGTTGTAATTTTTTCCCACAATGCTTTGCAAAATGAAGATTTATTTTTTTTTATTTTTTTTTTTTTACAAATTGCCGTATTAACAGGTTATTTCTCTCACACAGCACATGTATACTTGCAACTACACCCCAAAACACATTCTACTACTCCGCCTGAGTATGGCGATACCACATGTGTGAGACTTTTTCACAGCCTGGCCACATACAGAGGCCTAACATCCGAGTAGCAGCGTCTGGAATTCTAGGAGCACAAATTACACATATCATTTCCTGACAACCTATCGCACTTTTGAAGGCCCTGGAGCACCAGGACAATGGAAACCCCCATAAAATGACCCCATTTTGGAAAGCAAACAGCCCAACATATAATTTTTGAGGCATAATGAGTCTTTTGAATATGTCATTTTTTTCCACAAGTTTTTGGAAAATGTGGAAAGAAAATGAAAACACATTTTTTTCACACAAAGCTGTCCATTTATGCAATATTTCTAACACATCGCATGTACATAGCAAAACTTGCACCCCAAAATACATTCTGCTATTCCTCCTGAGTATGGCGATACCACATGTGTAACACTTTTTCACAGCCTGGCCACATACATAGGCCTCACATCCAAGTAGCGCTTTACACAAAGTTGTCCATTTATCCACTTTAAGACTGGGCCTATTTTTGACACTTGTTGTTTACAAGCTAAAATCATTTTTTTTGCTAGAAAACTACTTTGAACCCCCAAACATTATATATTTTTTTTTAGCAGAGACCCTAGAGAATAAAATGGAGTTATATTTTTTATCACACCATATTTGCGCAGCAGTCTTCCAAATGCGATTTTTTTTAAAAAAATTCACTTTTTTGAACTAAAAAATAAGAAAACAGTAAATTTAGCCCAATTTTTTTCCATAATGTGAAAGATAATGTTACGCCGAGTAATTAGATACCCAACATGTCATGCTTCAAAATTGCGCATGCTCACAGAATGGCGCCAAACATTGGTACTTAAAAATCCCCATAGGCAACATTTTAAAAATTTCTGCAGGTTACTAGCTTAGAGTTACAGAGGAGGTCTAGGGCTCAAATTATTGCACTCGCTCTAACAATCGCGGCGATACCTCACATGTATGGTTTGAACACCGTTTACATATGTGGGCGGGACTTGCGTATGCGTTTGCTTCTGCGCGCGAGCTAGCGGGGACAGGGCGCTTTATTTTTTTTTTTTTTTTCCTATTTATTTTATTTATTATTTTTTTATTTTTACACAGTTTAAAAAAAAAAATGTTTTGATCATTTTTATTCCTATTACAAGGAATGTAAACATCCCTTGTAATAGAAATAGGCATGACAGGTCCTCTTTATTGTGAGATCTGGGGTCAAAAAGACCTCACACCTCACAACTACACTAAAAAAGAAAAAAAAAAAAAAAAAATTGTTGAAAGAGGAAAAAAAAAAAAGCAAAAAAAAAAAGCGGCCCTTTAAACCGGTTGCTAGGCAACGTCTTTTGACGTAGCTCCGATCCTCCAAGACCATAGAGTTGAGTGAGGGCCATCTTGCCCTCACTCGACTTCCTGTCTCTGAGGATCCGGGACCGGATAGTTTTCCCCGCTGCCGGCGGGTCCGGTAAGCTGGGAAAACGTCTGGGACGCGGCAGGAGGGGGGGGGGGCACCTCTTCCCCTGCACCGTAAGGGTAATTCCGCGGCGAATCCGCCACTGGGACCACCCTTATCTGAAAGCCGACCGCCCGTCGTTTCAAAAAATACCGGGGTTATGGGGGCTATCTGCTGCCATAACCCCAGTATTTAGCTTTTAATGGCCGGCGCATATAGTCGTTAGGCGGTCAGTAAGTGATTGCATGTATATGGCAAACAGGTGACAATGACTGACGGGGTGACAGGTGACGATGACTGATGGGGTGACCGGTGACGATGACTGATGGGCTGACAGGTGACGATGATTGATGAGGTGACAGGTGATGATGATTGATGAGGTGACAGGTGACGATGATTGATGAGGTGACAGGTGACGATGATTGATGGGATGACAGGTGACGATGATTGATGGGATGACAGGTGATGATGATTGATGGGGTGACAGATGACGATGATTGATGGGGTGACAGATGACAGTCACTGACGGGGTGACATGTGACGATGATTGATGGGGTGACAAGTGACGATCACTGATGGGGTGACAGGTGACGGTGATTGATGGGGTGACAGGTGACGGTGATTGATGGGGTGACAGGTGACGGGCGATGGTCACTGATGGGTGACAGGTGACGGGCGATGGTGCACGGCGGTACTGATGGCAGTCTCTGGTGACCGGTGAACTTTAGGCTATGTTCACATGTGAGCGTAGCGATCACGGGCAGAATCACTGCGATTCTGCCCGTGATCCAGAAATCATTGCAAATTGCGGGGCGCCTGTGCGTTGCCTGTAATTTGCAATAGCACCCCAAATGCTGTGCGATGTTGCTGCGATTTCCGCCTGTCGAATCGCGGTAACATCGCGCAAACAACGCATGACGCTCCAAAGAAACTCTTGTACCTTTTTTGGGCGTCATGCGATGTTTGCGCGATGTTACCGCGATTCGGCAGGCGGAAATGGCGGCAACATCGCACAGCGTTTGGGGTGCTATTGCAAATCAGGGGCAACGCACAGGCATCCCGCGATTTGCAATGATTTCCGGATCGCGGGCAGAATCGCGGTGATTCTGCCTGCGATCGCTGCGCTCACATGTGAACGTTATGGGTGTCAATTTCTGGGCACTGATGAGGTGACTGTTGGGTGACAGGTGACATTGGGGGGGGCTGAGGACTGTGTGGGGACATTTATTTGTGTGATTTTTACTTTGTGACATGTGTACAGAGCAGTAACTCACTGTTTCTAGCTCTTCTCCCCTCATACTGGAAACTGTATGAGGAGAGAAGAGCTAGTAACACTGAGTTACTGCTCTTTGTTTACATTTTGTGATCGGCTGTGAATGGATTCACAGCCGATCACATAGTAAACAGTCACTGTCAGTGACTGTTTACTACCGCCGGTGACAGCTGTGTTCCTACGGAACACAGTGCCACCGACATGACCGCGCTGCGCGCTCCCGATCGCGCATGCGCGGTCATCTGGTGGGCGCCTTCATTGTGATCGGCTGTGTCATTGGAACACAGCCGATCACGTGGGAAACAGCCACGCCCATTGGCTGTTTCCCCCCTGCCGGTGACGGGGGGTGTCCCGGGGACACCCCGACACCGGCAGTGCAGGGCGGCGCGCACGCGATCGCGCGCCTGCCCTGCTTAAAGTGCCGCCGTCATATGACGGCGGCCCAGGATAATGGTCGCTCCGCTCCGCCGTCATATGACGGCGGGCGGGCGGCAAGCGGTTAAACTCCTTCACTGTATTTGCAGCTACCACTTCTGCAGGAAGGTTATTCCATGCATCCACTACTCTCTCAGTAAAGTAATACTTCCTCATATTACTTTTAAACCTTTGCCCCTCTAATTTAAAACTGTCCTCTTGTGGTAGTTTTTCTTCTTTTAAAATATGCTCTCCTCCTTTACCGAGTTGATTCCCTTTATGTATTTAAAAGTTTCTATCATATCCCCTCTGTCTCTTCTTTCTTCCAAGCTATACATGTTAAGGTCCTTTAACCTTTCCTGGTAAGTTTTTTCCTGCAATCCATGTACTAGTTTAGTAGCTCTTCTCTGAACTCTCTCTAGAGTATCTATATCCTTCTGGAGATATGGCCTCCAGTACTGCGACAATACTCCAAGCGAGGTCTCACCAGTGTTCTGTACAGCGGCATAAGCACTTCTCTCTTTCTACTGCTTATACCTCTCCCTATACATCCAAGCATTCTGCTGGCATTTCGTGCTGCTCTATTACATTGTCTTCCCACCTTTAAGTCTTCTGAAATAATTACTCCTAAATCCCTTTCCTCAGATACTGAGATCAGGACTGTGTCAAATATTCTATATTCTGCCCTTGGGTTTTTACGCCCCAGGTGCATTATCTTGCACTTATCCACATTAAATTTCAGTTACCAGAGTTCTGACCATTCTTCTAGTTTTCCTAAATCCTTTTCCATTTGGCGTTTCCCTCCAGGAACATCAACCCTGTTACATATCTTTGTGTCATCAGCAAAAAGACAAACCTTACCATCGAGGCCTTTTGCAATATCACTTATGAAGATATTAAACAAAATTGGTCCCAGTACAGATCCCTGAGGTACCACACTGGTAACATGACCTTGTTCTGAATGTTCTCCATTGACTACAACCCTCTGTTGTCTGTCACTCAGCCACTGCCTAATCCACTCAACAATATGGGAGTCCATGCTCAATGACTGCAGTTTATTGATAAGTCTTCTATGTGGGACAGTGTCAAAAGCCTTACTAAAATCTAGATATGCAATGTCTACTGCACCTCCACCGTCTATTATTTTAGTCACCCAGTCAAAAAAATCTATAAGATATGTTTGACATGATCTCCCTGAGGTATACCCATGTTGTTTTTCATCTTGCAATCCATGGGATTTAAGATGTTCCACAATCCTATCCTTTAATGGGGTTTCCATTAATTTGCCTACTATTGATGTCAGACTCACTGGTCTATAGTTGCTCGATTCCTCCCTACTACCTTTCTTGTGAATGGGCACGACATTTGCCAATTTCCAATCTTCCGGGACGACTCCTGTTACTAATGATTGTTTAAATAAATCTGTTAATGGTTTTGCCAGCTCACCACTAAGCTCTTTTAATAATTTTGGGTGTATCTCATCAGGACCCTGTGACTTATTTGTCTTCACTTTAGACAGCAATCTTAGAATGTCTTTCTCTGTAAAGACACATGCATCAAATGATTCATTAGTCATCCTTTCAAGTGGAGGTCCTTCTTTTTCTTCTGTAAAAACTGAACAGAAGTATTCATTAAGGCAGTCGGCTAGCCCTTTATTCTCTTCTACATACCTTCCATCCTTTGTTTTTAATTTAGTTATTCCTTGTTTTAGTTTCCTTTTTTCATTTATATATCTGAAGAAATGTCTTATCCCCCTTTTTCATAGACTGAGCTAGTTTTTCTTCTGCCTGCGCTTTAGAAGTTCTTATAACTTGCTTGGCCTCTTTCTGCCTAATCTTGTAGCTTTCCTTATCTTCATTGCTCTGGGTTTTTTTATAATTACAAAATGCTAGCTTTTTATTTTTAATGATTTGGGCCACTTCTGCTGAGTACCACAGTGGTCTCTTCCTTTTTTTGCTTTTACTGACAAGTCTAATGCAATTTTCTGTTGCCTTCAATAATGCACCTTTTAAGTAGTCCCATTTCTCCTGGACTCCATGTAATCCGTTCCAGTCTGATAAGGACTCATTTATGACTAATTTCATTTTTGAAAAGTCTGTTTTTCTAAAATCTAAAACTTTTGTTTTTGTGTGGTGTGACTCTTTCACAGTTCTTATATTAAACCACACTGACTGGTGATCACTAGATCCCAAGGTTTCACCTACAATGACATCATATACCGAATCCCCATTTGTGAATACTAAATCCAAAATGGCCTCCCTCCAGGTTGGCTCCTCAACCACTTGTTGCAGAGACAACCCCAGTAGGGAATTTAGAATATCTGTACTCCTGGTAGAACTTGCGATTTTGGTTTTCCAGTTTATATCTGGAAGATTGAAATCTCCCATAATGATAACTTCTCCTTTCATTGTCATTTTAGCTATTTCTTCAACTAGTAGATCATCTAGTTCTTTAACTTGACCAGGTGGTCTATATATCACACCTACACGAGTTACTGCATGATTAGCAAACTGCAATGTAACCCAAACTGACTATGTTGGCCTCACCAACTTGTATTAGGTTAGATTTAATGCTATCTTTCACATACAGGGCCACTCCTCCTCCTTTCTTGCCTTCTCTGTCTCTTCTGTATAAAGAGTACCCTGGTATGGTTATGTCCCAGTCATTTCTTTCATTAAACCATGTCTCCGTAACAGCCACTAAATCTACTTTCTCAGATGCCATTATTGACCCAAGTTCATTGATTTTTTTACCTAAACTGCGAGCATTTGTAGACAGGACTCTGAGCTTGTCATTTCTTAACCTCTGTGCTTCTGACCTGTTCTGGCATTGTTTCGGGGGGCAATTGGACTCTTGTATTTCCACTCTTTTGCCCCCCCTTCCTAGTTTAAATACTCTTTCGCAAATTCTTGGAGTTGTTCACTAAGTACATTTGTTCCTTTGAGAGAAAGATGCAAACCATCTTTTTTGTAGAGTTCCTTTCTATTCCAAGTAGAGCTATCATGAGAAACAAAGCCAAATCCTTGCTCTTGACACCATTTACTAAGCCATATGTTGAACTCCTTTATGCGCCTCTGCCTATCATTCTGAACATTATGCACAGGCAGAACTTCAGAAAATGAAATGGTGGATGCAAAATCCTGTACGTCATTACCAAGTGTGATAAAAGATTTTTTCACCTCTGACACTTCATTGCAAGCCAGGTCATTTGTCCCTAGATGGACAAGAACATCCACGTCCCCTTCCTGATTTGCTTGAAAGAGTAGGAATAAATTCACTATTTTTTCCAGACCACTTAATCAGAGAGAATTGGCTATGCTGATTGTTTTAGGCCGGGTTCACATATGTGCGAATTGGATACAGGTTTCTCGGCATCCAATTTGCATGACATGCAAGTGTGACCGACTCTCAATTTAGCTGGTTCACACATGTCCGGGCGGCCGTTGTTCTGCATTCCAAAAGGGTCCTGTACGTGTTTGGGTCCAGTTCAGGTGTGAATTCAGGCAAAAATTCAGACTCTAGCCTACAGCCACACATATGTGAACCAGGCCTCAAGCATTTATTTTGTTTCCCCAGCTAGTTACAGCTTATTGGTGGTTGCAACCTGACCTAACTCCTCTACTATCTTGGAGCCAGCAATTCTACAATCTTTGGAAGCCCTCCAGTTTTTCCTGGGTTGAGGTTTGAAATCCCCTCCTAATCTAACCCCTCCATGCTTACCAGATTTATTACTACTGCTATCTACAGGTCTTCAGTTGTCAGTTCCCAGGTAATCACATATCTCTCTCTTATTCCGAGCTGGAGGCTATCCTTCTTGACCTAGGGAAACCCACTTCAGAGCTGTATCTATATCCTCTTGTGGAGGCTATCCCTGAGCCGTCTTCCCTAAAAACAGAAATGGAGGTCTGATATCCCAGGGTTGAATGACGAAGATTGGTCGGAGATTTTTCCCCCTTCTCTCCTTTAGTGTCTGCTAGGGACATGTTAATCCAATTCAAAATCCTGCACCGGGTCTATATTACCTCTTATAGGCAGCACAATATAAGTCCCTTTATTTCTCCAGCTTGTTGGTGCTGCACACACCAGTCCGGTGATTTATTTTGTATTTTTTGGACTTATATAGTCATATATTGGCAAGGTGTGTTAAACATTGTTGCCACTAAAACACAGATCGTAATCCCCGTTGAGCCTAGATATTGTTTTTTGGGTCTGGTTGAAACTCCCCCCACGGTGCAATTCTGGAATGCATTTAGTAAATTCCAACCTGTCTTTAGATCAAGCGACATGCAATATCCCTGCAAGTTTCAGAGAGTATGGTCTTGCTGGTTAGATAATGCCTCCACTGCTGAGACAGTGGATAACTCTACCTGCTTGTTAAAGTGTTGCTAAACCCAAGGCCCTGCATTCACTATATCTGGTCTCCCACAGCACACCAAACATGGAAATGCAATAGTTTTAGTAAATATAATCTGCTAAAGTACTTTTTCTCATCAGCAGTATATAATAGTCTTTTGACATCCATCAGTGCATGGTTAAAGCTTGTAGAGTTTTCATTCTCATCTGATTGTCCTAAAAGGCTGCAGGACCCCTCTGTCTGGACAGTGCTGACTGGCCCTGTGGTGATCACATGCGGTGATCACATGCACTTTCCCAAGAAAAAAAAAAAAAAAAAAAACTTTCTAGCAATACACACCAAACTGAACATGTGCAGTTTCCCCCTACCCTGTGTTCTATATGGAGATGGATTGGGGACAGTGGAAGGGGAGGATCAGGGAAGACAGGATCAAACACCCTTTTTACAAAATGCAGAGATTAACCCCTTAGGTTCCACAGTGAGTGTAACAAGCATGCTTTACTAAATATACAGACTGATTTTACTGTTGTGGGTTTAGTAACACTTTAACTTTAACTATTGTTGGGGGTTGTTGGGGGTTGCTTGAGCCATGCACTACAAGATTAATGCTCCCCTTTTTATTTATTTTTCTTTGTTTGTATTTTCTATCCTATCCTTTTTTGCTCTATTGGGCCAGTAGGCCCCACCCCTGTGTGGGCAACTTTTGGACCGTTTGTGTATGAAAAGCAGTTAAACTTAATACAAAATATAAAAAAAAAAAAATATCTCTGCTTTGTCACTTTTACCTACAGGTAAGCTTATAATAAAACGTACCTGTAGGTAAAATGGATATAGTTACATAGTTACATAGTTAGTGAGGTTGAAAAAAGACACCAGTCCATCCAGTTCAACCTATGATGTGTGTGTGTTTGCTTTTAACCGTACATTGTATACCCCTGTATGTTGTGGTCTCTAAGGTGCCCATCTAACAGTTTTTTGAAACTATCAATGCTCCCTGCTGATACGACTGCTTGTGGAAGAGAATTCCACATCCTTACCGCTCTTACAGTGAAGAACCCCTTACGCATTTTAAGGTTAAACCGCTTTTCCTCTAGTTTTAGTGAGTGGCCACGTGTCTTATTGCATCTCCTTTCTCTGAATAGTTTGTTCCTTATGCTAGGGTCGCCAGTACAGTATTTGAACATTGATATCATATCCCCCCTCAATCGTCTCTTCTCCAGAGAGAATAGGTTCAGGGCTTGTAGTCTTTCCTCATAGCTGATGTCCTCCATTCCCCTAATTATTTTTGTTGCCCTTCTCTGGACTCTTTCCAGTTCCAGCACATCCTTCCTGAGGACCGGTGCCCAGAACTGGACAACATACTCCAGATGTGGCCGGACCAGAGTCTTGTAGAGCGGGAGAATAATCTCTTTATTTCTGGAGTGAATCCCCTTTTTTATACATCCCAGTATTCTGTTGGCTTTGCTTGCAGCGGCTTGGCATTGCATTACACTGCCAAGTCTGTTGTCTACCAGTACCCCCAAGTCTTTTTCCATCCTAGACTCACCCAGAGGTTCCCCCCCTAGTGAGTAGCTTGCTTTCTGGTTTCTGGCCCCCAAGTGCATTACTTTACATTTTTCAACATTAAACCTCATCTGCCATGTAGTTGCCCACCCCGTTATTTTGTTCAGGTCCGCTTGTAAGGTTTCCACATCCTGCATAGAAGATATTGGCATGCCTAGTTTAGTATCATCTGCAAATACTGAGATTGTACTCTATATCCCCTCCTCTAGATCATTTATGAATAAATTAAACAGGATTGGTCCCAGGACAGAACGTAAACATGCACCGTTTAGGATATATTCACATGTTTTGCAGCTGGTGATATCACTGGCGCATGTGCACTGTGCTCTGAATCAACGGCATACTTGAGTGTACCGTCCCTCCCACGTGCATGTGCGCGAGTGACGCCATTATGGCTCGGCGATTCAAAATGGCCAGAGCCTTCAAACTCTGGAGGAAGACCAGGTGAAGATAGAAGTCCTGGCAGCTGTGACAGCGTGCTACTGGAGGGATCCGTTTTAAGGTAAGTCTTTAATAATGCGTTAGTATGCGATGCAGATTAGCACATTATGACAAACTTGCAGGGGACCAGATTTTTTTTTTTTTACCACCACTTTAACTTATCATCCCATTGTTGAGATAAAACCCTTAGGGCCTTTATCAAAATTACTTTTCTTCTACACGTCAATGAGAACACACACGTAGCTTGAAGCAGGTTTATGCACCTTAAAAGGTTAATTGTACATCAGAAAAAGTGAACTGTAGGTCAAATCCATCTGTCAGTGAATTCTGTATGAAATCAATCATCTCAAACCAATTTCAAAACAGGTGAAATGCTCCTCATTTATCCCTTCCAGCTTAGGCACATCACTTTAGTGATTGAAAACTTTTTTTTTTTTTTTTTTCTTCTCAAAATAAACATGTTATACTTGCCTACTTTGTGCAATGGTATTGCACAGAGTGGCCCCTAAACCTTCTATTCTGGGGTCCCCCGCTGGCACTCTGGGCTCCTCTTCTTTTCCAAGTGCTCCCATAGCAAGCTGCTTGCTATGGGGGCACTCATGCAGGCTTGATGCTAAGTCAGGCTGTGTGTGTCTATTGACACACACAGCGTGGCTTGGCCCTGCCCCCCACTCCCTCCTCACTGGATTTAACTGACAGCAGCATGTGCCAATGGCTCACACTGTTGCTGGATCTCCTGTGAGAAGAGAAAGGAGACAAAACTTCTGCAGACAGGCACAGAGCTGGAATGAGATCAGTCAAGTGTTTTTAAAAAGGTAAAAAAAAAAAAAAAAAATACCCTTTCAAAAGTTGATCCCACCCTCCTTTTAAACGAGTTGTAAAGTCAGAAGGTTTTTTTATCTGAATGCATTCCATGCATTAAGTTAAAAAGCCTTCTATGTGCAGCAGCCCCCCTAATACTTACCTGAGCCCCATCTCCAGCGATGTCCACGAAAGCCTCAGCCGTCCAGGACTCTCTCTCCTGATTGGCTGAGACACAGCAGTGGCACCATTGGCCGCCGACGCTAACTCAGAGAGGGGGTGGGGCTGAATGGCAGCTTCGTGTCTGAATGGATACACTGAGCTGTAACTCGGCTCAGGTGCCCCCATAGCAAGCTGTTTTCTGTGGAGGCACTCAACAGGAGGGAGGGGCCAGGAGCTGCAACCAGGGACCCGAGAAGAGGAGAATCTGGGCTGCTCTTTGCAAAACCAACTGCACAGAGGAGGTAAATATAACAGGTTTGTTATTTTAATAGAGAAATAAAACGAGACTTTACAATTACTTTAACGCCGAGAATGCATTAAGGTATGTAGCACCCTACAGGTAGGTGCTAGGTAAATGTATAGTGGGCCTTGTCTGCCTAACAGCAGGGCTGTGATTTATTTAGTTAGGGTGTCAGGGCTTACAGATGTGCCTGCTGAGGGGAGAAGTATCCCCACTGGCTCCGGTGAGAGGCTTCTCATAGGGCAGTGTGGGAAGCCCAATCAGGGGACACATTCAAGCTTGTAACAACCCCAGAAGGCAGATTATGCTGCAAAGGATTCTGGGAGTGGGTATAAGTTTGGGGGAAGTGCGTGACAGGGTGTCTTTGGCGGGAGCAGAGTCCCAGGAGGGAGAGTACGGCTGTCTCTCCTCCTGTCTGAGGAAGCGAATATCTTGGGGTGCTGCCTGAGAAGCCAGAGAGTGTGGAGCTGAGGGGATCCGGTGTGCCGAGAACCTGCAGAGAGCGAGAGGGGTCCAGTCCCAGGAAAGCCTAAACAGGTCGTGAGTACTGAGGATTGTCCCTGGGTCCAGTTCCAGGAAAGCCTACACAGGTGGTGAGTACTGAGGATTGCCCCTGGGTCCAGTTCTAGGAAAGCCTACACAGGTGGTGAGTACTGAGGATTACCCCTGGGGGTCTGCCTAGAGTCAGAGGGGACCACTCCGGAAGAGGTTCTGGGATCCAGTGCCAGCTAGCTGAAAGTGGGTACCTAGGTTGAGGACCCTGAAGAGGGGGGAAATAATCAGTGAACCCCGAAGAATTCAAGGTTAAAGGGGGCACCTGCAGTTGGGCCCTGAATTGTACAGAGTGTGTCAGTAACAGTTGCAGCTTTATAGAATCCTACAACGTACTACCTCAAGCCAGTGCAAGGCAGGAGGGGAGTGTTCAGTGACTTTGCAGTACAGCAGTGTCAGTAATTCTACAATTTACAGTCTTGGGTCTTCTGGACTTATTGTCGAGGATCCAGCACTTCTTACAAGCTGCAGTGTGTTCTCTGTGTTAGTGAGCGTTGGCTGGCGTCAAGGAAGCGCCAACGGGCATTTTTCAAGGATTAAGTCCCAAGTGTAATTAGTTAAGCCTAAAGGAGTATCCCACTCATTACCTTCTCCCATCCCCTTTCTACAATAAAAAACACAAAACCAAGATGCCGGAGTTATCCATGTCTCAATTCTCACACCCAGGGTCGCAGCTCACATGGGCTGGAGAGGTAACCGGTAACAATGGCAGACCCACATCAGGCCATAGGCCTGGAAAACCTGCTACAGGTAAAAAAACATTTTTGCCTTTATAACCACTTTAATCCCTGTTAACATAATACTGATTAGGCTCTTTATATGAAGCACCGACCACTTGGGAAGTTTTAGGGTTTGGATGCATTCCTTGGATCCTACTTTCATTACAAAACCTAAAACTACTGTGGTCATTTTGGCTGAGGTTCTTTGTGAAAGTCAAGTCCTACTTAGTTGTGGTCATGTAAGGGCATTCACACTAGAATGGAGAGCTGCCAGAGTGCTTTATCCTTCCAGCAGCTGTCTTTTACCGACTGCAGTGTGGTGCACAATTCAGTGCCTCACTCAACCACACAAAGCATCCTTTTTCTTTTGTTTTTTTACAAACTTTATTTGAAATGTACAAAAGTGCAATGTACCGAGCTGCTATACAGTGCCATGCGATTCTGTACAGCTCACTACAATAAAATGCAGCATGTCTGCATTTAATCGCAGCAAAGCTCTGGGCTGCATTGCAGTGTCAATGGGACACATGGAAAACCAATCTTAAAAAACAGATTTCATTATCCAATCAATGTGTCATTTGATCAAAATGATAGAACCTGCAAAAGTCCCAGCAGGATAAATAACTTTTGCACACGTGCGCGTGCGTGTGTGTGTGTGTGTGTGTGTGTGTGTGTGGGTACATGCCCCTGTTCTGGCCAATCAAGACGGCTGAAGACCCAATACCCAGAAGAAGTCGAAGAGACAAAATTCAGGCCAGTGATCGAGCTAACATATGTCCGATCCTGAGCTCCATCATCAGAAATGAGTATTTGTGACAGTTCCCACTCACGATTTACAATGGTAAGCCAATAGGACACCCCCCTCCCCTTCATGTGACAGCTAATCACAGTGATCCCATGATTGGAAGCACACCTACCAGCTTCTAATGTAAAGAAATTCTTAGGCCTCTTGCACACAATGCTCCTGTTTGAGCATCTACTTTTTCCAAACTTTTTTTGTAAGCATTTGCGCATTTTCGCATAAATGCATGAAAACTTTTTCTCATGTTCTTGTACTGTATGTAAATGAGTCTTTGCGCATATTTGTGCGTATTTGCATGCATTTGCGCGCATATTGGCTTTAATTACTGACCAAAAATGCAGATTTTTCTATTTTGTTTTTACTGAAGAATGTACAGCGCTTGTTTATGCGCCTGTGTGCATAGGCACATTACAATTAATGGGCTGTATTTTAGCTCAGTTAAAAAAAAAAAAAAAGCTGTACTGAGCTTTTTCAAGCTGCAAGATGCTCAAACAGGAGTATAGTGTGCAAGAGGCCTTAAAGTTAAAGTAGTTCTAAAAGGCAGGTGTTTTTTTTTTTCTTTTATCTTAATGCATTAAAATTAATAAAACCCTTTTGTTTTCAACAGCCCTCCTAATAGTTTCCTGAGCCCCTTTTTGATACAGCGATGTTGCATGAGAGTCTCGGTTGCCCAGGAACCTCCTTATTTCCTGAGCCATTGGCTCCTGCTGCTGTCAAATCAGAGAGCCAATGAGGAAAGAGAGGGGGCGAGGTCGAACCAGGACTCTGTGTCTGAATGGACACACAGAGCAGCCGCTCGGCTCGGGTGCCCCAGAGCAAGCTGCTTGCTGTGGGAGCACTCGGCAGGAGAAAGGGGTCAGGAGTGCCAGCGGGGTACCGGCGAAGAGGAGGATCTAGGCTGCTCTGTGCAAAACCATTACACAGAGCCGATAAGCATAACATGTTTGTTATTTTTAAATTAAAGAAAAAAGATTTTAGTATCACTTTAAACTTTACCTGAACAGGGAAGTTTCGCTCTTCTTCTTCCTTCACCCCCTCCTCTCTCATTTTGTGAAGTTTGTTTTGGGGAGGAGCGGGTACTCTTTCTGCCAGGTGCCCGCTCCGACTTCCTCTCTGCTGGCCTAGGCAAGCAGAGTGGAAAGTCTCAGGCCTGGGACATGTCACGTGTCCCAGGAGACTGCAGGACCATTAGGAAAGTGCAGCGCGTCTCTCAGGAAGCCAGCTGCAAAACACCAGGAAGCTGGCTTCCCACAAGCAAGATGGCAGTGCCAGGGACTCACAGACCGGCGAAGAACCAGCTTAGACGATGATAGCACTGAATCCCTGGGCTGGTAAGTGTCTTTATTAAAAGTCTGCAGCTATAGTATTTGTAGCTGCTGACTAAGGCCCCTTTCACACTAGCGGACCGCTCAGATCTGCCTGTCAGTTTTTCAGGCGGATCTGAATGGATGCCCCATGCATCTCTATGGGGCATGGGATGTCAGTGGAGACATGTCCGCTGACATCCGATCCTGTCCGTCAAATCTGGACGGATGGAAACCCTATTTTCCATCCGTCCAGCGGATAGGATCGGATGAGAACGGACAGGCGGTCCATTCCCATCCGATTCCCCCATAGAGAACAGCGGGGACTTGACAGCTCTGTCTCCGCTCACAGCGCGGAGACAGAGCTGCCATCCGAATGCTCACCGGGGGATCGGCGGATCGATCCCCCGCTGAGATAAACGGAGTCCGCCGGACTCCCTTCTGTGAAAGGGGCATTAATTGGTTTTGTTTTTTTTTAACTGACTGGAGTTTACCTTTTAAGGGCTGGTTGCAGCTGGCAGTAAGGGGATAGAGCAGTGGTTCTCAACCAGGAGTCCTCCAGAGGTTTCTAGGGGTTCCCTGAGCAATGAGCAATTTCTGCCTCTCAGATAAGTTCCCGACACCATCGATCTTTTTAGCCGTTATTCCCAATGTTCACAAGTGTAAGGAGCATTCATCCCACTGACCATCACACGAATGTATCAGGAGTTGTAAATATAATAATTTTTAGCAGGGGTTGCCTGAGACCTGAAAATTATTTCAAGGCTTCCTCCACATTGAAAAGGTTGAGAAAGGCTGCGTTGGAGGATTAGAGGGGGGATTTGGTTTAAAAAAAAAAAGTAATTGCATAGGTGTCTGCTTTTTAAAAGTTTTAAATGGTTGACAGGTTCACTTTAAGTAGAGTTATGTCTAACGTGGGAAAGCTCAACACATTTCCTAATTACAGACATTCACCAAATGTAAGAGACCATAATAAAATCCCTAGAGACTGTTATCAAATTATTTGTAGCCAAGCAAGCCTTTCATTAAAAAGGGAAAAATGCAGACAAACAACACAAAACACATTTTGCAAAGTACTGCAAAACAAGCTTGTATAAACCCACGCATATAATATTTAAAAAAAGAAAAAAAAGGAACCTGTCACACCAAAGCAAGTGTGAAACATATCAAAGTACTCAGGCATGCCAAGTCATTTCAGACTACAAAGAGTTCACCTCTATGTATTGTGGGATGCAGGTGACGTGCCATGGCATTTGGAGATCAGCATTTATAAATGACACAGGCAGCACAGTGGTTCAGTGGCTAGCACATCTGCCTTGCAGCACTGGGGTCCTTGATTCAACTCCTGACCAGGCCACTATTGCCTGGAGTTTGCATGTTGCAAAAAAACCCACCTGGCGCTGCACGACCATAAAGATTCTGGAGCATCTTTGGGCTTTTGTCATGCATAAGGCAGCACTTTTAAGAGAAAAGGCTGCCCCATGTGGGACATGTACTAAAAAAAAAAAAAAATAAAAAATTGTAAATGGGGCCCTAAAGTAAACTATAGGCATTTTTTTTTCCATTATGGATAGAGCATGGGAGGGTTATTATAACTCCTGTTACTTTTTCCCCCATCATTGGGGATATTTCCCTTTACTTCCTGTCCCATAGCCAAAACAGGAAGTGAGAGTTCCCCCCTTTACTATGCAACATAAAGGGGATCCCTTGGGGCCCCCAGGTCACCAGAACTAGTGTTTCCATTGAAAGATTTCCTCTCTATTACTTTTCTGGGGACAGCCCAAAATTTGGGATTTTCTTTTACTTTCAATGATACTGTAAACAAGACAGAGAGCGTCAATCTCCCTAAAGGGGGGACAGGCAGCAGTAAAAAGCTAATGGATTAGTACACCAATCTCCACTCTGTTCAAAACGAAAAATACGTTTTGCCTTTAGTTATACTTTAATGCCCCTAACTGGCTGATCCACGGGTAGGGGTAGACACCCCCAACCAATCAATGTGGAGAGAAGGGTTGACTAGATGTTTTCGCGATCGCTACTGACAACCCCCTAAACAAGGCTGGTGTCAGTGATAGCTATCCCCCCTAATCAGCATGTACAAGCATGCATGTCAACAGAATTCCAAGCCATTACAGAAACAGCACAACAGTTCCAAATATAGAAAGTTTATTTTACTTAGATCCTACTTTAAATGAGTTCCTTGCAACCGTCTGTAACACTCTCCTAGATAGGTGTTAGAAGAGAGGATATCGTTTTTAGATCTTTTCTGCTTAGCATAGAGATTGCCAGGTACATTTTTATTGTTCTCTGCCTACCAGAGAGCAGGATCTGCTAGGGAGGTCTGCTCATGGTGCTCAGGTGCAGCTCAGCTTGTCTGAAGTGTTTCACACTGGTCCAATAGGTAGACATATTGGACAGTGGGAGGAAACTTGACAAATGAGTGCACCAGCATTTAGTATAGCCCTAATGATTGGCAGAGGAAAGTGCCTTGGTGCATGCTGGGATACTATATAAATTCCAAGAGCACATGTGCTTGGGGTCTTTCAGCTTGAGAGCGGGGCCCCGAAGGGGGGGAGGGCGGCTGCTCCACCTCTGTAGGAGCTGCCATGCGGCCTCAGATGGTCAAACTGAGGGCCTAAAGAGTCAGAGAGGAGGTGAACCCAGATGTCCTGCAGAGTGAACTGGAAGGGAGACACTGGAAAGGATCTGATTCTGCTTACAGATCTGTATCATGAAGTCTGTCCTGGGAGGGCCACCCATTCTGCTAAAAGAGTCAGTGGACGGGTGTTAGTCAATGGGATGCTAGAACGTGTCCTGAAGATAATGCAGTTGCATCAAGTCTGCTGCTAGAAAAGCAAGAAGACCTAATTCTTCCATACATGTGGCAGTATGGTTAAAGCAGTAACCCGGTGAGGCCAAGTGAGAATTATCCTTATCTACTGTGAATAGTTCAAGTTGGAGTATCCCACTATTCCCTTCTTTCATCCAAGTTCCACAATATAAAAACCAAAACCCCTGGACTGTTTGAGTAATGACAAACTGGGAGTAAGGATGGATGTGACAAATGTCCCCTAGTGACTGTCTGCAGGTAACCAGAGGAGACCAAAAAGTCATCACACAGCAAGCCCTATGGGGCCAGTGCTACACATCTACTACAGGATTTTACATAAACTCTCACATGGGGTGTGGGTGGGTCGGCTTTCCAAAGCCTGAGCAATGCAGTTTGCTCCCTCAGCCTGATGTATTACCAGAATAAAAAAATACTTCCAAAGCGGGTCAAAAGCTGACTATACACTGGGCAGCAGGCTGAACACACAAAAAAAGCCAAATTTCGCCGATTCCTTCATTCACGCTATATAGCTGCGGCTATTGTATTTTGACAGCAGACCTCCACTGACTGTCAGAAGATCCGTACAGAGTCTGCATCTGATTGGATGCAGCTACTTTTTGGCAGATATTTTTACACCTGGTTTCTTTCATTTTTTAACCTGAGACATGTTGGGAGGGAGATAGTCAACAGGGCCACCCACTGCGCGAAGTTGGTGTATGGCCAGTATAAAATCCATTGGTGCCTGTGAGAAGTTTCTTAGGGGTTGATTTACTAAACTGGGGAGTGCAAACTCTGGTGCAGCTCTGCATTGCAGCCAATCAGCTTCCAGGTTGTAATGTCAAAGCTTAACTGAACAAGCTGAAATTAGAAGCCGATTGGCTACCATGCACAGCTGCATCAGATTTTGCACTCTCCCGTTTTAGTAAATTAACCCCAGTGCATTGAAAATACATTGTGTTTATGTAAATTGGTCTGGAATCGCATTATCGGTTCAGATATGTGCAAATTCTTATGTTTTATGTAGATGTAGCCCTGCCCACTGGGGAGTGGCTAAGAATACACACATCCTCCTCACTTCTGTTGCCCTGAGTGTTGTCCAACCCACTTGACAATATAGGTTCTGTCATGGTAAATAAGACACTACCAGTTTTTCAGTAAAGAATCAGATTTACTTATCTTTAACTTTTGTGTTTAGTAAAAAGCACAAACAGTTTCAGTAAAACAGTCAATACAAGAACGTCAATGGTAAGAAAGATCCTAAATACTCAACTCAGAACTGGATGAGATTCAGCACTCAGGATAAAAAGGCAATCCTAACATATATATTAATATGGAATGGAGGAATAATATATTGGTAATCTGTAAATACACTACTCCAAGTGTAATGCAAGAGTGACCACAAATCCATGCTCTACAGTAATAAAAAGTAACTCCAACTATTACTAGCCTGTCTTAAGAGATTCCAATATCTTGAAATTAAGAGTGCATCCTATAGGGGGCCCCGTTTACATTAAATTGCAAGAGTCTCCTGGATGAGCAAGGCCTTGCTAGTCTTCGCCGGCAAAGATGTCCTCAACCAATCCAGGGAAAGTATTTGTAATCCACGGTAAAGGTGATTAATTAACTGTAATCTACCACAGGAGTAACCATAAACTGTAATCCAAACAGAAAGGGAGAAGATAGGTTTCTGTACTCCACAGCTGGTTAGCCATTCTAGAACTGAAGGGAGGGACAAGTCCTTCTGATCCGCCACGCACTATTCAATGCAGCAGTGTCCTATGGCGACCGTTAGAACCATTGTGGCCTTTTTCTAGAACTGCTTTGCAGACCTGCCCTGGCTCAGTCTAGTAGTACCTTAAATGCTTTAAATTGGATCTCTCTCACCCAGTGTGATGAACACGGTGTCCACGGTCCACACTATCAGTGTCCCACTCTCCTCAGCAACGCCCACAGGCTCTCAGGGCGTCCCTCCGCTCGGTCAACCACCGAGATCCTTCCGCACACCGCTCCCTCTCTGTCTCCAGTGTCTGCCGTTAGGCCTCCAGCCTATCCTTCGCTGCGCTCCGCAGCAGCTCTTTCCCTCCTCACGGCGCACTGTCCTCAAGGCAATAGAGCAAATCTTGGTCCCGCCCCCTTTATAAAGACACTCCCAGCTGCCCCTGTGAGACCCGCTGCTCCCTGGGAGAATAGTTCAATCACACAGACATTCCATGGTCCTTACTCCTCCCAGAACTATATCTCCCATAATTCAATAAGTCAGTACTTGAAGAAACTTTAACAGAACGAACAGTCTGAACAACTCCAGCCTTGCGACCAGGCAAGATAGATAGGATAGAATAGAATAGATAGGATAGATTTTTCCCCTCCTGCTCCTCCCCTCTTCACTTCCTGTTTCCTGTCTGATGTTCATGTGCCCATCTGCAAACATCCAAGATCATGGCCCCCCAGACGTCCGAACACTGGCATTGACCACGAGGAGCTCAAGAGGAACTCTAGCCTTACCTTCAGTCTTGTACAATTGTACAGGCTCCTCTTCAGCACCAAAATAGCTAACTCTGATTTCAATACACATTGTGAGCACCTTACAGTGTTCATTAAAAGCTACTCTAAGTCAGTCTGCCTTATTTTCTGACTGCAAGATGTCCATCATAATTTAGTGCACATGTGCCAAACACAAGGTCTGCGGGTCAAATCCAGCCCACCAGTCCATTTTATGTGGCTCTCACACCACCTCTGCGCCCACCCCCCAATGTCTCAGCAGTAAGCAGCAGAGAGGAGGACAGAATTCCTCCAGCAGATCCTGCGCTTCTTCATGCAGCCGCAGCACACCATTGACTTTGCATGCTCTGGTCTCAGCTTTTAGCAGACTCTGGCAACTGGCTCCAGCCCTTCTTTGGTCCTCCTCCAGACCCTGCACTTTCTACTAACCGGCTCCTTCCTAGCAGCAGCACAATATAAGGGGGCTGCACTGTGATGCAAGGGAGGGTGGGGGACTCTTGACTTCTGATGTAAGGGGGAGGTCGGATGCTCTGGACATCTAGTTTTAAAGATACAACCGGCCCCTTAGAGAGCAACCATAATGCTGATGCGATGAAATTGAATTTGACACCCGATATAGCACTTTCCTCATCCGCTTTACTGTTCCTAGCTTCCCGTTTTCATTCATTGAATATCATTTTTTTTTTTTAATCATGGAGGCTCAGTGTCACGTGGGAGGGGGCACATTAACCTGGGTAGTATGCATGCAAATACTGCCTGACTTCCACCCATCAAAGCATTTTGATATTTGCATAACTCCTCCCAAGAGCCAGCCCACTGCTTGTATCAGGTTTGAGGGCTCTTGAGAAAAGTACAGAGGATGGTTTCAGCCAGCCCTGATATGCCTACATTGCATAGAGAAGCAAAGAGGTCCAGTGATCAGGGGCAGACTGGCAACTTTCAGCCCAGGGGGCAAGTACAAACCAGAGGCACACGGTGCAGCGACTCAGCCCCCCTTCCACTCTCTCTCTTCCCGGCCTCCTTGTGACCCCAATTCCAGGCTGAAGCTCCGCTCCAGGTACTCTCTACTCACCGGCCGAATCTGGTTTCCCCACCTGACCAGCAGGGGCGGTTGGGGGGAGTGGAGACAGTTCAGTCAGGGCTGGCCTGAGGAGGAGAGTCTCCAGTGGGACATGGAACCGGCCTCTGCTTGGACATAGCTTAAACCATCCATGCTGGGGGGGGGGGGGGGGGAGGGCAGCACTCTGTCCTTGTCTTAATGCCACCCTCAGTAGGTCAGCGGTGGGGACTTTTTACTTCTCATCACCAGGAATCCATTAGGCATGTCTGTGGCAGAAGCAGTGCAGCCTATTTATGGGGCATTAGAGTGGCCTGGGTGGCAATTGCCCCCCTGCCCAGTCCTCCCCTGCCAGTGATGATGTCATGGAGTATAAAAATAGGCATATAATGGAAAAAAAAAAGGGGGGGGCAGAGAAGGAACCAGGGAATGTAAAATATACGCAGAATAAAGAAAAATGTAAACTTGTAAAACTCCATTTAGTACAGATATATCAGTTCCCTATTTGCCCGAAGCTGTTTAACGCTTTGTTCTTGTTTGTCCTTTCACCTGACATATTTGGGTAATTATCTGCCAGTATAACTCCTCTTTTTTCTTTAAGTGTGAAAGCATCGCAACTATGAAAATGATCAGGGTGTCTCCTGCAGATGACATATTTTCTTCCTTACGCCAGCATTCCCGTGTCAGGTTTGATAGAGGAGATATTTTTTTAATGTGGGTCAGGAAAACAGGAAGGTTTGGTGGAAAATAAGAAGATTGATGACACATGATACACAAAGCATATGTGTTCATCCCAGCCTCTCATGACTCTGTATAGACTAACAGTGTGGTTTCATTGCTTGGGTACAAAAAGGACCCGCTGCACACAATGTCATCGCAGTACTGTGCTTTACTGCATTGGTGCAATGCGGGAATATTTTGAATGGTACCCCAGTAATGGATACATGTTGGGATGCAATTCAGAATGAATGGCACTGCGACGCACCAACGTACTTTCTTTAAAGCAGCGTTTTTTTAAATGATCGTAAATGTTGGGGTGGTGCGCTATTCTATTGTAGCACCCTACAGGTAGGTGGTAGGCAAAATATAGTGGGCTTTGTCTGCCTAACAGCAGAGCCATGTTTTCTTTTGTGCAGGTAGGTTGTCATGGCTACCCAGTGTGTCTGCTGAGAGGGGAGTATCCTCACTAGCTCCTGTGAAAGGCTTCTCATTGGGCAGTGAAGGGAACCCAATCAAGGGACACATCCAAGTTTGTAACAACCCAAGAAGAAAGATTATGCTGCAAAGGATTCTGGGAGTGGGTATAAGTTGGGGGGAAGTGCGTGACACGTCTTTGGCGGGAGCAGAGTCCCAGGAAGGAGAGTGCGGCTGTCTCTTCTCCTGTCTGAGGAAGGTGGATGTCTCGGGGTGTCGCCTGAGAATCCAGAGAGTGCTGAGTTGAGCTGAGGGGATCCGGTGTGCCGAGAGCCTGCGGAGAGAGAGAGGGGTCCAGTCCCAGGAAAGCCTACACAGGTTATGAGTACTGCGGATTGCCCCTGGGGGTCTGCCTAGAGTCAGAGGGGACCACTCCGGAAGAGGTTCGGGGATCCAAGGTCAGCTAGCTTTAAAGGGGGTACCTAGGTTGAGGACCCTGAAGTGTAAAAGGGGTACATAGTCAGTGGACCCTGAAGAGTTCAAGGAGCAAAGGGGGCACCGTCAGTCTGGGCCCTGAATTGTATTTCCTTTTGCCAGTTACAGTGTTAGCTATTTGGAGTTCTACAAAATACTACCTCAAGCTGTGCCAGGCGAGGGAAAAGTATTCAAAGACTTACACAGTGAAGCACTGTCAGGGGTTCCACAGTTTTCAGTCTTGGATCTACTGGACTACAGGTCGGGGATTCAACACTTCTTCTGTTTTACAGAGTGTTCTCAGAGTCAGTGAGCGTTGGCTGGCGCTGGCTAGCGTCAAGGAAGCGCCAATGGGCATTTTTCCAGGATCAAAGTCCCAATTGTAATTAGTTCAAGCCGAAAGGAGTATCCCACTCATTCCCTTCTACCATCCCCTTAATTTATAATAAACACCACAAACAAAGATGCCGGAGTTGTCACTGTTTCAATTGTCACACCCAGGGACATAGCTTACATGGGCTGGAGAGTATTCCGGTACTAATGGCAGACCCACATCAGGCCACAGGCCTGAAAACCTTGCTACACTATTAATAAAAACACAGTGTAAAACTTCCATAAACCCATAATAGGGTAATATAAATAGTGTATTAATAGACAACCAAAAGTCTATAGGCAAAAGTCCATATACAGAACAACATAATAAAGACAGCCAAAAAAATCAAAAGTGCCAATGGGAACTGTGCACTGTCAATACAAAAAATGTATGTTTGAACAATAAAAATGCTCTAAAAAAAAAAAAGAGTTAAATATAAGTGAAAAATAGCAATAGGTTCTTTTCCCAGTGAACATAGTGATACATTTGTGAGTCACTCATACATGCAGTGCTTCTCAGTAAAAAAACTTCAATGCTCAGTAGTAAAACTGCAGCACAATGCTATCTCACAGTGCACAAAAAGCCAATCCGCAAAGGGGAGTCCAATATCTTCCTTTAAATCCTCCTCTACCCAGAATGGCTAAACCCCACAGTTATGTGTGGACAAACACAGAAAGATCTAATTGTGCAGTATGTTTTAAAACACATTTATTGATTAAAAACAACTTAATCCGATGCACTCACATTTATAGAAGCTTGTGATTGCATAAGATCCAATATAGTATATTCCCTTCTGGTGCAGAGAGACGCTTCAGATCCCTAATACGGGTCGCAGTGACACCAGATCTGACATCACTGGCTCCTCCTACGCGTTTCGTCAATGGTCACGTGACACCTTCAGGGTCAGGTGTTTTTTAAATGGACCTCTAAGTATTTTGAGGAAGATTAGAAACTTCACTTACTACAGGAAGTTCTGCCAACTGTCTCTCAAGCCCCCCCCCCCCCCCCCCACTAGAAGGAACCAGTGTTCTATGAGATTACCACTACCTGGCCAATCATTTAATGGAAGTGACTTTCTGACCAACAAAATACTACGTATGAGCTATGCGTTCCAACGTGCGTTCCATGGCGCTATGCGTTCCAAACACTTCATGATCTGACGGGTAGCAGTAATCTGATAGAACACCCATGCGGACATCTTACCACACCCAGCGACGTCTTGAATTTCAGAAATAAAGTGAGCTTAAATAAATATAGTACATTGACACCTGTGATGCTGTTTTGACGTTTCAAGTTGGACGCCATCAGTAGGAAGTTGGCAGAGGCCATGTTGGTACACCCCGCATTGCTCAGCGCTAAACATTTATGCTTTCAAAATTAAACATCCAAACAGCATCACAGATATCAATATACTATATTTACTTTATATACGCTCACTTTATTGCTAAAATTACTCTGAAATTCAAGACGTAGCTGGGTGTAGTAAGATGTCCGCATGGGTGTTCTATCAGATTACCACTACCCATCAGATCATCAAGTGTTTGGAACGCATAGCACCTGGGAACCCATGTTGGAACGCATAGAGTATGCGCAGTAAGTAGGTATTGGTGGGACCATCACTTCCATTACACGATCTGACAGGTAGCAATAATCTGATAGAACATAGGTTGTGGGGCCACAGAAGTCACAACTGCCTTCCCACGGTAAACATGGCAGTACCAGGGACCTGACAACAAACGAAGAACAAGCCCAGGTGCAGACAGTGCTGGATCTCTGGGCTGGTAGGCTTCATAGTTGGTAAGGTTGAATAAAGACACTGGTCTATCCAGCCCAACCTGGTAGGTGTCTTTTTTTTTTTTTAAACTTAATTTACTTTTTAAAGCGTAGTAAACAGCTACAGTTTAAAGAAAAACACCTGTAAGGCAACTGCATAATGTGCTAGTATACATTGCATACTAGCACATTATGAAATACTTACCTTAGAACAAAGCCCTCCTGCGGCGCTCTATCACCGCCAACAGGGCTTCTATCTTGCCTCGGTCTCTCTTCTGGGTTCGTGGGCTCCAAGTAAATGAGTGGTCGAGGCCGCGATGACGTCACTCCGGCACAAAGATCTGAAGGTCGGGCATGGTATGCGGACCTTCAGAGCTCATGAGCCGGTGAAATCACTGGCTGTAACCAGGGTGAATATCTCCTAAATGGTGCACATTTAGGAGTGAGGCTTACCTGTAGTTAGAAAAAAAATAAAGCAGATTTTACTACTGCTTTGAGTTTTTTTTTTTTTTTACAGATTCATACTTACCTTGGAACCGAGCAAACACCACGATCGCTCGGTTCTCAGGGCTACCTAAACAGAGAGCTGGTGACTGTCAGTCATCAGCTCTCTGCTCAGCCCCCCCTCAGGGTATGAAGACATCAGTAGAAGGAGTTAATGCAGTGTGAAGACACGTGTGGTTACCTAGGTTAACAGAAGTTTAACAAGCAGCCTGTCGGTAGCGTGTGCCTGTTGCAGGTGGAATGGCCTCTAGCAGCAAGGTAGATGTTGTTGGCCTTTCTTCCACCAGCGGTCTGTCTTCCAGAAAAACGGGAGCAGATTTGTGCAGCAGAGAATCTCATACTGTAGAGAGGTACGGAAGTTCAAGAGTTAAGTGCATGTGTGGAGCCCACACATAGCACATGGCGTTGACCACTCCGCTACTGGGAATAATAATGGAAAAAGCTGGACAGGTAGATGTGGACAAGGCTCAGTGTGTCCCTCCAAAATGCAAGTTATGGAGAAGGTGTACATTGTCATGGGGACCCGAAAGTTAACTGGAGAATAGTCCTGGTGCAAATGTACATGGTGTATATTCAAGAGTAGAGGCCTGCCTTAAGGTTGAGTATTCCCCCCATGGCAGCTTCAGACTTGTCCCAGGGCATTGGTGGAAATAGCACAAGAGTAAAAAAAAGGTACCCCATGTATAGTGAAGTGATCCTTTTAAAGGGTGCCTAGCATAGGCCAGAAGAACCCACCCTGGAGTAGACCTTTAATGTGACCCTCTTGCTTGGTGCCAAACGAGGATGGGAGCACCTGTGTCAGGACCCGGACTTGAACCTGGGACCTCCAGTGTGTCTGGCAATGACTCTAATTGCTGAGCCACCTGGAATGCTGGACAGCTCCTTGGACAAATCCTTGAATGATCCTGCCGTGAATCTTGATTGTCTTGAACCTTGAACTCTTTGCTACTCACATGAACTTCCTTATTTAAGCCATGTCTCTGCACTTCCAGGTCGCCAGAATATTGTGCCTTCACCAGCCAATATCTCGCTTGTCTCTCCTGCTGCCGCCCCTATCTTTGCTACCATTCGTTATCGACACTTGGCTTGTTCCTCGACTACGCTTCTGCCTAATCCCGACCTGCAACCACTTGTTACCGACCTTTGGCTATTCCTAGACTATGCTTCTGCTTGATCCTGACCTGCTATATCTGCAACTGGACCCTGGCTTGCTCACCTCCTGGTGGGGCGATCCTGAGGACTGCGACTGTAACGCTCCTGCGTTTTATGTATGATGTGGATTTTCAGCTGCAGAAATATTCCACTTCAGTAGTCATGTAGAGAAACGCTGAGACACCATTCCCAACTCTCAATGACTCCTCATGTGTGGATGATCTCAATTCAGCAAGTAAATACACACACTCAATAAGATGTTTCCTAGAGTGACTTATGTATATAGTAACACAGTGATGATAGGCTGAAGAGACAGGTTGGGTAGAGATGGTAGATGACAGACACTTGAAAGGAAATGTTCTTGAAAGTAAGATAGTAGCAGATGGGATGCAGATAGGTTTAGCAATCATGTATGGTAGCAGATGACAGAGTAGCAGGTGGACATACAAGAGAGATCAACCCAGTGCAAGAACAGGTGGTAGTAGGCTCAAGAGCTAGCAATCTTAGATAATGCAGATGTAGTAATAGTCCTTAGTATGCAGAGCTAGATAGTATAAGCTTTAGTATGAAAGTTATAGAGGTTTCCCCTGTGGGGTACTTATCACTAATAGCAATGTAGCAGAGGAGAGGTTCGGCAAGAGCGGATGATCCGGTAGCGGGATACAGGGATCAGCGCAGCGTGGTTCCGACAGCGAGGTATGCTTGCAAGCATGAGAGCTTCAAGACAGGTTAGCATCAAGGCACAAAGCAGTTTGAACGAACACATGTGAGTGAGAGCCGGCGATCTAAATAGCCATCCAGTCCGGCGCTCAGTGATGACAGCATCAGTCTTAAAGGTGTATGCGCACCTTACCAAAAGAGAATGGTGGGGCGCATACACTTATGAAAGAGTAATTAGGGTACCCAAAGGTACCAGAACATTACAGCGACCTGGTACTAACACGCAGCAAAATCCATCTCCACCATCAGGAGCGCTGGTGAACACCGATTAATACTTAGATTCCGCACCTCAGATGAGCCTGCGTCATCTGCCAGTGTGACCTGCCTGTGTTCCTATCCAGCTGGTTCCCGTGTAAGCTGCTATAGGTTTTGGTCTTCGAGCCTGACTCCAGATCGTGACAACCTGCCTACCACATGCTCTTGTCATTACTTGCTGATCTACTAATAAACATCTGTAGTGAGGCTAGCCATATATGTTTGGATTTCACCAGATTTACCCATGCATGGTAAATAGAATGGATGGTGGAAATCTCCCTTGCCAGCTATTGTATTTAGACAACCAACACATCCTTGTAATTGGATGATGTTATTGCTCAGCCGTCAACTTTCCACCCAACTCCTATTTCTCATTTAAAACTTGTCAAACCGGGCAGTACTGTCAGGGCCACCCACAACTGAAATTTCAGCTTTAAAGTTACACTGCCTGCACTGGGCATAATGTATGACATTAACGCTTCTAATACACGATGCTCTTTTAACCACTTGCCGACTGCCTAACGCCGATCTACGTCGGCAGTCAGCCCCTCACAGGCAAAGTGACGTAGGGCTACGTCACTAGCTTGTGAGGGTCTAGGGAGCGAGCGCGCGCTCCCGCTCCCGCGTGGTCACGGACCCCCCCGCGCGTGTGACCGGCGGACCCGATGTCCGCCGGTCACTCGGCGATCGGCGGGGGAGAGGGAGAATGTCAGGCAGCTTGTGTAAACAAGCCACCTGTCATTCTCCTTGCTGTTAGGATACTGATCACTCGGATCTAGTATGTAGATCCGTTGATCAGTGTCCATACAGCTCAAGCCCCAGCCAATCACAGTAGAAAGCACGCCCCTAGGGATACACACAGCCCCTCCCTCCCAAATAAAGTTAACCCCTTCACTACCAGTGTATTTTTACAGTAACAGTGCATATATATAGCACTGATTACTGTAGAAATGTCACTGGTAACCCCAAAAGTGTCTAAAATGTCAGTCAAGGGTCCGATCTGTCCGCCCCAATGTCGCAGTACCGCAAAAAAAAAAAAAAATCGCAGATCGCCGCCATTACACGTTAAAAAAAAAAAAACAACAAAAATGACAGAAATCTTTCCCTTTGTTAGTAAACGCGATAACTTTTGCGCAAACCAATCAAAATACGCTTTTTGCGATTTTTTTTACCAAACATAGGTAGCATAAAACAAAATTGGCCGAAAAAGTAAAAAAATTTTGATTTTTAAATTTTTTTTTTGGGGAATTTCATATAAAAAAATGTGAAAAATATTGCTATTTTTGCAAAATTGACGCTCTTTTTTTGTTTATAGCGCGTGATCAAAAAATCGCACAGGTGATCAAATACCACCAAAAGAAAGCTCTGTTTGTGGGAAAAAAAGGACGCCAAATTCGTTTAGGTACAGCGTCGCACGACCGCGCAATTGTCCGTTAAAGTCACGCAGTGCCGAATCGCAAAATACCCCCTGGTCGGAATGGGGGTAAAATCTTCCGGGGCTTAAGTGGTTAAGCTGCTGGGTACAGTAACATTTTAGAGTTTTGCAATGAAAAGCATAGTTGGTTGAATGGTTAACGCATGTCATTCATGAACCTTTACATCTCCTGAAAAGGATTTCTTTTGGAATAACACATCTTTGTATATATGGGTCTAAAGGTTTTGATTGTGCTGTGCTTTTGAAGATGCAGGAACATCAAACCAGCTTGAAAATAAATAACATGAATCCTGTCCCAACATTGCACATTCCCCTTACTCAGTGTATCATGACAGTGACCCTTGCTGGCAGCCTTCTCACTCCTGAAGATGCATTTGCAGTCATTGCTAAACATTCACTCAAAAAAAGTAAACTATTAGAACTTACATATTTAACACACACCTTCCGTGGAGCCCAACCCACACATTTGAACAGCAGGGGCTCACTTTAAGTGCATGTATACACCCAACTTTTTTGGTCACTTTTGGATAGAGATTATAAACCCTAACATGCTTTCCAAACAAGGGCACCAAACAAAGGTTTCTTGAGTCCAGCGTGGTATTTTATTTATTCTCCAATGAGAACAGTAAAGAAACACCAGGCAACCAATAGGTTTTGGGGGGCCCAACAGCCTTCTTCCTTTATTAGGACTCTAAAATAAACTAGATATCAGTTAGACCCAGAGCAAAGCTCCTGGAAGTCATAAGGTTTCCTAGTGTGACAACATTGCTCCTCCATAGATAGAAAGGAAAACTAAGGCCTTGTGGCATCAGGATTTCAGTTTATGTTGATGGCATCAGTTTGAGACACTTCGGAGTTCATTAACATTATGACATGTATGTAGGCAGATGCAGTCTACTTTCACCCCTGCAGGTGGCGCTCTTCCGCAGCGGCACTGTTGTTGAAGAGAAGTCAAGAGGAACATGGTTCCTCTATGATTTCCTGGGTCACCGGGGAAGCTATCCTATTGGACTGTTGCCCCATGTGACCCTAGCAGCCATCTTGGGTCAGGCAGAGCATTTTAAGGCCCTGGCTCCCAGGCTTAGTGTGCGTTGGTAGAGTAAGGACAGATAGACCGCTTGTTAGGGGCAGTACTAGTGGTAAGGGAAAGATTCCTGGCATGGAGGGAAAGCGTAGAGAGGTATCTCTTTACTACTTTATCCCTTTCTGGCACAAGACGGCCAGGCCGCATTCTGCTCTCTTAATAGACGCTGTCAGTCTGGCTGCATTCCGCTCTCTTCACATTACTGGAAACCGTGAGTGTACTCAGTAGGGCAGTCTTCCCACTAGGTTTGTTGTAAACTCTTGCTGTACTATTTCAATAGGCACTGACCATTCCTCCCAACTTTAGAAACCAATATTTTTATGGTTCGTATTTCAAGATCTTGCAGCAAAACCAATATTTTTCTTACATCGGAGTACTTAAAAATTTGGGGGTTTGTTCATTTGAAAAAAAAAAAAAAAAGGCTTGTGTTTCTTTTATTACACGGTGGATGTCAGTTACTGTAATAGTAAGGACCCTCTCCCCTCCCTGATCCCTCCCAGCACCAAGCTCCATACGGACAGATCCCTAGAAGGAATGTACAGTCTGCTGCACTGAGAAACAGATTCCCTTCTCATGCCAACTACATTTGTAATGTCAAGAAGTGTTTATGAGATTTGAGCTGTCTGCTAATAAAAGTGGTGCAAGGAGTTTATGTGTACATCCACGGTGAGATCACGATGGCAAAGCACGAGCCAATATTGTACCAGATGCTCTATGTGGTCATTTACCCCACTTCTTTAACAATGAGGCAATGTTATGAAAACTGATTCTGTAAGAGACTGAGAAATTAAAAGGCCAACTTCATCCAAAACTGATTTAGGAAAAAGGTCTTTGTTGGTAGAATTAAAACCTAACCTAAAGCGCTCATTGCAAAGGACTTGGATAATCACTTCTCCTGCTGCCTGCACTGATGATAAATGCAGAAATAAGGAGAAATCACCCGCTTAACCACTTGCCGACTGCCTAACGCAGCTCTACGTCGGCAGCCAGCCCCTCACAGGCAAAGCGACGTAGGTCTACGTCGCTAGCTTGTGAGGGTCTACGGAGCGAGCGCGCCGCCGGAGGCGCGGTCACGCACCCCCCCCGCGTGTGTGACCCCCCACATAGCTGAACCTGCGATCTGTCCCTGTGTCACACAGTCACCTCCCCCCACACACGTTAGTAAGCACCAGGCATACATTAACCCCTCCCTCTCCAATAAAAATTAACCCCTTCCCTGCCAGTGTCATTTTTACAGTAACAGTGCATATGTATAGCACTGATTACTGTAGAAATGTCACTGGTAACCCCAAAAGTGTCAAATGTCAGTCAAGGGTCCGATCTGTCCGCCGCAATACCGAGAAAAAAAAAAAAAAAAAAAAATCGCAGATCGCCGCCATTACGCGTTAAAAAAAAAAAACAACAAAAATTACAAAAATCTTTCCCTTTGTTAGTAAACGCGATAACTTTTGCGCAAACCAATCAAAATACGCTTTTTGCGTTTTTTTTTTTTACCAAACCTAGGTAGCATAAAACAAGATGGCCGAAAATGTTAAAAAATTTTGATTTACATCTTTTTTGGGGGCAATTTCATATAAAAAAAAATGTGAAAAATATTGCTATTTTTGCAAAATTTACGCTCTTTTTTTGTTTATAGCGCATGATCAAAAAAAAAAAAAAAAAAAAAAAAATCGCACAGGTGATCAAATGCCACCAAAAGAAAGCTCTGTTTGTGGGAAAAAAAGGACGCCAAATTCGTTTAGATACAGCGTCGCACGACCGCGCAACTGTCTGTTAAAGTCACGCAGTGCCGAATCGCAAAATACCCCCTGGTCAGGAAGGGGGTAAAATCTTCCGGGGCTTAAGTGGTTAAGAATCTTCTGAAATCTTCCAAGAGTAGCCTATTTCTGGTCTTCCATTGCTCCAGATGGGGTCCTCCGCTGGCCCCTACTTCACTTCTCTGTCCTGTAATGGTGTAGGGGGGTCAGTGGAAAGAACCAAAAAGCACAGAGGAGGACCAGGATATCGACATCCCTAGGAGGCATCGGTTTCTGAGGAATGTTCAGGGGGTGATTTGTCTTTAATAATTGTAGGCAGGTGCAGTCTATTTTCTCGACTGCATGCAGCGCTTGTCCGCAGCAGCATTGCAGATGGAGAGAAGGTCAAGAGGAACATGGTCTCTTGGGTATAGGGGAATTGATCCAATTAAATTCTGCATCCCCATGGGACTCTAGCAGCCATCTTGGATCAGGCAGAGCCTAATTAGGACCCTGGCTCTCAGGTTTGGCACATTTTGCGAGTGGGTAGAGTAGGAACCAGTACCCCATTTGCTAAGGACAGAATTTGTGGCAAGGAAAGATTTCTGATAACGAGGGAAAGCGTAGGGCTCACAGCTTCTCTGGACATCATCCCACTTGGGCACGAGACAGCTAGGCTTCATCTGCCACTCCAAACAGACGCTGTCAGTGTTGCTGAAGCCTGCTCTCTACATGCTGTTGGACCCATGAGTGTTCCCGGTTAGGCTGGCTTCCCAACGGTTTTAATGCGAACTGTCTTTGCTTCATCTCACTTGAACTGTGTGTAATATTGCCACCAAACTGCACCTGACCTACATACTTACTAATGTAGTGGTCAGCAACACAGGCAAAATTAGGCCAGGTTCACACTGCTCCGACACGGAAGTCGGATGACTTCCAATCTGACATTGCCGTACGATTTTATGTCGGACTTCCTCGCAACTTCATTGCACGAGATCTGACTTTGATCCCACAAAACCAAGCCCTTTGAGTCTGGTATGGATCTTAAAGAAAAAAAAAATGGCGTGGAATCATCCCCACCAAAAAATCTATACCAGACCCTTATCCCAGCATGCAGCCTTGCAGGTCAGGAAAGTGTAAGCACGCCCCCCCCTCCTGGACCATACCAGGCCACATGCACTCAACATAGGGGGGTGGGTGATTTGGAGCAGGGGGGCTCTGGGCCTCCCACCCCAAAGCACCTATGCTCCCATGTTGATGGGGTCAAGGGCCTCTTCCCACAACCCTGGTCAGTGGTTGTGAAGGTCTTCGGGCAGGGGGCTTATCAGAATCTGGAAGGCCCCCTATAACAAGGGGGCCCCCAGATCCCACCCCCCTCCATGTGAATAAGTATGGGGTACATTATACCCCTACTCATTCACCCAAAAAAAGTGTCAAAACTAAAAACAGCACACAGGTTTTTGACAAAGTCTTTTAATAAAGTAGCTCTATCTTCTTTCTCTGGTGTGGTCTTCTCCCTCCACTAGCTCCCGTTGTTGTGTCGGCTCCCACTGTCTGACATTTCTTTTATAGTCATAGGGCGTAGCTATCCAGTGACATCACCCAGAGACCCCGCCCATTTGTGACGTCACTGCCCCATCATTCCCTGGCGATGATGTCACAAGGGGGCAGGGTCTCCAGGTGACATCCCTGGATGGTCATTCCCCTTGGCTATATAAAAAAAATGGCAGACAGCGGGAGCCAACACAACAGCGAGAGCTAGCGTTGAGAGAAGACATCACTGGAGGAAAAAGAACTGTTGGAGGAAGAAAATAGCGGAGGGAGAAGAACCGGAGGAAAAACCAGGAGGAAGATAGCAAAGGGAGAAGAACCAGAGGAAGAAAACAGTGGAGAAAGAAGAAAAAAAAAAAGAAGAACAAAGAACAAATGGAGAAAACATCACCGGAGAAAGAAGACACGTTGGAGCTACTATAATAAAAAAGGACTTGGTCAAAAACCTGTGTACTGTTTTTTTTTGACACTTTTTTGGATGAATGATTAGTTTGGTACAATGTACCGAACGACTCGTAGTTCGGTGCATTGTATACTTGGGGAGGGAGAGATCTGGGGGCCCCCTTGTTACACGGGGCTTCCACATTCTGATAAGCCCCTGCCCGCAGATCCCCACAACCACTGCCCAGGGTTGTTGGGAAGAGACCCTTGTCCCCACTAACATGAGCACCCACCCCCCCACCATGTTTAAGGCAAGTGGCCTGGTATGGTCCAGGAAGGACCCCCCCCCTGTTCCTGACCTGCCGGGCTGCATCCTCAGATAAGAGTCTGGTATGGATTTTGGGGGGTGGGCCTCACACCATTTTTTTCTAATTTTGGCATGGGATTTTTCCTCGAGATCCATACCAGATCTAAAGAGCCTGGTATGGTATTGGGAGGGGAACCCCACGTTTTTTTTTTTTTTCTTTGCGTGGGGTTTACCTTTAAGATCCTCAGAGCACTAGTCACACGCCAAAGTCAGATCAGTTAAGATGATATTCCGACTGTCATCCTGACTTCAATTATATTAAATGGCTGAAATCTGACCAAAGTAGTGCAGGAACCTTTTTCAAAGTCGGAACCGATTTGTGTCAGACCAGTTAGGGCGGCTCTCATAGGGAACCAAAGTCTAAGAGTATGCCGCACCAGTGAGAATTGGGCTTAGGCAAATATCTCAGTACTTCTTTGCAAGAGTTCCTCATGTTGGGTTTTAGTGACACGGTGACTAATTTGAATCACCTTCAACCTAAGAGCTTAATTTACTATTATGCCCCTCTCACATAACCAGATCAGAGACATTTGTTCAATCTGGCTCAGATTCAGCAAGGATAAGGGTTCACATATACAGTATCTTAAAAGGCCAGGATTGTAAACTGTGGTGTGCATAAACTATAGTCACTGTACAGTTTAAAAACACACATTAGAAGGAAGGGAAAGTCGTTTTGTTTAAGAGAAAAGGCACACAGGACGTACTATACCATGCTACCTGTTACTTTGGATTTAGTTCGGCCTTAAAACAAACAATGTTTACCTTCTGTGTTTGTGAAAGCTGGGCTTGTTTTTTGATACTTTGTCCCAAAACCAAGAGTTCCATGGACTGTCCCGGTTATACTCGTGAGGCAGTTAAATCCCTGCAGATTACTATTTGAATACTACTGGAGGTCAGATCTCCTTTAGATAAAAGAAGAACAAAGAAATTGTGCAAAGAAAGTTAGTTAATAAATTGTGCCATGATTGGTCCTGCATAATGCAAGAGAGAACCTTAGGGGCCCTTTTTCGGAGACATCAGGGAGAAATTTTCCCTCAAATGACCAAAAGGAGTGTGCTTGTCAGGGCCATGTAGGGTAAGGTGACCAGAAATTTTTAAAATGAAATCTGGGGACATTTGTTTTTATTGGCAAACAATTTTATAAGCATATTTTTCTCAAAATATATATGCAGTGTATGTGTTTATGGAATGACTGAATGATATATACTGTACGTCATTTCTCACATTTTCTCGATGAGATTAAAAAAAAAATAAGATACTTCTTAGAATTTTAGGAGATAGGACTACCAAATGTTATGAAGATAAGGCAGAGAAAAAGCAGAGTTTAGGAGCTTGCTACATAAAGAATGCAGGGCTCAGCAGTGCGCTACATAAAGAATGCAGGGCTCAGCAGTGCGCTACATAAAGAATATGCAAAAGGGGGCTTATATAGCCCTCCCTTTCCCATGGGATGGCGGAAGGGAATAGGGACACATTAGCTTTGGTCCAGCCATATTGTTAGGTAGTTTAATTAGGGACACAGATTTAGTTCAGCCATATTGTTAGTTAATTTAATATGAGGTAGTGACCTTTTGACTTCCTAGCTTTCTTAGCCCCCTTCCCGCTCTGAGGATCCCGCTCTTTCCCGTATCTGGGCAGCTTAGGCTAGGTAGCTGGGCAGTTTTCAACCGTCTCTAAGTTTAGCAGCGAATGAGGCCCCTTCCCGCCTTCCCTCTCCCGCCCTATGAGCCCACCAGTACCTCAGTTTAGGGCTATTTAAGCAGGGTTCCGTGATCTAAAGGCTTAATCCCTTCAAGACATCTCTTACCAGCGTTCCCCTCCCTGCCCTTGGTTTGTTGTGGCTACAATATTAACTGGTTGGGTCACCTGTGCTTTGCAGAGGGGGACGATTTGTAAAGTGGTGAAGGATGGTATATTTATGTGGATATATTTTGATGGTACAACCTGAGTTGTTCATGACTAGGTTGTGGTTGTGATGTTAAATTATATATTTTGATGACTTTATTTATGTTTTGTTAACCAGTTAATAAACAGCCGCGGCCTTTACAGCCCATTCAGACTGGCGGGATCCGACTTCGAGGGGCGACCTGTGAAGTCGCGGTGCACTTCGGCGCGACTTGCAGGGACTTCACATAATGGAAGTCTATGCAAGTCGCTCCCAGGTCGCCCCAAAGTAGTACAGGACCCTTTTTCTAAGTCTGAGCGACTTGTGTCGCTCCTATTAGAACGGGTCCTGTGCTAATCAATGGCGAGCGACCGAGCACGACTTATCAGGCTGACAAGTCGCCTGACAAGTCGCGCTAGTCTGAATGGGGTCTTATACATTCAAACAATTTGTGTGAGTTGCCTTATTTTTTCTCTTAAATATTTATGTATTTGTTTATTATTTATTTCCTATTTTAACGGTATAGCAATTTAGAGTGTATGGTTTAACAGATTCAGATTAACTCCTTCCTGCCATTCCATGCAGGGCTCAGCAGTGCCCATCCAATGCAGCCTCACAAGTGCCCAACAAAAATTTCAATTTTGGTGAGATAATCTGAAAGGGAAATCACATCTAAATGGTATGCAGACGCTACAATTTTCCTCAGAGCCTTGCAGTTGCAGCAGCTGATTGATAATTATAAAACCACTCCCATTCAGATTAACTCTGCACATGGACACAGATAAATATATTTCTTCAGAATAACAAAAGGTAGGAATCTGCAACAAAGTTAGTTAAACTCCCTGTACTGTACATAGTTCACCCAGAGGGGACATTTTTGGGAATAGCAGTCAGTCAGTGATGATTGGGGGGAGCAATGTCATCTGCTGGACGTTGGTCCATTGTTTTATCAAGTCCAAAGTCAGCTCAGCCCTCTACCAGGAAATTCTAGAGCACTTCATGCTTCCCTCGGCTGACCAGCTTTATGGATATGCTGATTTCATTTTCCAGCAGGACCTGGCACCTGCCCACACTGCCAAAAGTACCAATACCTGATTATGGTATCACTGTGCTTGATTGGCCAGCAAACACGCCTGACCTAAACCCCATAGAGAATCTGTGGGGTATTGTCAAGAGGAAAATGAGAGACACCAGACTCAACAATGCAGACGAGCTTAAGGCCGCTATCAAAGTAACCTGGGCTTCCATAACACCTCAGCAGTGCCACAGGCTGATCACCTCCATGCCACGCCACATTGATGCAGCAATTCATGCAAAAGAAGCCCCGACCAAGTATTGAGTGCATACTATGCTGTACATGGACATACTTTTCAGTAAACCAACATTTCTGTATTAAAAATCCTTTTTTTTTTTTTTTTTTTTTTTTTTTTTGGGGTCTTAAGTAATATTCTAATTTGTTCAGATACTGAATTTTGGGTTTTCACTAGCCATAAGCCATAATCTTTAAAACTAAAAGAAAGAAATGCTTGAACAATATCACTCTGTGTGTAAACACATCTATATAAAATATGAGTTTTACTTTTTGAATTGAATTACGGTACTATAATAAATGAACTTTTTGATGATATTCTAATTTGCGCATGCGCATGGTATTTTGCATAGAATGGTGACGCATGTGCACTTGCGCGTCCACAGTTCCCGTTCGCACTAGCTGGCCTATTTAACCGCTTCCGGACTGCCTGACGCATATATACTGCGGCAGGCTGGCCCTCCTGCTCGAACCGACATAGGGCTACGTCGGTTGCGCACCTGCAGCACTGAGTCTGGGCCGTAGAAGTTTGGCCACAGCCACACCAAACTTCTACGGCCCAGACTCAGTGCCACAGCAACTCCAAACCTTTATGGTCCAGACTCAATGCCACAGCAACACCAAACCTTTATGGTCCAGACTCAGTGCCACAGCAACACCAAACCTTTATGGTCTAGACTCAATGCCACAGCAACTCCAAACCTTTATGGTCCAGACTCAGTGCCACAGCAACACCAAACCTTTATGGTCCAGACTCAGTGCCACAGCAACACCAAACCTTTATGGTCCAGACTCAGTGCCACAGCAACACCAAACCTACGGTCCAGACTCAGTGCCACAGCAACACCAAACCTACGGTCCAGACTCAGTGCCACAGCAACACCAAACCTACGGTCCAGACTCAGTGCCACAGCAACACCAACCCTTTATGGTCCAGACTCAGTGCCACAGCAACACCAAACCATTATGGTCCAGACTCAATGCCACAGCAACTCCAAACCTTTATGGTCCAGACTCAATGCCACAGCAACACCAAACCTTTATGGTCCAGACTCAGTGCCACAGCAACACCAAACCTTTATGGTCCAGACTCAATGCCACAGCAACACCAAACCATTATGGTCCAGACTCAATGCCACAGCAACTCCAAACCTTTATGGTCCAGACTCAGTGCCACAGCAACACCAAACCTTTATGGTCCAGACTCAGTGCCACAGCAACACCAAACCTTTATGGTCCAGACTCAGTGCCACAGCAACACCAAACCTACGGTCCAGACTCAGTGCCACAGCAACACCAAACCTACGGTCCAGACTCAGTGCCACAGCAACACCAACCCTTTATGGTCCAGACTCAGTGCCACAGCAACACCAACCCTTTATGGTCCAGACTCAGTGCCACAGCCACACCAAACCTACGGTCCAGACTCAGTGCCACAGCAACACCAAACCTTTATGGTCCAGACTCAGTGACACAGCAACACCAACCCTTTATGGTCCAGACTCAGTGACACAGCCACACCAAACTTCAAAAGTATAAACAATTGCCCCAGCCACACGAAACATCCAGAGTACAGACCCTCTGCCACAGCCAAATTAAAGTTCTACAGCGCAGACCCCATGTCACACCAAACTTCCACAGTGCAAACCCTTTGCCCCAGCCACACTAAACGTCCACAACACAGACCTCCCTGCCATAGCCACACCCGATTTTCACAGACTACCTTATGATATGCAGCACATTTCACTGCGCCACAGCAGATCCTATCAAGTTATTAATGCTATTAATAATCACAGTACAGAGACTGCCTTTATTGCAAATCTTCAGGCAAAATAAAACCCACTTCCTTTCATCTATTTACCAAATTTATAATCTTAAAAAAAAAAAAAAAAAAAAAAAAACTCTACAAAACCCCATTTTTAATTACTGGAATCCACCATTATGTGACCAACCTTGTTGTGTCTCACGAAATTGAAGACCGGTGATCCTCATTGCACTCCATAAACGAACTTATCTATATTTTATTTCAATAAACCCTTAAAGAGGAGCTCCAGGCCCCCCCCCCCTCCCAAAAGAAAATTAAAAGTCAGCAGCTACAAATACTGTAGCTGCTGACTTTTAATACTAGGTCATTACCTGTCTAGGCATCCAGCAATGTCCTCACCCAAGCCAGTTCTTCAGTCGACTATCGGGTGTTGGCACCGCCATCCTGACCAAGGGAATCTGGCAGTGAAGCCTTGTGGCCAGTTTCCTACTACGTATGCTTGATGCGCACTGTAAATAGGCCACAGTCTTATGGGACCTGTGAAGTGTCTCAGAAGGCCATGGGGGGAAGGAAGAGGGGGGAACTCAGCCAGTTGTGGGAGCGTGTACCTGTCTATTCTAGGTACCCCCTCTCCCCCCAAAAGGCAGCAGAAGGGACAGGGAGGCAGACTAGTGGAGTTTTCCCTTTTAGATGGAGCTTTGCTTTAAAGCATTTTTAAGTGCACACTATAGCGTGTGCTGCGATCGCATGTAATATCGGAGCGCACTGCTCCTTCATTACATGCGATCGGATGTGCAGTGCGAATTCAGCCATACACTTTGTATGGCTAAATTCGCACTGTACCCACACAAAAGTCACACATGACCCTTTTTTTCAGCTGCATCAGGATCGGATCGCACAGCGGTTCACACTTGTGCGATCCGATCCTGTGCGAACTGTCATATCGCACTGCGATATGCGATCAAACTGGGGGAGTCGTTAACATTTAATTGACACCCCCTGCGTATCGCATATGGCAGTGTGAACTGCCAGATGTGCGTTTGCGATGCGGGAACAGGCTGCAAATTCGCAGCCTTCCCGCATCGCACAAGTGTGACCCGGCACTAAACTGCGGATGTTTTTTAAAAAAAACAACACACCACACACCTGCAAGGCATACTAGCACATTATGAAATATACACCTTGGAAGCAAGCCCTCTAGCGCTGTACTGTCACCGCTGAGAGGGCTGACATTCCCCCCGTCTTTCTTCCAGGTTTGCAGGCTCCGGAGCCGCAACTACATCATTGCCACGCATGCACACGGGAGCCCTTAGTTCCAGCACAAAGTTCTGGCAAGGTGTGCTGGACCTTCTGGGTGCATGCGCCAGTGAGGTCACTAGGTGCATCCAGGGTGAATATCTACTAAACGGTGCATGTTTTGGAGATATTCACTGTAGGTAAAAATGCCCAAGCGTGACTCACAACCGCTTTAAGCTGACCATACATGGTATGCATTTTGTCCGGTTCCTGATTACCAGATGAAATTTGCCCGGCCGACGGCCTTTCCAGCATCTTCCAGCTGGACATTCTTCAATCTGAAAACTGAAGGAGCCAGGCGGAACATTTTTGAATGAACAGCAGCTGCATCTTTCCAGAAACAGCCACTGTTGGGGTATTCTGACCGTCGCTGCTGCTGGCTGTCAGAATACAAAAGCTGACAGGGAAGATTTGTCCATCTGTGCTGTTTAGTGTGGATGGAGGAATCTAGTAGATGTCTTTCGTTCAGCCTATGTGTATGGCCAGCTTTACTCTCAGATTACTAGCTAATCGCAGTTCTCAACTCCACCAAGGACAATGCCTGTCCTACCACATGATACATCATGGAAGATAAATATAAATCTCCCACCACCTTTGCTTGCTCCTCACTGGGAATGACAGAGTGTGTGGGTGTGCTAGCAGAGGAGTACGCATCATCTTAGCAGTGTGTATATATATGTGTCAGAATGTAAGGGAGCAGCGCAGGTCAGTGCTGCTATGACTGAAGCGCTTAAAACAGCCAATGCACATTCCTGCATATCAACACGACTGAGGAGGGAGATACAATGAGCAAAGCAACTCGAAGGCAAAGAGCCAGCTGTTGGGAAGAGTAAAATAGCAATTTTAAGGTGGCTTATTAAACACAGTGCAAAGACATGCTGTAAACCACAACACCCAATCAGAAATTAGTCTTTAGTGTGGACAGACTAATCATAGCTAGTCTTTGATCGATTGGTTTTGGGCCAGGACAAGGGGTGGGCAGGAGGGCTGGCTGCCCTGGGCGCAATGGTTTATTGCAGGGATGTGGGCGCTCTGACCCTAACCCTAAGGGAAGGAGTTGGGGCGCAGTTTGGCATCTTTGCCCAGGGCGCTGAATGACCTTGTCCAGGCACTGCCTGCATGCCAGAGCTTTTTGCACAACGCAATGAAAAGGGCTTTTCATTTTTAACTGGAAAATTCTTCTACACTGGTCAAGATTAAATATTTTAATTTATTTAACTTAAGATCCCACCACCTTCAGGTGCAGGCCTACAATGCTAACCCACAACCCAGCAATTAGCAGCAGTGCTGTCAGCTTGCTGTGCAAGGTCCTTCAGCTGGCCTTTGGGCTACCTATCTGATAGAACTAATAGGCAGCCCAACTCCATGGCAGGCTGAAAACACTGCTGCTAAGTGCGAGAGAGTCACTAGCTCCCCTATGCTCAGAAGGTCTAGGTTAGTGATGGTGAACCTATGGCACTTGTGCCACAGCTGGCATGCAGGGCCCTCTCTGTGGGCACGCCAGCTATACTGGGAAGCTGCCGCCGCTGATGCCTGGGGTCTTTTAATCCTCCCTCCCCCCGCACAGTAGTGGTGCTGTGACAAGTGATCGTGGACTGTCAGTGCATTTTCCTGCTTGCCCCCCTTCTGTCAAGCAGCGCTGAACAGGGACAGAGCAGTGGTTGCAGAGAGCGGCGCCCACACCAATTCCTCCTGCCCCCTTATTGGCTGCAGCCAAGCACCAATGATGAGGTTGACAAGTGCACCATGGGACGTTTAGTCCCCGAAGACTATGGAGAGAGAGAGAGATCATGAGAGAGACTGAAGCAGCACACTGTGAGCCAGGGATAGAGAGGCTGCGAGGATACCTCCCCTGCAGTGCCAGTTGCGGGCCTTGCCACGGGCATCTGAGAGCGAGTGGACATCTGTTCAGAGGAAGTGTTGCTGTGTCACTGGGATTGGTGAGAGACCCTTGCGGCCATTATCTGTGGCTGTTATTAATTGCAGTGTTGGCACTTTGAAAAAAATAAGTTGGTTTTGTGTCGCAGTTTGGGCACTCAGGCTCAAAAAGGTTTGCCATCACTGGTCTAGGTTCTAGAACAGGGGTCTCCAAACTGTGGTCCTTTGCTAGCCTTTATCCGGCCCTTGGGCACTATTCCTCCCACTGATATGATGCACTTTTCCTCCAACTGACACCAACAATGGGGCACTATTTCTTTCACCGATACCAATGATTCCTCCTACTAAGAGGGGCACTTCTACTCCTCCTATTGACCACTAACCCTGAGGCCATATTTATTCTCACTGATGCCAGGCCCGTGACATTTTCTGTCCCTGCTGGCCACCCTAAAGTCTTAAAGTGGAGTTCCACCCTATTTTTATACTTACCTCCATCTTCTCGCTCCGGGTCACCTGAAAAAGAAATGGATAATCGCATATTTTTTTTTTTTTTACTTACCTCGTAGCGAAGAAAAAATACTTACCTTACTTCCTTCTTCCTCCTTCCTCGGCCCGTCGTCACTTCCTGGCTCTGCAATGATTCCTGGGAGCTGAACGTCATAGCTCCCAGGAATCATTGCGCCTGCACCGGCCCCGACGTCAGTTCCGGGTCGCGCGCGTCATCCCCTTCTAAACAGCTTCTGGGCATGCCCAGAAGCTGTAGAGGGATGACGCACGCGACCCGGAAGTGACGCCGGGGCCGGCGCAGAGCATCGTGGGACCAAAGAAGGCGGAAGAAGACGCCGAAGGGGATCTCGCTGGCTTCAAGCTGCCCACATCTGAGATGGCAGCGCTGGACAAGACGTTTGCAAGGTAAGTATTTGTCCTAACAGGTAAGTGCAACCCGGGACAGATCAGAGGCTAGCCATTGTGGAATGCACTAGCCCTGACTGTCCCGGGGGTATTAAAAAAAAAAAAAAATCCAGGGTGGAACTCCGCTTTAAGGACAGTAAACTGCCCATTTGTTTGAAAAGTCTGGAGACCCCCTGTTTTAGAACAACAAAGCCAAATGTACTACAATAAAAAAGTCTAAAGCAGGTGTTTATATTTCAAATGGAAACGCCCTTAAAGTGTATCAATGTAAAATCATATATTCGTTGAATCTCAATTATTTATAGCCTACTCCTATTACTCTAAACAGTCCTCAATGTTTGTAACTGTACTTTGGAACACTTGAATTCTATGACACATATTCCCTATGCCCTGTGAGTAGGCATTGCTGTGTCACACATTTAACAGAGCTTGCCTTCTAAACTACAGGAGGTGCTGAGAGGAAGAGTTTCAGGAGGCGGAGTCAGTACAGTAAATCACTGCTTGCAGGCAGCAAGGTACCATGGGATATGTAGTCCTTAGATGTGGAAAGTAAACAGCAGAGGTGGTGCTGAAAAACATGCAGGAAATCCAGGAAAATGTGCAAAGAGATGACCAGCAGACAGGCAGCACTCACAATATTAAAGGAGATTTTTCCAGTAAGTTAATAACTATTGTTTGCATTGTTAATACAATGCTGATGTTATAAAAAAAAAAGTTAAAAGGTTTTTTTCTCAATTTTGTGCGTTCTCTGCACTATAATAATAAAAAAAAAAAAAAAAAAAAAAGACCTTCCACTAGCTGCTTTCTCTCTCGCCCCCTCCCCCTTCAACACTCACATGGGTCTGTCAGCGATCCAGCGCTGTGCCTATCTATATCCCCCCTCTCCTCTCTTCCTCTTCTTACAGGACACATAGCTAATGGCTCCTACCACTGTTAGTCAAAACCTGTGAGGACAAAGCAGGGGGATGTGTCTGTGGACGCACACAGCCTGACTCAGCAGCATGCCCGCAGAGGTGCCCCCATGGAGCACTGTTTGCTGAGGGACCACTGTTAAATACCAGTGCACAGAGCAGGGAAGTATAACAAGTTTATATTTTAGGGAAAATCAAACAAGACTCAGTATCACTTTAAGGCTCGGTTCACACTTGTGCGATGCGGGAAGGCTGCGAATATGCAGCGTGTTCCCGCATCGCTTCCGCACATCTGGCAGTTCACACTGCCATATGCGATACGCAGGGGGTGTCAATTAAAAGTTAACGACACCCCCAGTTTTATTGCATATCGCAGTGCGATCTGCAAGTACGCACAGAAACGGATCGCACAAGTGTGAACCACTGTGCGATCCAATTTTGATGCGGCTCAAAAAATGCCTCCTGTGCGTCTTTGGTGCGGATGCAGTGCGAATTCAGCCATACAAAGTGTATGGCTGAAATTCGCACCACACATGAGATCGCATGTAATGAAGGAGTAGTGCGCTCCAAATTACATGCGATCGCCGCAGCCGCAAGAGTGTGAACCGGCACTAAGGCCTCTTGCATACAATACTGATGTTTGAGCTTCTGCTATTTTTGACGTAATTTTAGGTGTTTGTTTTGCGCGAATTCACACGCACAATACCTTCCTAGGGAAAATAAATTCATAGTTATGCTCATATGCGTGTATTTGCATGCACCGGCGCAAAAAACTGACAGGGAACGCAGATTTTCCTATTTTTCTTTTACTGAGGAATACTTGGTGTTTGTTTATGTGTCTGTGTGCACAGGCACATTGTAAACACTGGGCTACATTTTAGCTCAGTAAAAAAAAAAAAAAAAAAAAATGTAAAATTGTTAATATATATATATATATATATATATATATATATATATTTCATTTTTAGCAATTTTTTTTTTTTTTCTTAAAGCATTTATATTTTGGATGTCAAAATTAACGTTAAGGCTCTCTGCTTTTTCTGGCTCAGCTAAACGCACCTGACATTTGAGGTCAAGTGACCACCACCCGAGCCTTTTAACCTAGGTCAAGAAGGCTGACCTTTGTCACTTTCAGTATGTAATTATGTCACTCATTTAGCTCACTAAAACAACCTCCTCCCAACTTCCACCATCAGCGGTGCACACAAAAGTGAAGTGTAACTACAATCTGTTTTTTAGTTTTAGTCTAAGCATGGAAAGGATTCTATCTGCTTTGGGGGTTTATAGCTGTCGGCAGCCTTGTTTAGGAGATTTCTCATCACTTCCTGTATCTGGGGCAGCATTTACCCAAAGAACAGGAAGTAGGGGAGGTCTGCCCAATAGGAACACATACAGCCAGGGCCGGTGTTTTATCAGAACACCGTTACCAATCAGATTCTGCAACCGGAAGGGACGTTCGGACGAGAACAACTTTCTGCACATGCGCCACGTGTTCCAATACGTTCGCTACGTGTTCCAATAGGTTTCCTAATGTGACAGAACATAAAGCTGCGGCGGAAATCTTCTTACACCCACTCAAGTCTTGAATTTTACATTTATTTTAGCAGTAAACTCACCTTACATACTGAAATAGACTATTTCACCGCAACCGAGTGAAATAGTCTATTTCACCATATAATCACTTTGTTTCTGAGCAGTGCAGGGTGTACCAAGATGGCTGTCGCCACCTTCTACCTGCAGGTTTCTTGCTATATTTACTATATTACAATAACAATAGAAATGTAATACGGTTATTCAGTCTATAAGGTGAGATTACTGCGAAAATAAATGTAAAATTCAAGACTTGCGTGAGTGTAAGAAGATGTCCGCCGCTGCTTCGTGTTCTGTCACATTAGGAAACCTATTAAAACGCATAGCGGCCATGTTGGAACACATGGCGCATACGCAGTAAGGTGTTCTCATCTGAACGTCACTTCCGGTCACAGAATCTGATAGAACACTGGCCCTACCACGAGTCCAGCTGGGTCCATTGGACCCAGGCAGAAAATTGACTCCCAAGATTTTTTTTTTTCCAACAGTTTTGCGTGTCATCAGTTTGCGGCGTGTTAAAGGCGGCATTTCTCCATCTCATACTGCCACCCCTAGTGCAAACTCATGGGTAGGAGGCAGAGTGCCTCCTCCGAGAACGTCCCTCATGTGATCGTAGTGCGCGCAATGACGTCAGACATCAGCGCACTCCATCTCACGCAGGGCAGGCTGGATTTTCTAGGGTGGGTGGGCACAACAGACACAGGAGTGACAGGAGGACAGACAGTGGGTGTTTGGTGAACCCGTCCGCTGGTGAGTTCTGGAAGAAGATAACGGTATATATAATATATCCTACATTTTATATTTATATAAAATAATGGATGCTGGGGGTCTTTTGGTGGGAGTAATTTTCTTTGTTGAGGGGGGTCAGCATTTCATTCTTGGACCAGCACTGCATACAGCAATTTAAACCCACCAGTTTAAAATTACTACCCAAAAGTAAAACTTGTGTGTGTAGTATCATTTCATCTTGCTACTCTGTTGTGCAGCGCTTCCAGACATTTGACAAATGACAATGTAGCAGTACTTAATTTCCATCAGTCGTCTTCTGGTTCAAGGACATACCTTTATATCAACCAACTTAAAAATAGCTTCCGACAACTCCTTAATATAAATCTGTCACAAGGGCAATATGGAGGCTGCAATGGTACAGGCAAATGCCACTTGCCTCATGTTTTTTTTATAAGAGGTTTTCTTTTAAGAAATGTATTATTTTTTCATTATTATTCCTACTTTGTTCCCTATTGAGTGCTTCCCACCTGGTTTTAAACTACCCTTTGACCCCAATCCAGTGATTGTCACACAAATGGCAAGGGTCCCACTTTGCAGCTTGCTGACAAGACACAGGCTTTTCTACCCAGGCTGTGGCTAACTTTTAAAGAAAACAAACTGCAAGGACCTGCATTCACTATATCTGGTCTCCCGCAGTATACAGAACATGGAAATGCAATTATCTTAGTAAATATAAACTGCTAAATACATTTCTCAACGGCAGTATACAGCAGTCTTGTTACTTCTTTGAGTGTCTGGTCCTTGTAGGAGGCATTTTAATTCTACTTTGACTGTCATGTGAGGCTGCAGGACCCCTGACCCTCTCTCTGGACAGTGCTGATCGGCCCTGTGCTGATCACATGCACCCTCCCAAGAAAATAAATAAATAAATGCATACCAAATTTTGTTTCCAAAGGCTCTGTCTTATTAGGAGATGGTTTGGGCCAGTGGAAGAAGGGGAGGTTCAGAGAAGACAGGATCAAACAGTCTTTTTACACAATGCAGAGGATTAACCCCTTAGGTTCCACAGTGAGTATAACAAGCATGCTTTACTGCATTTACAGACTGATCTTACTGTTGTGGGTTTAGTAACACTTTAAAGTTGTTAATCAGGGTTGCAGAATACACTGCCTAACACAAAGACAGCCAAAAGAGGGAGTTTTTTTTTTTTTTTTAAATCATGAACAGAAAATCACAAAAATATGACACAGGAAGGAAGTAAAAGAACGCAGTCACATCACATTGTATTTTTAGGTACAAAAATAACTCAGAAATGTACACTCAGAGAAAATACACAGAAGTCAGAAAGAAGTCATTACAATTATGAAAATGTAATTAGATTTGTAATGCTCTGTATTAGCAGCAAAGTGTCCCTAGAAATGATTTTAAGGGCGGGTTCACACCAGCCGTGTGCAGTAGGATGACAGCAGTGCTAATGTGCTGATGGGGGCACATCACACAAAATGTTTTCAAACAAACTTTATTAAAATGTCACAGGGCAGTGAATTACGTTGCACTGCGCTAAGGAAAAGTGGCTCATGCAGTACTATGTTCAGTGCACATCCCCGCAATGTGGTGGTGTGAACCAGTCGGGTAGGAGTCAAGGCATTTTGCTTTGTCTTGAGGTGGGACTACGCTGGAAGAGCCGCCCAACGCAGTCCTACTGCACCTGGTGTAAATCGGCCCTAAAAATCCTCAACTGGGTCTAAGCCCTGGTTCACAGCACTGTAATTTGTCATGCGATTTGACAATTCAAAATCGCATGCCAAGTCGCAATGGAAGCATTCAAATCATTGTGGCTCAAGTCGCAGCGACTTTAAGGTCCCTGCACTACTTTTTTGCGAATTCATTGTGACTTGCATTGACTTCTGTTAAATGAAGCCGCAAGGAATTTGGAAGTCCAAATCGCACTGATCTGCGGCTTTGAAATTGTGTGATTTCAAGGCCGCACTGGTTTGAAGCAGGGCTTAAAGTCTATCACAAGACAACTTCACCTGTTGTGTACCTACGTAAGGCTAGTATATGACATTTTAGGTTGGTACTTTAAATGCTGAGAACACTTTAAACAAAAGGGTTAAAAAAAAAAAAAATGGAAAAAAACAGATTGACAAAAAAAAAAAAAAAAAGAGAAGAAGAAAATAGACACAGGTATTACCTTTTGTATCACTTGACCCTCCCTTTTAGATTTTAGGCTATAAACGAGAAGGGCCCTCTGATTCCTCCTGTATTTAATTTTATTAGAACTGTACTGTCTGACTTAATTTGTAAAGTGATACACAAACTTTTGGCACTATAAGAGTTGGTTCACACTATGGCGACACGACTGCGGGGGCGACCTGTGAAGTCGCCGTGCACCGCGACTTCGGCGCGACTTGCATGGACTTCACATAATGGGAGTCAATGCAAGTCGCTCCGACTTCTGTCAAAAGTAGTACAGGAACCTTTTTTCCTATCTTGAGTCGCTCCTATTAGAACGGTTCCCGTAGCACAGAATGGACCGCAACTTGTCAGGCAACCAAGTCACCTGACAAGTCGCGGTAGTGTGAACCGGCACTAAAAATCCTGTATTAAATATTATTAATAATAATAATATTCTAGACATTTCCAGGTACAAAGTTTGAAAACCCAGTACTGTCCCTAGGACTATTGACAAGCAAACATCATTCAGACCACATTTTTTGGGCTTGCATTTATCAAGGCAAGGACAGATAGAAACAATTGCTTTATATTTGCCCTGTTCACACCATACAGGTGTGCGTTTTTATGCAATGCTCAAGATCGCATGTCCAAAGCAATCACATGATAAAATAAAAAAATAGAATTTTGACCCTGTACAGAAAAATTAATTTAAATACGCAAATCAATGGACAATAATGCACCGTGCAGTGCATTAAAAAAAATGCAAGTCAATGTGCATGCATTTCGTGCGCATTTTTGTGGTGTGAACGAGCCCTAAATGCAAGACTCAGGGAGAGTTGAAAGGTTCAAATCTGCCCATTACCTCCTCTGACTGTGCAAACAGAAGTAACAGTACACTATAATACTCTTACCTTGTTCCTGGATCTGGGGCAGCACATTTTGCTGGCCTTGCAGCCCATGGCTGCACCCCGTTTTAGAGCTTTGCAGCCACCGGTGGAGTTTGGGTCACATCTCGCCCCCCTTCCCTCTCCTCTATACTTTGGCTGGCTGCCTGGGTCTCCTACACACACCCCTCTCTCTCACTCTCACATACTAACTAAACCTGCTGCTGCTCACTAAAGTTTAGGCAACAGAAAACTATTGTGGCCGTAAGTATCAGAATAGAAGCTCATGCTGGTAGTGGAAATATGGGAGGGGGCAGGAGACAGCCCATAGGACAAAGCTGAGTTCCCAGCTTCATGAAAGTGGTGGGGCTCAACGGTTCAATCCTATATTAATAGTTGTCTTCAGAGGTTTTTTTTTAAATTGATCACACAAACTTCATACTTCCCAGATCACTTTCTTCTGTGGTTAAGGACTCATGCACACAGCCACTGAATTTTATCAGTAATACTTTTTTTTTGCTGGTCTGAATGCAAATGTATTGTTTTCTATGGGCTAATGCACATAGCTGCATAAAGATCAGAAAACATATATATGCTACCTTTAAATCCGTAAAGAGCAAAGTCTGCATCTAGGTTCCAATATATGGATTGTACTTGTATGTGCCAACATTTACATTTATACAGTGTACAGCACAAATGCACTCCATTAGAGTACAAGAGCTGCTTGCATCCTAGCAACAAAATGATGCCAGGCATTGGAAGTCGCCTGCATCCTAGCAACAAAATGATGCTAGGTGTAAGGAGCTACCTGCATCCTAGAAACAAAAGGATGCTAGGTGTAAGGAGCCGCCTGCATCCTAGAAACAAAATGATGCTAGGTGTAAGGAGCTGCCTACATCCTAGAAACAAAAAGATGTTAGGCATAAAAAGCCTCCTGCATTCTAGTAACAAAATATTGCTAGGTGTAAATAGCTGCCTGCATCCTAGAAACAAAATGATGCTAGGTTTAAGGAGCTACCTGCATCCTAGAAACAAAAGGATGCTAGGTGTAAGGAGCTGCCTGCATCCTAGAAACAGAATGATGCTAGGTGTAAGGAGCTGCCTGCATCCTAGAAACAAAATTATGTTAGGGATAAGAAGCCTCCTGCATCCTAGAAACAAAATATTGCTAAGTGTAAGGAGCTGCCTGCATCCCAGAAACAAAAGGATGCTAGGTGTAAGGGATGAGGAGAGAAAGAGGCGTCTCTAAGTGTAGACTTTAAAAACACATTTTATTCAGTATAATGTACACTCACATCTGTAAAGTAGCAAATTCGTATTAGGCACCCTCCTGGAGATTCCAAGATAGGGAGGTGAGGGAATGTGTCATCCGATCCATGCTGCCATCCCGCGGGTACGGTGAAGAGGAGACATGTCCCGCGGGATGGCAGCATGGATCGGATGACACATTCCCTCACCTCCCTATCTTGGAATCTCCAGGAGGGTGCCTAATACGAATTTGCTACTTTACAGATGTGAGTGTACATTATACTGAATAAAATGTGTTTTTAAAGTCTACACTTAGAAGCGGCTCTTTCTCTCCTCATCTCTAGCTTGTTGGAACACCTGGCTCATTGGTTTCTAGATGGCTGACCTATATGTTGGATTCTCCTTTTCTATATAAGACTTTTTATGGACCCATATGGACCTTGCTTAACTGTCTGGCTTATGCGCCTGATACATGTTTTCTCTTAGGTGTAAGGAGCTACCTGCATCCTAGAAACAAAAGGATGCTTGGCGTAAGGAGCTGCCTGCATCCTAGAAACAAAATGATGCTAGGCATAAGAAGCCACCTGCATCATAGAAACAAAAGGATGCTAGGTGTAAGGAGCTACTTGCATCCTAGAAACAAAAAGGATTCTAGGATTAGGGAGCCGCCTGCATCCTAGAAACAAAATGATGCTAGGTGTAAGGAGCTGCCTGCATCCTAGAAACAAAATGATGCTAGGCATAAGAAGCCCCCTGCATCCTAGCAACAAAATGATGCTAGGCATAAGAACTCCCTGCGTCCTAGCAACAAAATGATGCTAGACGTAAGGAGCCACCTGCATCCTTGAAACAAAATTATGCTAGGTGTAAGGAGCTGCCTGCGTCCTAGAAAAAAAAAAGGATGCTAGGCATAAGGAGCTGACTGCATTCTAGGAATGCAAGAATTCTAGGAGGCTTTCCTGTAAAGCCACCTGCATTCTAGCTATGGAGGATACTAGGAAGCAGTAGCCACCTGCGTCCTAGTAAAGGAGACACTAGGCAGCTCTCTTGGAAGCCACTTGTGTCCTAGCAACTGAGGATGTTAGGGAGCTTGTTTGAGAAGCTGTCTGTGTCCTAGCAACCAAGGATGTTAGACAGCTCCCTTGAGAAGCTGTCTGCGTCCTAGCAATGTAGGTCACTAGGCAGTTTCCTTGATAAGCCAACTGTGTCTTAGCAATGGATAAAATTCTCAAGAAAACCCTCTGCGTCCTAGTGTCTGAGGATGCTAGATAGTAATAGCTGTCTGCACTCTTGCAACAGAATTCCAGTAAAATCCTGCATACTAGTTGCTGTATTTTCATATGGCTGTGTGCATGAGCACTAAATATACCTGCGTTTACACATGTTCAGAGAATCCAATCTGCCTCTGGATGCAGGGGATTCTATTTTCTCTAAATGCAAGTAATTTGAATGCACCAAAATGCAGGTAAACAGACAGTATGAATTATAAAATTTCAAAGCATTATTTACTGTATGTTTACAAATGTCCCAAATGAGAATGTACTGTATGTACTGACAGGTACAGTACCCCACAAAAGTGAGTACACCCCTCACATATTTGTAAATATTTTATTCTATCTTTTTATGTGACATCACTGAAGAAATTACACTTTGCTACAATGTAAAGTAGTGAGTGTACAGCTTGTATAACAGTGCAAATCTGCTGTCCACTCAAAATAACTCAACACACAGCCATTAATGTCTAAACCGCTGGCAAACAAAAGTGAGTATACCCCAAGTTTAATTGTCCAAATTGGGCCCAATTAGCCATTTTCCCTCCCCGGTGTCATGTGACTTGTTAGTGTTACAAAGTGTTGGTGTTATCACTCTCACTCTCTCATACTGGTCACTGAAAGTTCAACATGGCACCTCATGGCAAAGAACTCTCTGAGGATCTAAAAAAAAGGAATTGTTGCACTACATAAAGATGGCCTAGGCTAAAATAAGATTGCCAAGACCCTAAAACTGAGCTGCAGCATGGTGGCCAAGACCATACAGCAGTTTAACAGGACAGATTCCACTCAGAACAGGCCTCGTCATGGTCGAACCAAAGAAGTTGAGTGCACATGCTCAGCGTCATATCCAGAAGTTGTCTTTGGGAAATAGACGTATGAGTGCTGCCAGCATTGCTGCAGAGGTTAAAGGGGTGGGGGGGTCAGCCTGTCAGCGCTCAGACCGTTCGCCGCATACTGCATCAAATTTGTCTGCATGGCTGTCATCCCAGAAGAAAGCCTATTCTAAAGATGATCCACAAGAAAGCCCACAGTTTGCTGAAGACAAGCAGACTAAGGACATGGATTACTGGAACCATGTCCTGTGGTCTTAGTTATGAGACCAAGATAAACTTATTTGGTTTAGATGGTGTCAAGCGTGTGTGAGGAGTACAAAGACAAGTGTGTCTTGCCTACAGTCAAGCATGGTGGTGGGAGTGTCAAAGCAAAGGACTGCATGACTGCAGCCAGCACTGGGGAGCTACAGTTCATTGAGGGAACCATGAATGCCAACATATACTGTGACGTACTGAAGTAGAGCATGATCCCCTCCCTTCAGGGACTGGGCTGCAGGGCATTATTCTAACATGATAACTACCCATAACACACCTCCAAGATGACCACTGCCTTGCTAAAGAAACTGAGGGTAAAGGTGATGGACTGGCAAAGCATGTCTCCTAAACTAAACCCTATTGAGCATCTGTGGGGCATCCTCAAATGGAAGGTGGAGGAGCGGAAGGTCTCTAAAATCCACCAGCTCTGTGATGTCATCATGGAGGAGTAGAAGAGGACTCCAGTGGCACCCTGTGAAGCTCTGGTGAACTCCATGTCCAAGAGGGTTAAGTCAGAGCTGGAAAATAATGGTGGCCACACAAAATATTGACACTTTGGACATTTTAATTTAGGGGTGTACTCACTTTTGTTGCCAGCAGTTTAAACATTAATGGCTGTGTGTTGAGTTATTTTGAGGGGACAGCAAATTTACACTGTTATACAAGCTATTCCCTCACTACTTTACATTGTAGCAAAGTGTCATTTCTTCAGTGTTGTCAAATAAAAAGATATGATAAAATATTTACAAAAATGTGTGGGGTGTACTCACTTTTGTGAGACACTGTATGTAATTTCCAAGGTGTATTGAGGTGCCATTCAAATCATACCACAACAAATAACACACATTACCATGCAATGTGGTACAAATCATGGCGATGATATGTAAGGGGCCTGAGGGTGCAGGGACCCATACAAATCATGGCGATGATGTGTATGGGGCCTGAGGGTGGAGGGACCCATCAGAAGCCCAGACTTGCTCAATGGCAGCTTACTTTAAAAACATAGGTATATTGATTGATTAAAGTGGCTACCATTTTTGTTTTGCTTGCTGAATTTGATGCAGGCACACACTAAAGGTCTTCAGCTGCCATTGACGTGTGCTGGGCTTCTGGTGTGTCCCAAAACCTTTAGGCTTTGCTTGCATAGGCAGCACTTTCCACTGCCTGTCTGACAAGTAATCTATAGAGGATTGCTTTTCAGAGGGGGGTAAAGCAGTGACTTTAAGGCATTAAGGAGATGAAACTGCTGCCTCCTGAATTCCTGTTTTTTTTTTTTTTGTTTCCGCTAAACAGGTTTTTCTATTGAATTACTGCTCTTCAGTTGTGAGGAAAGCATTTGGCTTGTAGTTGCAGCGCAGCCCAGTTCACTTGTTGCTGTTCCTGGCCCCTCCCTGCTATTAAGTGCCCCCACAGCAAGCAGCTTGCTATGGGGGCACCCGAGCCATGCTGCAGCTCTGTGTGTCCATTCAGAGATGAAACTGCCATTTGGTCCCCCCCCCCTCTCTCCTGATTGGCTAACTGATTTTGATAGACAGCCCAGTGAGCCAATTGCACCATGGCTGTATCTCAGCCAATCAGGAGGGAGAGTCTCAGACAGCTGAGGGACTCGTGGACCTCGCTTGGCAGAGATGGGGCTCAGGTAAGTATTAAGGGGTGCTGGGGAGGTTGCTACACACAGAAGGCTTTTTATCCTAATGCATAGAATGCATTAGGATAAAAACCTTCTGCCTTTACAACTCCTTTAAAGCCAAACTTTAGTGTGTCTGAGCACCACAAACTAAAAATGCTATTTACAGTGCCTTGCGAAAGTATTCGGCCCCCTTGAACTTTTTAAACTTTTGCCACATTTCAGGCTTCAAACATAAAGATATAAAACTGTAATTTTTTGTGAAGAATCAACAACAAGTGGGACACAATCATGAAGTAGAACAAAATTTATTGGATATTTCAAACTTTTTTAACAAATAAAAAACTGAAAAATTGGGCGTGCAAAATTATTCAGCCCCGTTACTTTCAGTGCAGCAAATTCTCTCCAGACGTTCAGAGAGGATCTCTATGATCCAATGTTGACCTAAATGACTAATGATGATAAATAGAATCCACCTGTGTGTAATCAAGTCTCCATATAAAAGCACCTGCACTGTGATAGTCTCAGAGGTCAGTTTAAAGCGCAGAGAGCATCATGAAGAACAAAGAACACACCAGGCAGATCCGAGATACTGTTGTGGAGAAGTTTAAAGCCAGATTTGGATACAAAAAGATTTCCCAAGCTTTAAACATCCCAAGGAGCACTGTGCAAGCGATAATATTGAAATGGAAGGAGTATCAGACCACTGCAGACCTGGCCGTCCCTCTAAACTTTCAGCTCATACAATGCAAAACGTTATGTTTGGCTTAAAAGCAACACAGCTCATCACCCTGAACACACCATTCCCACTGTCAAACATGGTTTTGGCAGCATCATGGTTTGGGCCTGCTTTTCTTCAGCAGGGACAGGGAAGATGGATAAAATTGATGGGAAGATGGATGGAGCCAAATACAGGACCATTCTGGAAGAAAACCTGATGGAGTCTGCAAATGACCTGAGACTGGGACAGAGATTTGTCTTCCAACAAGATAATGATCCAAAACATAAAGCAAAATCTACAATGGAATGGTTCACAAATAAACATATCAAGGTGTTAGAATGGCCAAGTCAAAGTCCAGGCCTGAATCCATTTGAGAATCTGTGGAAAGAACTGAAAACTTCTGTTCACAAACGCTCTCCATCCAACCTCACTGAGCTCGAGCTGTTTTGCAAGGAGGGCAAAAATTTCAGTCTCTTTATGTGCAAAACTGATAGAGACATACCCCAAGCGACTTACAGCCAGGGCCGATCCTAGGGTCACAGGCGCCTGGGTGTAGAAATTTTTCTGGCGCCCCCACATGGGCGTGGTCATCTTACTAACTCCTCCCCTTTACAAATGTTTCTATGGCAATGGCTCAAACACAGAGATGCTCCCCTAAGAAGTCTTCCTTACCCTGGGACCCTCCCACAATCTCTTAACAATAAACAAATTACAGTAAGAGAAGCAGAGTACTCTAATGGGAACTGGAGGGGGGTCTCTCTAATGGACACAGAGAGGGCATCTGTTAGAGAGTCTGTTAGACAGAGCCCCCAGACAGGAGATGGTAAAAGACTGCAGACTTAATACAAGAGATGGTCAGAGACTGCGGATATGATACAAGAGATCAATGCATTGATGCAGCCTCATCAGTGCCAACCAAATGCAGCCTCATCAGTGCCCATCAAATGCAGCCTCTTCAGTGCCCACCAAATGCAGTCTACCAGAGCCCACCAAATGCAGCCTACTAGTGCCCACCAAATGCAGATTACCAGTGCCCACCAAATGCAGCCTACCAGAGCCCACCAAATGCAGCTTACCAGTGCCAACCAAATGCAGTCTACCAGTGCCCACCAAATGCAGCCTACCAGAGCCCACTAAATGTAGCTTACCAGTGCCCACCAAATGCAGCCTACCAGTGCCCACCAAATGCAGCCTACCAGAGCCTACCAAATGCAGCTTACCAGAGCCCACCAAATGCAGCCTACCAGTGCCCACCAAATGCAGCTTACCACATGATTGGATGATGGAAGTCAGCAGAGCTCTCCCTTATTTACTAAACTCTGGAGCAACAGCACTTGCAAAGCACACAGTCAAAATGCTTTTAGTAAACCACCCCCTATGTTTCTTCTGCAACAATACACACCTACCTGCCTGCTGCAGTCTTCTATTGAGTTCTGCGCATGCATTCCCAACGCACTCTGGTTATGCAGGAATTACTGACTCCTGTGCACTTGCTGGGAGTGACTAACAACCCCCCCCCCCCCTGGACAAGAAGCTGAAAACTCAGCATCTGGTGGGTATTTAGTTCCACTTTAATGACTGACTACTAGCTTCTTTAATGACTGGCTTCTGCTGTTCACATTTAACCCCTCATCCTAATATTTACATAAGATTAGGGACTCGGACTGCCCACCAAACGCAGCTTACCAGAGCCCACCAAATGCAGCTTACCAGTGCCCACCAAATTCAGCCTACCAGTGCCCACCAAATGCAGATTACCAGTGCCCACCAAATGCATCCTACCAGTGCCCACCAAATGCAGCATACTAGTGCCCGCCAAATGCAGGCTACTAGTGCCCACCAAATTCAGCTTACCAGAGCCCACCAATGCAGCTTACCGGAGCCCACCAAATGCAGCCTACCAGTGCCCACCAAATGCAGCCTACCAGTGCCCACCAAGTGCAGCCTACCAGTGCCCACCAAGTGCAAGCCTACCAGTGCCCACCAAATGCCAGTGCCCACCAAATGCAGCTTACCAGTGCCCACCAAATGCAGCTTATCAATGCCCACCAAATGCAGCTTACCAATGCCCACTAAATGCAGCTTACCAGTACCCACCAAATGCAGCTTACCAGTGCCCACCAAATGCAGTTAACCAGTGCCCACCAAATGCAGCCTACCAGTGCCCACCAAATGCATCTTACCAGTCCCCACCAAATGCAGCCTACCAGAGCCCACCAAATGCAGATTACTAGTGCCTACCAAATTCAGCTTACCAGAGCCCACCAAATGCAGCTTACCAGAGCCCACCAATGCAGCTTACCGGAGCCCACCAAATGCAGCCTACCAGTGCCCACCAAATGCAGCCTACCAGTGCCCACCAAGTGCAGCCTACCAGTGCCCACCAAGTGCAAGCCTACCAGTGCCCACCAAATGCCAGTGCCCACCAAATGCAGCTTACCAGTGCCCACCAAATGCAGCTTATCAATGCCCACCAAATGCAGCTTACCAATGCCCACTAAATGCAGCTTACCAGTACCCACCAAATGCAGCTTACCAGTGCCCACCAAATGCAGTTAACCAGTGCCCACCAAATGCAGCCTACCAGTGCCCACCAAATGCATCTTACCAGTCCCCAGCAAATGCAGCCTACCAGAGCCCACCAAATGCAGATTACTATAGCCTACCAAATTCAGCTTACCAGAGCCCACCAAATGCAGCTTACAAGTGCGTCTATAAGTATAAACACCCATTTCACCCAATGAATCCCACTGATGATTACATAAACTCCCAAATAAATATAATCACTGACCTTACTTATCCTCTGTAATTCCGATTTCCTGCTCCTCTTATAATCTCTTCCAATAGTTTTAATAATACTCTCCAGCTTCCATTCCATCCTTCTGATCTTCCTATGCTGGATCCACCTTTGTCTGATCCCTGCGATGCTCCCCTGGGTCCCATTCTTCAATATAAAGGTGGAGAACAAGCGGCTGCAGCAGCGGGAATCACCTGTCCTGCGCCCTGATTGGTGGATGAGTTCCCAGCACGAGGAGGAAAGGTTGGATCGGTGACGTCACTAGAGGGAATCCCTCTCATCAGGCTGCATTGTTCTGCACATGGAAAGTCATGGGTAGTCCAAATATAGCCTCATCCATACTGTAGTTAATCAAGAAAAGCATGCGTGTTACGGTAAGTGGTCTATAACAAAAGATAATTGTGTAATAAAACGAATAGGGTATCCAATAGGAAACTATAAATAAGGAATGAGAGGGGAGGGAACAAAAATAAAAATGTTCCTAGTTCTATACAGTGAAGGATAAAGAGCTCTATACGTTCCCAACTACACCCCTACCCCCCGTCATATTTAATACAGGCTAAAAAAAGATAAAACACTCTGTTAACTCTACTACATTTAGATTTCTCACGATGATTGACATGTGACCCCTCCATACTATATTCACTCCATGCCTGCGTACCAATATGTTCATATCCCCCCAACACTATGTGGAGAGAAATCAAGGAATAAGTGTATATGTGTGTATACATAAAAGGAGAGAAGGCCCATCTAGTGTCTTTAGCTGGTAGATAACTTATGAGAATATAGTCGGTATTGTCCTGGGGTGGTCAGTCAGCTGGTAATAACTGAAGGGGAGAGCCACACTGTGTCCCCCTTCACTATCAGCGTGATCGTGTAGCTATAATCCATCCAGGATTGCCCAGATCTATAAATAGGAAGGAGGGGGGAGGCGCTGCACTAAATGCTATATGAGGGGCTGCACCTGTATGTGTCAGCCCATCTAAGTTGCACCTGGAGCGTGGCCGCCACCGTAGGTCATGCCGCGCATGCGCAGCCATGACATCGCTCCAGGCATCATCAACACGGGGCCACATCCAGGGATGACACGCGTCGCGCATGCACGGGCATGACGTCACCAACACGTGTCCGTGCTACAAGGCCAAAGCCAGGCCCCACACCTAACGGCCAACTGAAGACCAGCCTGGGCACAGATGCACACATCGATAAAAAATGGCGGTGGCTGCCTTCCACAACAAATGCCTGCCCAACCATCCAAACATCCCACAGCAGGGGAACATCCCCCATACCAAGACAAAAACAACCACAGGGCCCCACAACAAGTGACCCTAAAGCCCTACATGGCAGTTAGATCCTGGACATCAAATGTCCCCCGAGCCAGTTTCCCAAAGGGGCCAGGCCAGAACAAACCTAAACTTCCCACCCCCTAAAAAAAAGTACACACTATAGAAGATACTGTATGCTTTATTCATATTTCATATCTGAGGTTTACAAGCTCTTTAAGGTATATATAAAAAGTCAAAAGTCCCATTACCCCCCATTTTCTGCCTTTTCATTTAACCGGTTGCCGACCGCCGCACGACTATATACTGTGGCAGTCAGCCCCGGCCAGGCAGAGTGACGTATGGGTACGTCACTCGCCTGTCACTGACTTGCGAGCCAATTGCGGGCGGGCGCGCGCCCCCCGAGGCGCGCGCCTGCCCCGGCTCATTCACTGACAAGTCAGTGCGTGTGACCGGCGGACCCGATGTCCGCCGGTCACACTACGATCGCTCCGGTGAAGGGAGAAAGGCGGAGCGGCTTATGTAAACAAGCCGCCCGTCATTCTCCCTGGTGTAAAAATGAAGATCAGACGGTTCTACTATGTAGGACCATTGATCTTTGTTTTTACACCAATAGCCATGTCCCACTACAGTTAGAAGCACGCCCCTAGGACACACTTAACCCCTCCCTCTCCAATACATTTAACCCCTTCCCTGCCAGTGTCATTTTTACAGTAACAGTGCATATTTATAGCACTGATTACTGCAGTAATGTCACTGGTAACCCCAAAAGTGTCAAAAATGTCAGTCAAGGGTCCGATCTGTCCGCCGCAATGTCGCAGTACCGAAAAAAAAATCGCAGATCGCCGCCATTACGCGTTAAAAAAAAAAAACACCAAAAATGACAAAAATCTTTCCCTTTGTTAGTAAACGCGATAACTTTTGTGCAAACCAATCAAAATACGCTTTTTGCGATTTTTTTTTACCAAACATATGTAGCATAAAACAAATTGGCCGAAAATTTTAAAAAATTTTGATTTTTACATTTTTTTGGGGAATTTCATATAAAAAAATGTGAAAAATATTGTTATTTTTGCAAAATTGTCGCTCTTTTTTTGTTTATAGCGCATGATCAAAAAATCACACAGATGATCAAATACCACCAAAAGAAAGCTCTGTTTGTGGGAAAAAAAGGACGTCAAATTCGTTTAGGTACAGCGTCGCACGACCACGCAATTGTCCGTTAAAGTCACGCAGTAAAAAATCGCAAAAAACCCCCTGGTCTTTTAGCAGCCAAATCCTCCGGGGCTTAAGTGGTTAAGAGATTTCTCTTGATTCCTGTCCTGGTAGCAACAGTGCCTCATTTTCAGTCCCTGTGACAGTGATAACCAGTACAAAGTGAGTGAATCTTGCTAACAGGGATGCAAACAACAAAAATGTAAATGTGAAAAGTTCTGCACTATGAACACCCTTTATAACGAGGCCTGAGAAACAAAAGCATCAGTATTGACAGGTTAAAGGTGTAATTATCTCGGTAAAAGCAGCTTTAGGTAACAGTTTGCAAAAACACACAATAATTATACAGCTTTAAATCTTAGCAGGTTGCTAGGTTGGATATTTGAAATCAAATGCAAATAGCATTCTAAATGCAAATTATACTAACAACTGCAAATAAGCTACAGTTCCTAATCCTGTAAGTAAGTGTCCAACAGGTCTTTAAACAACAGACATGACCAGCTTTATGGCCTCCTTCACATGGGCGGTAAAATGACAAAGGTGGGTCAAATCAGCTACACAGTCCAAAACTTGTTTCACATGCATTACTGTGTGTTGCTAAACGTTTCCTAAACACCACCTCTGGTTTTTTCATAAGGTGGGAGAGGAGAGAGGAATACAATGGGACTTTATTGAGCCACCAAAGAGAGTGCAAACAATATATATAAAACTCATATTTTTTTATTTACAAATATGAACCACTTGCCTACTGGGCACCTTCACCATCTTCCTGTCCGGGTTAGTTTCAGCGCTGTCACATTTTGAATGACAGTTGCCCGGTCATGTAATATGAAATATGAAATATTTATAATTTTTTTTAGATCAATAGAGCTTTCTTTTGGTGTATTTATTCAGCACTGGGTTTTTTATTTTTTGCTAAACAAATAAAAAAAAAAAAAAAAAAAAAAAAATATATATATATATATATATATATATATAGTTTTCTTTTTCTGATATAACATTTTCTAAATATGTAATTTTTCTCCTTCACTGATGTGCGCTGATGAGACTGCACTGATGGGCACTAAGGCGGCACTGATGAAGCTAAATATCAAAGTGCATCGCAATCTCAACAATTTCTCATAAGGTGCAATAGAATTCATAAAGCCACATATATCATGGTTTCAAACAATATAGAAAGGAGATTGGTGTCACCACAGGATGACGCTGTGGACACTGGGGTGATTCTGTGCCGCGTCCTAATTTATCCACATATAAAGGGGATAGAACTGCATGGACTTTGTTGGCACCATAACAGGACAATCAAGTCATAAAAAATTGTATTCTTATTTTGAAAATATTAAAAGTGATATATATATATATATATGTACAAAACAAACATAAGACAAAAAGCAAAACAAGACTAAAGACAGAATCTTTAAAAACAAGCATAAGTGCTGATATAATACTCAATATACCCAAAGCCCCTATAACCACCTCATTGGAGAAAATATGCCATCTAAAACCTAGTAGGAGACAAGAAAACGGACAACCCGTGATTGTTATCAACAGACTTAATTGGCAAATAATACGATTCCAACGATGATGGTGGTTTTAAGGGCTCAATATTCAGTGGTAGTATTTTCTTTCACAAAAATTTTCTACATGTTTCGCACCAGATGCGCTTCTTCAGGAGAAAATCGTTATATGAAGACTGTAGTTGTTCAGAATAAAAGTATTGATAGCAGAGTGCAATAACACTGTTTTTCCTAATTATAGAATCGGCGTTTGTTGTCACATGGCAGATAGTGAGCAGAGGTCCAGAAAATCCCTCACCAATACCAACAATTGTTGGTGGCGGAGGTGGGGGGATATTTCGAATAAAAATGGTACATCAATCCTTAAGACAAAGCATTGAGTACTGTAGTTAAGGAGGTCACCAATAGGGCAGGTGTTTTGGCACAGGAAAGCAATGAAATACCGGTATAAAATTAACAAATATATGTTCAACTGAATATATACTGCAACAGCACAAAGAGAAAAGCTGGCATACAGAAATATGTTTTGAGGAAAAGATCCCCCCAGTGGTATCTAGAGAGCAAGGTAAACCTGTGAAAGCTGCCAAAACAGGAAAAGTAACTGCTGTGACACTCGCTGGAGCGCTGTGACCTCCGCTGCAACCTGGTTCATCCTCTGATGAACTCTGTGCCCAAGAGGGTTAAGGCAGTGCTGGAAAATAATGGTGACCACACAAAATATTGACACTTAGGTCACAGCTTGGACATTTTCACTTAGGGGTGTACTCACTTTTGTTGCCAGCGGTTTAGACATTAATAGCTGTATGTTGAGTTATTTTGAGGGGACAGCAAATTTACACTGTTATACAAGCTGTACATTCCCTACTTTACATTGTAGCAAAGTGTCATTTCTTCATATACCTCCCCTTGACATGCCTTTGTGTTATCTTCGCTTGTGAGTATGAATTTGCATCAACTTTTAATAAAGCTATTTTATTTGAAGCAATGCGCTAGGCTGCTGCGCCCCCTGTTTTTTCTTGTTACAAGCTGTACACTTACTACTTTACATTGTAGAAAAGTGACATTTCTTCAGTGTTGTCACATGAAAAGATATAATAAAATATTTACAAAAATGTAAAGGGTGTATTAATCCAGTGTTTCTCAAACTTTTTTTAGTCGAGGCACTGTTTAAAAATAATTGACAGTCTCAAAGCACCCTTTAAAAACTATTGACAGTCTCGAGGCACCCCATTCAAAAATGTAAAAAATATTCTACGGTAATAGTTTTACAGCAACATCCACACATGTAGGACACCCAACATTGGAGGTGACTGATTCTTCCAACGCAAATACACTTTTGCAAACTGGTTCTGACTAGTATTCCAATGTTTCACTTCTACCTCAGTTTTTCTCCATCACTCAGCTAATGTGACCCCAACGTTGATGGAGAGGGGCAGGGGAGGGTCAAACAGGGATACTATGCAGGCAACTGACATCTTCCATATTAACTGATAATGCCATTGGTCATTAGGATGTCGGCAACTAGAAGGTTGTAATGGTGCACATTGAAAACCTACGGTGTCATGGTCTTACCTTCTTGCTGTTCTCCTTCGTTTGACATGTGCTGGCGGCCATCTTGGTTTCTGGGTTTCTTGTAGCCTCCCACCCTGCGGCTCCTCCTTCCCACTGGGAGGAGCTGGATGCCTAGCTCATATATATAGGAGGTCTGTGGCTTCAGTTCCCTGCTTGGTCCTCCTGTGTTCACATGCTTCTAAGACTGCTGCTGCTTCTGGTTCCTGTTCCTGGCTTCGTCTGACTACCCTGCTGGTTTCTGATCCTGGCTTCGTCTGACTACCCTGCTGGTTCCTGATCCTGGCTTCGTCTGACTACCCTGCTGGTTCCTGACCCCTGTGTTCACATGCTTCTAAGACTGCTGCTGCTTCTGGTTCCTGTTCCTGGCTTCGTCTGACTACCCTGCTGGTTTCTGATCCTGGCTTCGTCTGACTACCCTGCTGGTTCCTGATCCTGGCTTCGTCTGACTACCCTGCTGGTTCCTGACCCCTGGCTTCGCAAAAGACTCTGCATCAGTTTCGCCATCCGTTTGGACTTTTGCTTTACAGCTTGTTTTTCAATAAAGCTTTCTTATTTTCACTTATCTGTTGTTGTACGTCTGGTTCATGGTTCCGTGACATACGGCTAAACCAGGGGTGTCCAAACTATGGCCCTCCAGCTGTTCAAGAACTACAATTCATATCATGCCTAGTTATGTCTGTGATTGTCAGAGTTTTACAATGCCTCATGGGATGTGTAGTTCCACAACAGCTGAAGGGCCGTAGTTTGGACATCCCTGGGCTAAACTAAAAGGCAGGCTTCATCGACCTGCTGGCTTGTTTACAACTTTTGGGCAATTTTTAGGCATTTTGACGAGGCACCCCTGAAGAAATCTCAAAGCACCCTGGTTGAAAATGTCTGGTATAATCAAATGCATTTGTGATTTATATCAGATGGTTCTTTTTAATTTAAATTGGACCATTATAAAATGACAGATTCTATATGTTTTGCTTATACTTCCATTTTCTATATTGTATATGGTTATTTTTATAGCCATGGCGAATTTTACCCCAGGGATGTGTTGGCTGCCTTTGAGTTCTGCTGTGAATTATTTTATTATTAAAGGTTTTGGACTCTTGAACCTTTTTATCTGGCACTTGTTGTCCTTTTTCTTTTCATAAAATACTACTTTCACCTGATTGCATCTCATCACTGCTGACCTCCTCCACCCACCTTCAGTCACTTTCTGCCCAACAGTACTTGCTTAAACCTGATTCTGGTCCAGCTGCACCCACACTGCAAGAGTAAACTGCTCATGTGTTCTAGAGGAAGCCCTTTTACTTACCCTATACACTCCCCTGGCAGATGGCACTCCCTCATGCTCTGGTGGTGGACTGTCCCTCAGCACATCACATCACCATGACTGTGGACCCTATATGGGTCTTGATGACATCAGGACCTTATGGCACTTTTCCACTGCAAGTACCGGCTCGGCTCCACTCGGCCCTGCTTGGCTCGGTTTGGTTTCCCACTGCATGGTACCGCATGGTACGGTGTTGGAACGGTTTGATACGGTTTGGTATGGTTTGCTTTTCCACTAATAGTAAGTGGGTGGGATAACAACGATTCTCTGACCAATCAGTGGCTAGTAGTGACAAACAGTCAAGGCTGCATGCAAAAGATTGTGGGATATGGTACCGTTACGGCCCTCTTGGAACCACAACCGAGGTGGTACTGTTTAAGTGAGCCGTACCGTTCGGTTCCATGCAGTAGAAAAGCGTCTCCGTACCGTACCGAACTGTTCCAACACCGTACCATGTGGTACCATGCAGTGGAAAAGCACAAAAGCGAGCCGAACCGTTCGGTTCCATGCAGTGGAAAAGCGCCATTAGACTGCTGGAGCATTGTGTAGAAGACATAGACCTGTCTAGCAGTGCAAAAGATCAGGTAAGTAAATCTTCTTTTCTATGCCCCCTAGGCCTAAATGAAGCAGAGCCTTACTGCAAGGCAAAATTTTCAAGTTTTCTTAGAGTAGGGATTTAAGCATTAGCTACACAAGATTGCTATTTACTGGCTTCCTTATAATGAAAACAGTTCCCCATCCCATGTCTAGGCCGGGTCCCTGAGTTTTTTACATACTTTAAAATCTTGGGCAGAGTTTTTAACATACTTAAATGTTTATCAGCATAGCCTCTTATCAGAAACAAATATGAAAGGGTTACCTTACAGGCACATAGTTGAAGCTCAGTTGTCAATCCATAGCAGGAATTTACTAAACAAGGATCTTTACGGTAGGATCATCAGGTATAATTTCAAAGTTATATAGTTTATAAAATGTGAAAACTTTTTGAAGGCTTTGTGATTGAGGTTAGTTTCTACTTTAAAACCAACAAAGTTGAAGCTGGAGATGAGCGCTGTTAGGTTGATGCTATCTTTTTGAGACTGACAGATAGAGCTGGAAAGAGGAGAGCAGAGTAAAGCCTGGTACACATAACGAGAGTATCGGACAAATGATTGTCTGTTTGTTTTTGCATGCTGGTCTCATATCAAAAAAGAAAAGGTTACTAAAGTAGGAAAATTCTTGTATGAAAGAATAAAAAATTGGAAGTGATGTTATGTATTTTATTGTATTCGTATTGTATTTTCAGACAAAAACTTTGCTAATTAAACAAAAATAGTATGATCTGCTATCGTATGAGAAAAATGTTTGTGTTGTTTTTTCGGATCATTTCAGGCGAAAGCAGTGTACTAACGCTTCGAAAGCAGAATTTTTAGCCTGATTTTATAATCGCGTGTACAGCCTGGACTTTAGCATTCTCTTCTTTTACCAGGTAAAAATGAAAAGTCAGGCTGCAGACAAAACAGATTATTAAATCTGCATAGAAGTGGGCTCTTCACAGCAATGTCTTTGTGGTTTAATCAGGGTAATGTGGCTGCATAGCATAGAATCATTCCTTCAGTAAAACAGTAAAAAAACACAGCTAGTTGTGATTATTTTCATAAACAGTGTTCCCCTCCGTGATGTCCCATGTAGCTCTGATAACACAGGGATCCAATGTATGGAGATGAAGAATCACCCAACTGGAACTGCACTACTCTGGTAGTGTGTTTTGTGCTGGAGAGAGGAAAAGCAGAACGCCAGAAGCAGGGCAGAGCCCAGCATGTGGGCCGTACCTCACCTGAATATCTGGGGCAAGTTTTTAAGAAAGCTGTTGTCCACTCTACAGGAAAACTTGGGGCCAAAAGTTAGATGGGCCCAGTCATAAAAATACCCAGAAGCTGATCTGCAGAAGCGAGGAGTACCTAGATCATGCACTTTGTGTTTCCATCCCTTTGGCCATTTGTCTGATAACTGGAGGAGATTTGTGCCAGTGAGGGCAGTGGTTGATCCATGCCTTATATGACTTCTCCATATTTAGAGGGCCATACATTTCTGGTAAGCCTTTTTGTGTGAAACATGGTGGCGGAGGTTCATTTGGAGTAGAATGCAAGAGATTTTTATTTGTTATTTGGACTTAAACATGTGTAACAATCCTACAGGCTCACCTGAGTCAGAGGACTGCTGGCCGGAGGTAGGAGTGGAGCCCAGTGGCAAAGACCGCAGGCAGTTAGTAGGTGCTGGATACCGAATGGACACTGCGTGGTACTCTGATGAGGACACGGGTTCACCCAAGGTGTGGAAACTAAGTGCTAGCTGGTTTTCACTAGAGCCCCTGATGGTGGGGATAGACTGCGCTGCAAGCTAACACCAGGACGCGGACCTCAGGATCACCCAGCCAGGCAGAGTGCAGGTTCGGTCCAAAGGCGGAGGAGCAGACAAGGGATAACCAGAGAGAAGTCAGACGAGCCAAAGGTCGGGGCGGGCAGCAGTAAGCGTGGTCAAACAATCCAGATCGGCAACAGAGGTAGCAGTTCAGTAGGTAGGGACAAAGCAGAAGAGTAGTCGGTAGTCAATTCCTGGTCAGCGTTGGATTTGTGGTAGTAGATAAGAGCAGCAGGTGAGGAGTAGCTTGATCAAGGCTCAGGAGCTCATGGAGAAAATACCAAGGCAGTGAAAAGAAGCATACACAGGGTTAAAATATACTTCCTGCAACCAGCATCAGGTGATGACTGATTGCATGAGATGTTAGCTTCTGACTACTGAGAGACACCCGCTGGTGGACACTGGAACTGCAGCCTATGGATCTGGGAGCTACAGTGCCACCAGCAGGTGAGCTCTTTCCTGACAACATGTTTTTTTATTTATTTGCTCTCACATGTTGATAGATGTGATAAATAGATAGCACCAAGATTAATATCTGTGCAAGTGAACCTCCATCCAAGATATGAACTTACCAGAAATGAGACATAAACAAGCTGATATATTGGATATATGTACTCCAATTTAGGAGACTCTCAGAATTATAGAGTTATGACTGCAGTACACTGGGGTGCAGTGACATGGCTGCTGCTGCTTACATACCGTATGTATTTGCAAATGTGTGCAAACTAAACCCCTTGGTTTTAACGTGAACTGTTAGACAGGACAATTCAGTTTGTTGCAGTCTGGCTAGTAAGTAAGCTGGGACTTTTGTTAGTTGTTTTTGACATGCGTCGCCCTTCCATGTGCTCTTTGCTGCAAAGGGCAGTTATAGATTGAGGGGGTTGCCACTTATTTGTTTCTTTCCCTTTTTTGTACTGCAGCTCATTGGAATGCAAAAAATGGGAGTTCGGAGTTTGGGTTGGTGATTAGCTCAGAGGATGCCTGAGCGCACCTCTAGTTGTCACTGAGTAGATGCCACCTCTATTCTTGTGCCAGTGACAACAGTACAATTTTAAAACTTCCCATCCTTTGGTGCAAACAGTAACCTAGGCATACACTGCTCAAAAAAATTAAAGGAACACTTTTTAATTAGAGCATAGCATCAAGTCAATTCAACTCCTGGGATATTGATCTGGTCAGTTAGGTAGCACAGGGGGTTGTTAAACAGTTTCAGCTTCTTTAGTGTTAATGAAATTACCAACAGGTGCACTAGATGGGACGACCTCCAAAACAGGAGTGGTTTTACAGATGGAGGCCACTGACTTTTTTCCCTACTCACCTTTTCTGACTGTTTTTCACTAGTTTTGCATTTGGCTAGGGTCAGTGTCACTACAGGTAGCATAGGGGTATACCTGGGCCCTATAGAGGTTTCACAGGCAGTCAAACTCCCCCAGGATGGCACATCAATACGTGCCATTGTCAGAAGGTTTGCTGTGTCTCCCAGCACAGTCTTAAGAGCATTGAGGAGATTCCAGGAGACACGCAGTTCCTCTAGGAGAGCTGGACAGGGTTGTAGAAGGTCCTTAACCTATTAGCAGGACCGGTATCTGCTTCTTTGTGCAAGGAAGAACAGGATGAGCACTGCCAGACAGGGCCCTACAAAATGACCTCCATAAATAGACTTCATGAGGGTGGCCTAAGGGCCTAACATCCTCTAGTGTGCCCTGTGCTCACTGCCTGGCACTGTGGAGCTTGACTGGCATTTGCAATTGAACACCAGAATTGGCAGGTCCGCCACTGGCACCCTGTGCTTTTCACAGATTAGAGCAGGTTCACCCTGAGAACATGTGGCAAACGTAAATGGGTCTGGAGAAGCCGTAGAGAACATTATGGTGCCTGTAACATCGTTCAGCATGGCCAGTTTGGTTGTGGGTCAATGGTGGCCTAGGGAGGCATATCCATGGAGAGACGCACAGACTTTTTCAGGTTAGACAATGGCACCCTCACTGCCATTAGGTATTGGGATGAAATCCTTGGACCCATTGTCAGACCCTATGCTAGTGCAGTGTGTCATGGGTTCCTCCTGGTGCACAACAATACCTGGCTTCATGTGGTGAGAGTATGCAGCCAGTTCCTGGAGGATGAAGGAATTAATACTTTTGAACGAGCCTCCCACACTCCCCTGACCTAAATCCAATTAAACACCTCTGGGACATTATGTTTTGGTCTATCCAACGCCGCCAGATTGCACCTCAGTCTGTTCAGGAGCTCAGTGATGCCCTAGTTCAGATATGGGAGGAAATACCCCATCCGTCGTCTTATTAGGAGCATGCCCCGACGTTGTCAGGCATGCATACAAGCACGTGGGGGGTCATAAAAACTACTGAGTACCATTCTGGTTGTTCCAATGAAATTTCAGCAAAATGGACTAGCCTGCTGCATCATTTTATCACTTTGATTTTCGGGGGTTTCTTTGACTTCAGCCTTCTGTAGGTTGATCATTTTAATTTCCATCAAAGCATGTGGCATCCTTTCGTTCCTTACACATTACCCAGTCCAGGATAGATATCCAGCATGATATTTTTCCCCATTGAGATCTGATGTGTTTTCAAAGTGTTCCTTTAATTTTTTTGAGCAGTGTATAAAGAGAGTATGACTTTGCCCAGCAGGGACACAGACAGCACTGGAGACTTGAAAGAAGATCTAACCCTTCTATACTCCATCCAAATTGAAAAAAAAAAATGGGGCTTTAGATAAACTTTAACATGGCTAGCAGTTGGTAATGATTAGCATTGTTAAGCATTTGAAATGACTTCCTTCTTCAGCATCAGAGACTGGCTGTTGTACTTCTAGGATTACGGTAGTAGTGTGTGTATATTGCTGGGACAGGCTTCCTCCCATGTGAGTAAATGGGGCAGGAACGAGTGTTGTGGTTACTGATTCTATCACAACTGTATCTGTTTTAGCACTCTACTTATAACATCTTTTTTGTATTATATTCCGTCTGTTATGGCAGAAGTGAGAGATTTTTGGCCGCTGCAATATAATAAATAACAGGACCAGGATAAATAATAGATAATGAATTGCCTTTCAGTTTAAAACTTCTGTAATCCCCTTTAAAGGGAAATGATACTAATTCTGAAACCAGACCGACTGCTGCTCTTTTTATTGGCTCTGTGATATTTAATCCTGACGCTAATGTTATGGTGGTGGGGGTGTTTTAAAGGGGAATCATACTCTTTACATTTTACCTGTTATATTTTGTATTATGTTCTGGAAATATATAAATATGTATAGCCAATTTTTTTACTTTTGCACTTTTGGATTGAGGAGGGATGAGTTAGAACCCCTTAGACCAGGGGCGTAACTACAGGGGTTGCAGGGGTTGCAATCGCTACCGGGCCCCATGCTCCAGGGGGCCTGGTAGCAAACCAGTGGGTGAACTTCCAGGATCGCAAAGGTCACACTTGCGACCGGACCCTGGCATTGCACCACTGTGGGGAGGCCCCAAGATTGCAGGAAGGGGGCCCACAAGATTGCAGGAAGGGGGCCCACTGCAGAACTTGTGAAAGAATCCTGCTGCGGGACCGTAATAAAAGGCCATGCAACGCATGTAAAGAGCCCCAGGATTAGTGGGAAGAGCCCTGGGCTTGAAGGTAAGGGCCCCGGCCAGGGGTCTGGGGGGCCCTTCATGGTTTCTTGCATCAGGGCCCTGAAGGTTCTAGTTACGCCTCTGCCTTAGACATTTATAGCTGCCTGTGTCCCTGTTGGGGAGATTCACCCTCTTTATTTGTCCTGGTGTCAAAGTCATTTCAACAGAAAGGGATTGGAGATCCAAAATTTTTTGAGTGGTCATAGATTTTTGCAGGATACTTGATGCTGGAACTGTACCACTCAGCACACTAAAATGCTTGATGCATGACTGAGGGACCTCTTGACCAAATCCCCCGTCCAAAATGACCAGACGACACATCTTATTTGGAGTCCAATGGCCATAGCAGCCATTTTATTACAAACCATTAAATACAACATTTACAAGAAAACAAGTTTAATGCATATAATACAGTCAATGCATGCCAAATAAACCAACCTCAGCTTATGCCTGGTCTAAGGTCTTTGAAGGCCTATAATCACGATTAACCGTTTGTATCTGCCACCCAATCAAAGGCCCCCAGCCGCAACTACACCGGATCAGGGACAATTAACTACTTACATACTACCAGATACAACCTAATTAATACCCCAATGTTACCATATTGTTAAGAAGGGACACTCATACCTCAGATGGGCCCAACCCACAATTTTCCACAAATATTTAACCAGCACTGCCTTCAAAGACCCAATCGACCCCTTGCCTGCTGCTACGATAAGAAAATAAAAGGACCAAGAAATTGAATTGCAGGCTAACAACATAAGAACCAACAACCCACTAACAAATACCCGAGCACCCAGTAGGGGGCTCCCCCAAAACAAAACAAACAAGGGAGGGAGGAGGGGAGAAAACTGTTTGATGCTGTGATGAGCTCCGACTGAGCTCTGACACGATCCCCCCTCCTCTCTACCCACTACAGGACACACTCTCTGCATTGAACTCTATATTCTGGTAAACACAATGCATCATTCTAAATCACCCCACTAATACTTCTCCTCTTCTGCAGGCCCCAGTCATGCAGGCCCTCCTCCTAGTTTCACTCAGCTCCATATACTTACAGAGCAGCTAGATTCCCCCATGTGAAAAGGGCATCATCATGTACACCTCTAAGTGGAAATGTCCAAATTGGGCCCAAAGTGTCAATATTTTGTGTGGCCACCATTTTTGTTAACCATCTTGGGCATGGAGTTCACCAGAGCTTCACATGTTGCCAATGGAGTCCTCTTCCACTCCTCAATGACGACATCAAGATGCTGGTGGATGTTAGAGACCTTGTGCTTTTCCACCTTCTGTTTGAGGATGCCCCACAGATGCTCAATAGGGTTTGGGTCTGGAGACAGGCAGGGCCAGTCCATCACCTTTACCCTCAGCTTCTTTAGCAGGGCAGTGGTCGTCTTGGAGGTGTGTTTGGGGTTGTTATCCTGTTGGAATACTGCCCTGCGGCCCAGTCCCTGAAGGAAGGGGATCATGCTCTGCTTCAGTATGTCACAGTGCATATTGGCATTCATGGTTCCCTCAATGAACTGTAGCTCTCCAGTGGCGGCAGCACTCATGCAGCCCCAGACCATTGAATTCCCACCACCATGCTTGACTGTAGGCAAGACATATTCATCTTTGTACTCCTCACCTGGTTGCTGCCACAAACGCTTGACACCATCTGAATCAAATAAGTTTATCTTGGTCTCATCAGACCACAGGACATGGTTCCAGTAATCTATATCCTTAGTCTGCTTGTCTTCAGCAAACTGTCTACGGGCTTTCTTGTGCATGACGTTCAGAAGAGGCTTCCTGCGGGGATGACAGCCCACCTCTTCAACCTCTGCAGCCTCTGCAGCAATGCTGGCAACACTCATTCGTCTATTTCCCAAAGACAACCTCTGACGCTGTGCACATGCACTTAACGTCTTTGGTCAACCATGGCGAGGCCTGTTCTGAGTGAAACCTGTCCTGTTAAACCGCTGTATGGTCTTGGCCACCGTGTTGCAGCTCAGTTTCAGAGTCTTGCCAACTTTCTTATAGCCTAGGCCATCTATATGAAGAGCAACAATTATTTTTTTCAAATCCTCAGAGAGTTCTTTGCCATGAGGTACCATGTTGAACTTCCAGTGACCAATATGAGAGAGTGAGAGCGATAAAACCAAATTTAACACATCTGCTCGCCATTCACATCTGTGACCTTGTAACACTAACAAGTCACATGACACTGGGGAGGGAAAATGGCTATTTAGGCCAAATTTGGAAATTTTCACTTAGGGGTGTACTCACCTTTGTTGCCAGCAGTTTTGACATTAATGGCTGTGTGTTGAGTTATTTTGAGGGGATAGAACATTTACACTGTTATACAAGCTGTACACTCACTACTTTACATTGTAGCAAAGTGTCATTTCTTCAGTGTTGTCACATGAAAAGATATAATAAAATATTTACAAAAATGTGAGGGGTGTACTCACTTTTGTGAGATACTGTATGTCCCAAGATGGAAGCTCTGTTAGACTAGAGTTAAGCTCACCATAGATGGGTAGAATTTCAAATGAAAATTCTTGGGAAAAGAATGTTTTAAGAAAGTTTATTTGTTTTTCTAAACATTAGTGGGGTGAAATCGATGTTCATTTTTGACCACAAAAATCAAAGGAGCAAGATTGACAATTTTTCTTGTACTAACACATTTCTAACAGTATATGTGGTTTTGGTTTGGTAAAGTCCATTCATCATTCAAGGCAGCTCTAGGAAATGTATGCAGGGATGGATGCACAGATTTGGACACAGCTTATCTCCGTTCAGAGCTGTGCGTCAGTCCCTGTAGGGATGTAAACACAGTTACATGTGGGAAGACCCATACAGCTGCTGGGTCTCTCAGGCTGCTGTTCTTGACAGGCTAGCCGCATGTGGCTGCAAACAACACCAGACATTTCTTGGGCACATAAACACGGTTCTCTATGTGGAGGTAGGGGTCTCTGTGCCCATGTGATCGAGGCCTCAAAGCTGCCTATACATTGTAGATTTCAACTGGGTCACTTGGTCAGCCCCCTGCTGCCTAACATCCTTCAACTGAAATATCAAAGAAGCCAGGCATAAAATTGTTGGACAAACAGCGGCTGCATCCAATCCTACACATCTACTGTGTGGGTATTCTGACAACCCCCACCGGCTGTTGTCCAGCCCACTACGTCCATCTGTGCTGTATAGAGTGAATGGAGGAATCTGTTACATTTTTTCTGCTCAGCACTCATGTTGAACAAAAATAACCTAATAGTGTATGGTAGGGGTCTTCAAATAATGGCCCTCCAGCTATTCAGGAACTACACTTCCCATCCTGCCTTATCATGTCTATGAATGTCGGAGTTTTACAATTCCTCATGGGAGGTGTAGTTACACAACAGCTGGAGGGCCGTAGTTTGGACATCCCTGGTGTGTGGCCTGCTTTATACTCACCTCTCCTCTGGCTTTAAGGTCTCATGTGTGCAGCCAGCTTGGGTTGACTCGCCAGCTTGGTCACTTTTGTTTAATCATGGTAGGCCAGGACCAGGGATGTCTACTAAGTACCCTCACCCTGTCGGTATTGTGCACAAACATGCAATTTTGGCTGATTTGAAAACACTGTGTCTTGTCATTATATAGATTCAATCTCCATATGTGCCCCAATCACCAATGTCATCAGGAATAAAAGTGACAATAAATCTACATTTTCCGGTTGCCAATCTTCCAGTGGGGACATTTGTTCACACCACAGTTGTCTGTCACTAGCACAAATATCGACCGTGGTTTTACCCATTCCCGATTCTATTCAAAAGAACAAAAGATTTTGGCTTTAAATATACTATAGGTGGTTATTGCCAACTTCTTGCTCTGCTCACAAGTAACCCCCACCCCCTTCACAGAGACTCCCCTGTGTGCATGCTTTTCTTTTGTTTTTAGGTATACTTACCTTTTTTTAGCTTTCTTGTTGTGGCTGTCAACTGACAAGGAGGGTCTCTTCCTCTCCCAATCTTCTGTCGTGGTGATTGATCCTTTGTAAAGCTGAGATCAGCACTGGCATTAACACTGTGCTCTGCATCAATACACTGTTATTACAGGGTGTCATGTAGATATACCCACAAGGGGTGGGCCCATGATACCCTACACTAGGGATCTTCAAACTACAGCCCTCCAACTGTTGCGGAACTACATATCCCATGATGCATTGTAAAACTCTGACATTCACAGACATAACCAGGCATGATGGGAATTGTAGATTCTGAACAACTGGAGGGCCATAGTTTGGAGACACCTGCCCTACACTTTCAGTAAGTATCCAGTCTTTTGAATGAAGTCATGCTGGGCATCATTCAACCCAGAAGACTGAGGTCATCTTGTGGTGGAAAACAAGTACAGCGGGGGGCAGTTCCCTAGTTGTATTTCAATACTGTTTGGGGACTCATTATTTTTAAAAAAATCATGGAGTTTCTATATTCAACCCATTTTTCAGGGTTTTTCTAATTACTTTGGTTTCCTCTCCCAATTTAGGAACATTCTATTACAATTAATCTTTGTACTCAAATTGGCCCTAGTAGTATCCACGGGCTTCTGTAGACAAACAAAGCATGCATTCAGATGCATTTAGCTGGTATTTAAAATGCTTTTGAGTCCATTCAGAGTTCTTTCTGATCTCCTTCTGACCTGCAATTGACTTCCTTCTAAGCTGAACTAAGCTGCTTCAATCCGCCTTTGCATTCCTGTGGACTCGAATAGAGAGAAAAGTAGTTCTAACAGGATCAAAGCACATGAAATTGGCCCTTTAATTGTGGTAGGATGTTCGTCTTTACATTATTTTATAGGGTAGAGACTACTGGAACGGTCTATGCACTTTGTAAGGGGCTGTTGAATTTGACAGGGTTACAGTATAGAAATTGATAAAATACATATGGCTAAATCCACAAAGCTACTGCAATAGGAGAGGTCTACTTTATTTTACGTTCTATTATTTTTATTTTTATTGCAATGAGATTTGGAAATTACAATCACATGGCTAAAATAAGAATGATTATTCTTGGGTTAAAGCTTTGACAATCGAGCCTGTTGTAACACAATTACAGAGGAAATATAGGAATGGGCTGTACAAAAAGACTTTACAGTTGAGGACAGTGCTGAGTCACACAGTAAAAGGGAATTAGCCATTGCTTTTAACACAGAAAAGCAGGAGGGAGAGAATGCTAATAGTTTGTGTAGTAAAAATCATACCCTGTTCTTCTGCTATTATTAAAGGGTTGGTTCACCCAAAATGGTTAGAGTTATATATGAATGTTGATGGTCTCAATTATCCACTGGCCTCCTATGTCTCTCAGGAAAACCGGTAACAGGTACCTGTACCTTAGTTCCTTGCTCTAAATAACTAATGTTAAAACCTAAAAGTGATGTTTTTATGAAACTTTTATTTTTCCTGTTGCTGTTTTTTTTTTTGCTCCTACTAGTGGTCATCTGTAATATGTCTTGTGTTGGAGACTGCGCTCGACTGACTGGATTGGTCACTGGTCCTGAGTGGGTATTCGTGTGGGCAAAAAGGAAGGAATGCCTTCCGGTAGATAGTGCCTAGTGATGGATTGTGGTGATGGGCCCTTTCGGGGATTTGGCTGCTGCCTTTTAAGTGCAAACATAAGGTAATTTCAGCTTGTAAACCTAGATAAAAAAGAAAGGAGTGCCTGGAGTCCAGAAAACTGTGACTTCTAAAATATGGTTCATGGACATTTATTAAAAATTAACAACATGTACATCAAGCCAACGCATTTCAGGGGAATAGACTCCCTAGTGCCCTATCATTGCTGTTAGTGGGAGGAATAGTGCCCAATTGTTTATATTAGAGGGAAGAATTATGCCCCATGGTTAGTGTCAGTAGAATAAATAGTGTCCCATTGTTGGTGTAGGTGGAAGGAATAGTGGCCAATTGTTTATAGCAGGGGGAAGAATTATGCCCCAATTGTTAGTATCAGTAGAGGGAATAGTGTCCAAATCCTCGGTGTCAGTGGGAGAAATAGTGCCCAATTGTTTACATTAGAGGGAAGAATTATGCCCCACCATTAGTGTCAGTAGAAGGAATAGTGTCCCATCATTAGTGTCAGTAGATGGAATAGTGTCCCATTGTTGGTGTCAGTAGAGGGAATAGTGACCAATTGTTTAAATTAGAGGGAAGAATTATGCCCCATGGTTAGTGTCAGTAGAATAAATAGTTTCCCATTGTTGGTGTAGGTGGAAGGAATGGTGGCCAATTGTTTATAGCAGGGGGAAGAATTATGCCCCCACTGTTAGTGTCAGTAGAGGGAATAGTGTCCAAATCCTTGGTGTCAGTGGGAGAAATAGTGCCCAATTGTTTACATTAGAGGGAAGAATTATGCCCCACCATTAGTGTCAGTAGAAGGAATAGTGTCCCATCATTAGTGTCAGTAGATGGAATAGTGTCCCATCATTAGTGTCAGTAGAGGGAATAGTGACCAATTGTTTATAGTAAAAAGTAAAATTATGCCCCATGGTTAGTTTCAGTAGAGGGAATAGTGTCCTATTATTGGTGTCAATGGGAGGAATAGGGCCCAATTGTTTATATTAGAGGGAAGAATTATGCCCAATGGTTAGTGTCAGTAAACAGAAAAGGGTCCCATTGTTGGTCTCAGTGGGAAAAATAGTGGCCAATTGTTTATAGCAAAAGGAAGAATTATGCCCCATGGTTAGTTTCAGTAGAGGGAATAGTGCCCTATCATTCGCGAATATGGGAGGAATAGTGCCATATTGTGTAGTAGGGAATAGTTATGCCCCATGGTTAATGTCAGTAGAAAGAATAGTGTCCCATCGGTAATGTCAGTGGGAGAAATAGTGCCCAATTGTTTACATCAGAGGGAAGAATTATGCCCCACCGTTAGTGTCAGTAGAAAGAATAGTGTCCCACTATGTAGTGCAAGGGCCTGCCTGATTGCCTACAAATTAAAAGTGTTTAGGTTTGGCCTCCTATTATATGATTTTGGTAATTCTAAAGGAAAATTGTACAAGAACATTGTATAGTGTATGGCCAGTGTTAGCCAGTGTTAGTAGAAGGAATAGTTTGCCATCATTGGTGTCAGTAGGAGGAATAGTGCCCAACTATTGATAGCAGTGGGTAGAATTATGCCACATTGTTAGTGTTAATAGAAGGAATAGCGCCCTATCATTGGTGTCGGTGGTGGAAGAAATGGTGCCTCACTATTGGTGTCAGTGGGAGGAATAGTGCCTCGTATCAGTAGGAGGAATAATGCTCAAGGGCCAGATTAGAGCAAGCAAAAGGCTACATCCAGCCCGTGGGCTGATGCCACCACTGTAGAGAAATGACTGCACATAGTGGTGGAGAGTGCAACAGTTGTGACATCAAGCTACATTGCTTGAGCAATTGGAATGCCAAACAAATCTTAGGAATATAACCTGATTTACAAATAGCAATTGTTTTCCTTTTTGAGTGTTGTCATGATTTTGAATCTTCATTGGATCAGAAGAAAATGTGTTCTGGCTGTGGCTAGACATACTCTTGAGAAACAAGCAGAGTAGCATAGCAGCTGTACATTTCCACTAAGCACAATAGCGAGTCTGTGTTTGTAATGAGCAGATTTATCTCTTTCATCCATATACTGTATATTTTTATCATCTATACACAGTTTAATGACAGCAGTCTAGCTTTTACTGTCTCCCACCCTTAAGTGGGGGATTTTGAACAGGATCCCCACAGCAAGTGAGATTTCAACCTGGCTGCATCCAGCTTTATTGCATTTCAGCATCAGGAAAACATTTTCAGCATTTCCAGCATAATTTAGCCAGCTTGTCCACAGCAAAGCCATGTAAAAAAATCATAGAACACTAGAACAATGCAACCTCTAAATGGGACTTTAAAAGGCATAAACAACTATATATATTAAAAAAACAATACATTTTATTGGTACACATTAAAAATATACAAACGTTAAAAGGAATTACTGTGGTTCTGACATGATTGTTGTTAACCATGTGCTTCTGTCCACAAGTTGAAACAAGGAGACAGCTATCACCCAACGCGTTTCAAAACAGATTTCAGCTTTCTTCTTCAGGGGTAGATAGTTATCATGAGTAATTGTCTATGACAAAAAGAACACCATCAGATATCACATTGATAAACAGCATACAGGCAGAGATATGGTGTATATACAGTATGTATATTATTTATGAAACCACCTAAACAAAAAGCATAAATCACACAACCACATCACATAAAATCACAAAGGAAGGAATTTTCCTATTGCATGCTGCCAGAAATTCACCAGCAAAGGCCGTCAGAGGCCCATTATCTCCACCCACTGGGTTTTTGTAAAAAACTCATAGCCTTGCCAGTTGGCTTATAACGAAGTTACGATTGAACTATACAATCTAAATCCCTTTCTAGTAGAATTAACCTTGTACCCACATCCAAAAAATACAGTTGTGTTTTTTTTTCTAAATCTGCCACCATACCGTGTCCCTCTGCAGAGCAACATGCTCTAGCTTTTCCAATGCTTTTCCAAACCTTTGTGAAGGCAGCTGAACCTTTCTAGGCTCCGTTCACACCTGAGCGTAGCAATTTATTGACGTTTTTCTGGCATTTTTTAAGCGTTTTTGCAGCTTTTTACAAGTGTTTTGAAAGCGCTTTAGAAGCATATTACAAGCATATTACAGCTTCAGGCATTTTTGTTTAGTTAATAAAAAGCACTAAGGGGAGGAGAGGGAGAGGAAATTAGGGGTGGAGAGCTGCTGTTTAAACAGATATCAAGGAACAAACGCTTGTAAAACGCTAAAGTCAGGCATTTCTATTGAAGTCTATGGGGCCAAAAATGCTTGTGACATGCACACCTGAGCGTAGCAATTTATTGGCGTTTTTCTGGCATTTTTTTAAGCGTTTTTGCAGCTTTTTACAAGTGTTTTAAAAGCGTATTAGAAGCATATTACAAGCGTATTACAGCTTCAGGCATTTTTTTTAGTTAATAAAAAGCACTAAGGGGAAGAGAGGGAGTGGAAATTAGGGGTGCAGAGCTGCTGTTTAAACAGATATCAAGGAACAAACGCTTGTAAAACGCTAAAGTCAGGCATTTCTATTGAAGTCTATGGGGCCAAAAATGCTTGTAACCTGCCAAAAAGAAGCTCATGTACTTTTTTGTGCGATAGGTTTTTGGCTTTAGGCGACAGAAAGCTCATACAGTATGTGAACAGGGGCCGTTGAAATAAATGCGATTTGGCTTGTTGAGCGCTTTAGAACTACAAGCTCCAAGCAGAAAATCGCTCAGTTTTAACGGGGTCTAAAGAACGGTCAAAGCAGTGCCTACTTTCCCCTGATTACTCCTGGTGCTCAAGAACACCTAGTGCTCAAAGAAACAATAATGGTAAATGTGGTTATTACCCTTGTCAAATAAATTAAGCCTCTGTGGCCATGAAACAGACCCTGGCCAAGGCCTGGCAAACACCCAGTATCCCCATCAGTAAAATCAAATCTCATAGTCAAATCTCATAGCCAAAGTTCCATAATACTGTATTATGGGACCCCGGGTAAAGCACTGGTTGCCCTCAACCTTTGATCATTCTTTACCAAACGTGTAAATCTAAAATTTGCACTACTTCTATTTGCCCCCCACACCCTTCCTTCTTACCCTACATACCTTCCTCTTTCGATCGTTTTCTTTTTTCTTTTTCCTCTCTTCTCTTACTTTTTTCTTCTTTCTCCTCTTCCTCTATATTATTCATACCCCTACTTCCCCCCAACATTTACGAACAACCGCCCAACCAGATATAAAACCTGTCTATCCTGAGCATGTAAGCTCCACCCTATGTACTGTAAGTGCTACTTGGTGACCTCTTATACCTAAGGCTGCAGCAATGCTCTTTGAACCTTCACGTCCCAATCTGCATTTCTTTCTTTGAATTTGTGTGGAGTGGATTTGAACGACCTTAGAGTTTTATTGTATTTTTGTTTTTTTTTTCTTTTTGGATAAATGCTTACTTTAAAGGAAAGGTTATGTTGTGTACTTTCTTTGGTACCCCTGCTTCAAAGTACCTATAACAAACCTTTTTTTTTTTTTCGAAGGGAGGTCATAGTTCTACGTTGAACTGTACACATTCTCATACAACGTACGTATAACTGAAAACGATAAAATGTCTTTTATGTTGTATTTAGGTGAGGGAGATTCTCTTTAGGACAGCATTGTTTTTCTGTGGACCTTTTAAACAGCAGACAGATATCAGCCTGCAGGAAGCGGTGTGTTTTATAACAGCGATGTCAAACTGACCAAATCCACACTGTGTACATATACCAGTATTAGGCCTCAGAGCTCACATTTGCCAAGGACATTAGAAGATCAGAGCCTGAAGAGCGATTTCTATGGAAAGAAGTTATTTTTATCCCTCCTCTAATCCATAAGAGGAGACTGATAACAGTAAACAGTTGTCATACCTCATTGGTGTGTGGGAGAGGGACTTCAAAGTTCTATAGTGCATAGATAGCCCTGACATTGCCACAAGCTTCTGAGCCTTCACAGAAAAAGTCTTTAAAATTTCAAAACATTTGTGTTGGTGACATATACGGTACAATTTTACAGTCATTTTGTAATATGACCCAGGGTTAGAACCTCTTTCCGCATTTTTTTAATCGCTCTCTTAATCCGTATTGTGACGATGTCTTTTATTTTGTGTCCAGGTGACTGGTGTCAGACAGAAGAGAAAGTAAGGGGTGATCGCTTCAACAAGGACACGATCCACCACTAAACTTCTGTTCAGAACTAGTTTAAAGCCCAACTCCAGAGAGGCCTGAAGCAAAAAAAAAAAAAGCGAAGGGCTGGCATGACTAGGCTAGCAGTGTAGCAGCAGTTAGAGGGTTAAAACATCATAAAATCAGCAGGGATAAAATGTGTACAGATAGTGATTGGGGGAAAGTAAGATGTGGGTGGGGCAACATATGTGGGAATTGGGAACATTAGGCCTGAAGGGACACTCGAGGATCGCATGAAGAAGACGTTTCTCACCCTCCCTCCCTGTTGATGAGTTCATATTGGATGGCCGTAGTGGTCTCGCGGTTGGGGTCATTGGAGGCAGCCAAAATGTTCTGGGTAATATCAGAGTAAGGACCCTATTATGATATGGCGTACTATAGTTATTCCCAGTCAACGGTGGGTTAACAGGAAATTGTGAAAATGGAGGTGTCTGCGGGAAATTTGGTATTGTTCTCGAGCCGATGTTCTGCGGCTGAGAGCCCTTAAGTGGTTCCTCAGATACAATTTTGTGTTGGTTAGGTAGTGCCTCCAAAGATTGGCAACCTAGGGGGTCATTACTGTTATTGTTCTTTATTTCTGTTCTAAGGAATGTTGTTATGTTGTTTTTGGTTAATAAATGGCCGATACGGCCAATTTTAACTCTAAAAGGTGTGTCTGCTGTAACGTTTTAGGTATAAGTGAGAAGTGGGGTTAATATTGGCCATTATGATGTATGAGAGCATAGTGGGCAATACCTCTGGTATGCACTAGTCAAGTTTAATACAACATTTTTAAAAAATGTCCCAGATAAAAATAAAATAACCAGCTCTGCAAGGGCTGTCCCTTACAGTACAAACTTTATGCCATTGGATGTCACTTGTCTTCCGTCCAACATCATTCAACCTGCTTCCTCTAAACCGGGGGTCTCTAAGCTTTTTAAACAAAGGGCCAGTTTATTGTCCTTCAGCTTTTAGGGGGGGGCAGACCACAGCTAATGGGAGTAGAAAATGCCCCAGCAGAGGGCAGCGGAGTAGACAGCATCTATGTCATGTTTGCAGCTTGGTGGGCACTGGGAGTAAAAAAAATTACAAAGTGCTTGTAGTCAGTAGGAGGAAATATAGTGCCCCGTCATTGGTAATAGTGTGAGAAATAGTGACCCACTGTTGGTGTCAGTGAGAGAAATAGTGCTTAATATCAGTGGGAGGAACAGTGCCCCAAGAGCCATGTAAAGGCAGGCAAAGGGATGCATCTGGCCTGGAGGCTACAGTTTGAACACCACCTCTTTTTATGATTAAAAAGCACAGGACTACGCTATACCAAGTTGTTCTGGTAAAGAGTGTTATTACTGCTCCATCAAGTTAAAAAAAAAACCCTTATAAAGCAGGGATTTCAAAACTTTCTAAACAAAAGCCCAGTTTACTGTCCTTCAGACCTTAGGGGGTCTGGACCGTGGCCAGTGGGAGTAGAAAATGCACAATCTTTGGTGTCATTGAGAGGAATTGTGCCCCATCCTTGGTGTCAGTGAAAGCAATTGTGTCCCATCATAGGTGTCATTTGGAGGAATTGTGGCCCAGCATTGGTGTCATAGGGAGGAACTGTGCCCCTTTTTTGGTGTCATTGATAGGAATTGTGCTCTATCCTTGGTGTCATTGGGAGGAAATGTGCCCTATCATTTCTGTTAGTGATTAAATTGTGCCCTAAGGGCCGGGTAAAAGCAAGCAAAGGGCCTCATCCGGCCTCCGGGCCGCAGTTTGGAGACCACTGCTCTAAACCCAGGGCATTAGGGGCCCACCCTCTTTAAATACACTATGTAGGTAAGCACCACATCATATGTAGTATTCAGTACTCACCCACCACCAGAGACAGAAGTAGGGGGAAGAGGACTCATGACATCAGACCGAAGACCCGCTGACATAAGGTATGTATAAAGATTTTTTTTTAGCAAAAAAAACTTGAGTTGGAAGTAAATAACATGTGTCATGATAGATTTTATGTTTGGCTAAATTTTTACATATTAATTCCAGTCAAATTAATATAGTTGCCAACATTTGTAAATATTTTTCAGGAAAATCCTGCCTTCTTTAGTAAAGGTTAAAGTAGATGTAACAAGTGAGTGAGTAGTCTGTATGCTTACACTTTTGCTTGCATTAACCACTTCAATACAGGGCACTTTTACCCCCTTCCCGTCCAGGCTACTTTTCAGCTTTCAACGCTGTCGCACTTTGAATGACAATTGCGTGGTCATGTGAAATTGTACCCAAACCAAAATTTAGCTCAAAATGTATTCTGCTACATTTCTTTTGTGAAAAAAAAACAAAATCAGTGTATATTATTCAGTTTGTAAAAAAGTTATTGAGTCTAAAAACCATGGTATATATACAGTATCTAAAATTTGATCAATCCTGATTTCTTGAGGCCCTAAAATGCCAGGACAGTAGAAATACCCCCCCCCCCCCCCCCAAAACGCCCCCTTTTTGGAAAGGAGACAGTCCAAGGTATTTACTGAAGTTGTAATTTTTTGGTCCAAATTTTTGGAAAATGAAGAAATTAAAAAATGTCTTATTTTTACAAATTTATTTTTCACATACTATCACCAGTGCAGTACAGTTTCATCATATACAGTGCCTTGCGAAAGTATTCGGCCCCCTTGAATTTTTTGACCTTTTGCCACATTTCAGGCTTCAAACATAAAGATATAAAACTGTAATTTTTTGTGAAGAATCAACAACAAGTGGGACACAATCATGAAGTGGAACGAAATTGATTGGATATTTCAAACTTTGTTAACAAATAAAAAACTGAAAAATTGGGCGTGCAAAGTTATTCAGCCCCTTTACTTTCAGTGCAGCAAACTCTCTCCAGAAGTTCAGTGAGGTTTGTTGGTACCTCAGGCCAATAAGAAGTGGGACTTTTAAGGCAGGTATGGGGTATAAGATAAAGTACAAGCAAGAATTGCTAATAGTGACTAAATAATAATAATGATAATAATAATAAATGTTTAATTCTTAAAACATATGTACAGTGAAGTACAGTTGCGTGAAAGGGTTATAGACCCTTGTGAAGTTGTGTAATAGAAGGAGGGTTAGTGACATGTGAGAAATAGTGACTTTTGAGGGTATATCTCTGTCTGTTCCTGCTGTTAAGCTTGGGTGGTTCAGATCAGAGGTGTCTCCTATATCCTACGCGTTTCGGCCTTTAATTGGGCCTTTTTCAAGGTTGATTGTCACTATTTCTGTTGATAAAATGCAGGTTTTTATTAAATATAAGTATCACCACTTTTTTTAAAAAAAATTAAATAATAGTGGTGAATTTTTCAAAAAATAGTACATACATGTTGTTTTCTTTGAATCCTTTTGTGTTGAAATGGCTCCCTCTTTAGCACAGCGAGAACCATGCGGTTTCCTGAAAAATTGTACGTGTATATATATTTATGAGATACAGCAAAGACCCATGCAAGACAAAAGGCACATACCCATGTGGGTCATGTGACCAATGCAAAGTCATAAGAAAATGCACTAAAACCACTCTACCGAATGGAGAAACTTTTGAACCCAAACACTTCACCAATTGTCGGACTAAAGGCGTGGTGTATATGATGAGATGCGAATGTAACGCATTCTACATAGGTAAGACAAGACAGGAATTCGGAAAGAGGATCAACAAACACGTAAATTCAATGGAAATGTGCAATTTCCATCTACCACTGGGTCGACACGTGGCCTATAAACACGCCCATAAGATGCCAAAAATATCGTTCATGGCCCTAGAACGGATCCACATCCCAAGGAGGGGGGGTGATTGGAACAAAACCCTGCTTCAATTAGAGATGAGATGGATAAAACGTCTCAACGCAACCACCTTTCCAGGCCTAAATGAAGCAGAAAGCTATGCCCCCTTTTTAGAAGGTTTCTCATCAGGGAAAACTGATTAGAATAAAAAACCTTCATCAAAAAATGAAAAAATCATAAAACTGTGAGAAAGTCCATTCACAAAAACTCTTGTTCAAAAAACATCAGCCACACAAATCTCGCTACCAAAAGGAAAAAATACAATGAAGCAATCATTGACACACCCCATACTTATAATCATCATCCATTTACATCATCCAATCCATTCACAAAAAAACTTGTCCAAAGATGTATATATATATATATATACATCTTATATCTTTTATCAAAAACACGAATTGAAGATGCGGAATTCCGTCCCTTTTTAGATTCCATAAGCTTTGAGAAGACCGATCTGACAGACTTTCCCCACTCTTTTCCAATGGGGATATAACCGGAAAATTCCCCCTCCTTTCCCTTTAAACCTGACTATTCATTACACTGCTATTAAAACTGCTAATAATTTCATGGAATGTTCTCCCCTGTTTTTTCCTTTTATATACCTCTTGTTTGCAAATTATAATGCACTTATGCCTTGTACTGAATCCTTGTTGAAGAAATCTCCACATACTTTTAGCACACCCGGCACGGTAAGCCCCTGGGGGGATCTCTCACTGTTTTCCCTCCCAGGGGCTTTTTACAGGCACAACGTAACAGCCAGCGACATCGGCGCCTCAGACTCTGCCAGTCTGTGACCTGTGTCCTCTCCGTGTCGGCGGCCGCGCCAGTGAGCAACAGCGGTGGAAACTGGAAGCGCACTCGTCCATATGACGCAGGCGCACCAGAGACACACACCAGCTGTATGTAATCTGGTTTCAGACGTGCGGCGCTCACAGCGCATGCGCGAGCCTGATAAAAGGCCGGGGAACCTCTGCCTCTCTCATTCCACAACTGAATGGGGACGAGAGAGGACCAAGAGCGGCGCACAAGAAAAATTGTAAGTTTTGAAACACCACCCTTACCACTTACTCCACCCTGAAAAGGAGATACATTACTGAAGGAGTCTTTTCTCCTTCTTTTCAAGTGTGACCCAGCTGGAAACCGCATGGGACAACACTTGTTGCAAAGTGATAATGAAGGTAAAAACAAACCCAAAATGTTATATACTGTATATACTGCATTATTGCATCACAGATATAAAATCTTCCTATACATGTACCTGTCTTATATAGAACTGTACCATTTAAAGGCACAAGGATATCCTTGCCCAGAACCGGTTTCACACACACCGGAATCAAAACTAACCACCAGGGGAGATTCATATGATCTACCCCAGATATGAGACACAGCCCATGTAAGTTCAACTACACACCTGTAGAACCACTATCAACTTTGTAGCTGTATCTCATAAATATATATACACGTACAATTTTTCAGGAAACCGCATGGTTCTCGCTGTGCTAAAGAGGGAGCCATTTCAACACAAAAGGATTCAAAGAAAACAACATGTATGTACTATTTTTTGAAAAATTCACCACTATTATTTAATTTTTTTATTTTTTTTTTTTTTAAAAAAGTGGTGATACTTATATTTAATAAAAACCTGCATTTTATCAACAGAAATAGTGACAATCAACCTTGAAAAAGGCCCAATTAAAGGCCGAAACGCGTAGGATATAGGAGACACCTCTGATCTGAACCACCCAAGCTTAACAGCAGGAACAGACAGAGATATACCCTCAAAAGTCACTATTTCTCACATGTCACTAACCCTCCTTCTATTACACAACTTCACAAGGGTCTATAACCCTTTCACGCAACTGTACTTCACTGTACATATGTTTTAAGAATTAAACATTTATTATTATTATCATTATTATTATTTAGTCACTATTAGCAATTCTTGCTTGTACTTTATCTTATACCCCATACCTGCCTTAAAAGTCCCACTTCTTATTGGCCTGAGGTACCAACAAACCGATACAATACTCAACCAGGGACGACGGCAAACCCAACTATACATAGGGTCATAGAGATCAAAAACCCCTTCTACGAAGTTCAGTGAGGATCTCTGAATGATCCAATGTTGACCTAAATGACTAATGATGATAAATAGAATCCACCTGTGTGTAATCAAGTCTCCGTATAAATGCACCTACACTGTGATAGTCTCAGAGGTCCGTTTAAAGCGCAGAGAGCATCATGAAGAACAAGGAACACACCAGGCAGGTCCGAGATACTGTTGTGGAGAAGTTTAAAGCCGGATTTGGATACCAAAAGATTTCCCAAGCTTTAAACATCCCAAGGAGCACTGTGCAAGCGATAATATTGAAATGGAAGGAGCATCAGACCACTGCAAATCTACGAAGACCTGGCCGTCCCTCTAAACTTTTAGCTCATACAAGGAGAAGACTGATCAGAGATGCAGCCAAGAGGCCCATGATCACTCTGGATGAACTGCAGAGATCTACAGCTGAGGTGGGAGACTCTGTCCATAGGACAACAATCAGTCGTATACTGCACAAATCTGGCCTTTATGGAAGAGTGGCAAGAAGAAAGCCATTTCTTAAAGATATCCATAAAAGTGTCGTTTAAAGTTTGCCACAAGCCACCTGGGAGACACACCAAACATGTGGAAGAAGGTGCTCTGGTCAGTTGAAACCAAAATCGAACTTTTTTGGCAACAATGCAAAACATTATGTTTGGCGTAAAAGCAACACAGCTCATCACCCTGAACACACCATCCCCACTGTCAAACATGGTGGTGGCAGCATCATGGTTTGGGCCTGCTTTTCTTCAGCAGGGACAGGGAAGATGGTTAACATTGATGGGAAGATGGATGGAGCCAAATACAGGACTATTCTGGAAGAAAACCTGATGGAGTCTGCAAAAGACCTGAGACTGGGACCAGTGCCATCTTAAGAGCCTTATAGGCCCCTGGGCAATGCAGTGCACTGGGGCCCCCTGTGGAGCAGCGATAGCCGGCGGCCAATGGGAGGGGTGCCTGGAGGAAGAGGGCAACTGTAATGTGTATTTAGACTATATACACATTACAGGGAACACTATATACTACAAGAGTACAACTACCTGGAGGATATACCTTACTATATACATATTACAGGGACCAATATATACTACAAGAGAGTACAACTACCTGGAGTATATACCTTACTGTATACATTACAGTATGTAATGTAGTATACTTTACTGTAGTATATAGTGTTCCATGTAATATGTATATAGTTAGTAAGGTATATAATATACTCCAGGTAGTTGTCTCTTGTCTTGTACTATATATTGGTCCCTGTAATATGTATATAGTAAGGTATATATCCTCCAGGCAGTAGTTGTACTCTCTTGATGTATATAGTGTTCCCTGTAATATGTATATAGACTATATAGACTATATAGACTATATACACATTACAGGGAACACTATACTACAAGAGAGTACAACTACTACCTGGAGGATAATATATACCTTACTATATACATATAGGCCAGGGACCAATATATAGTAGGTAGTATATCCTCCTCCAGCCAGGACAGGTAGTAGTAGTTGTCTGACTGTCTCTTGTGTCACTCACTGACTGCCACATCGATTAGATCCCCATCATCATACAATGCCATGCCATCATCATTATCACTTCACATCACATGCCATTGATTGAGAATGAGTTAAAAAAAACTGGCAGACTTACCTTACACGGCTGCACATGGCATGGGAGGAGGTGGGAGGAGGCCGGCGGAGGCGGAGCCAGTCTTCTTCTAGGACGGACGGAGGAGAGGAGAGTGAGGAGGAGAGCCGACGAGGAGGAGGATCCTCCTCCGAGTCCTCCGCTGCGGCGGCGGCGCTGTGCATCCTGGGTCTGCTCTGCTGCACACGTCACTGGTTGCTAGATGCCAAGCGGGCTGGCCTTAGCAACCAGTGTGTGCAGGGCAGACTCGAGCCACCCACGGCCGCCGCCGGACTCCGAACCGGAGGGGAAGAAGAAGAAGCAGAAGCAACAAGGGGGGGGGCGGACGCCTGGCGGACAACGGAACGGGGGGGGGCCCTAGACCACCAGGGAGTGGGACATCACATGCCACCAATCCATCGATCCATGTGGGGCCCCTTGGCAAGTGGGGCCCCCGGGCAACCGCCGGGCATGCCCAATGGAAAAGACGGCCCTGACTGGGACGGAGATTTGTCTTCCGACAAGACAATGATCCAAAACATAAAGCAAAATCCACAATGGAATGGTTCACAAATAAACATATCCAGGTGTTAGAATGGCCAAGTCAAAGTCCAGACCTGAATCCAATCGAGAATCTGTGGAAAGAACTGAAAACTGCTGTTCAAAAACGCTCTCCATCTAACCTCACTGAGCTCAAGCTGTTTTGCAAGGAGGAATGGGAAAAAATTTCAGTCTCTTGATGTGCGAAACTGATAGAGACATACCCCAAGCGACTTACAGCTGTAATCGCAGCAAAAGGTGGCACTACAAAGTATAAACTTAAAGGGGCTGAATAATTTTGCACGCCCAATTTTTCAGTTTTTTATTTGTTTAAAAAGTTTGAAATATCCAATAAATTTCGTTCCACTTCATGATTGTGTCCCACTTGTTGATTCTTCACAAAAAATTACAGTTTTATATCTTTATGTTTGAAGCCTGAAATGTGGCAAAAGGTTGAAAAGTTCAAGGGGCCGAATACTTTTGCAAGGCACTGTAACTGGTGTGGCAGTGTTTAGGGATACTGACTGGTGACAGTATATATAAAAAAAAAAAAAAAAATGTTTTATTTTTTTTACATTTTTATTTCTTTTTTTTTTTTTTTTTTAATACTGTAACCAGAGCAACTGCTCTGGGGAAGTGATCAGGATTTTTTTTTTACACATTATATTTGCTTATAGCAGTGATTTAAAATGTTTGCCCTGAGCAAGCTTTTTACTGAATAACACTGAATCATTCAGTCTGTTTTGTTGAGAGTAGCTGTGATTGGTCAAAGCTAATTATATGGTATAGATGGGCTGTGACTGTAATATGTGATCAAATTGACCAACGGCAGCCTCAGCCAGCAATACAATTGTACACAATGGATGGCTTGAAAGGAAGCAATCTATTGTGTACAACTGTCATGTGACCTGCTGTGATTGGTCATGGCAGTCACATGGTACTGTCAGCGAGCTTGTACGCTGATCAGCCAACGGCTGTGTCTCGTGGACACAGCAGGTGACAGATTGCGCCGCTGCACAGCCCCGCAACCGCCCGATTGCCACTTTCTGACAGGATGTCATATGACGTCCACTCAGGATAAAAAAGCCACTGCCTGGCAGGCAATCTGCAATTGGCCAGGCAGGAACTGGTTAAAGCAGAGTTCCACCCAAAAGTGGAACTTCCGCTCATTTGCTTTCTCTTCCCCCCTCCCCCCCCCCCGTTGCCACATTTGACACCTTTCAGGGGGGAGGGGGGAACGGGTACCTGAATGGCGCTGTCCCCTGGATTACTAGAGACCGGGAGCTGTCTTTGGTCATGCTCCGTGTGCTGGGAGCATGAGTAACCACATTCTTAGGACAGAAACTTTTGCCACCCATGAACACATATGTGCGGAATGTGGATATTAAAGCTCACCCTCTTTGGCACTGCAAGTATATGTTACATGGGTGGCAAGAGGGTAACTTGGAGTTTCCGCTTTAGTTTAGAAGTAGACCCTGATCCAGGATAAACAAGGGATTCTGTGACCAAAAAAATGTTTGGGCATTCAGCAGTTCACTAAGTAGATAAAGTATTGTTTTTTTTAGTTTGTGTTCTCCAGTTTGTTGTTGGCATGCATATTCAGAATAATTATTTTCCATTTCTGGGCTTGAAGCAATATTAAGGGTGTACAACTTTCAGCTTTCTGCTGTCCATCCAGATAATTTCTAAAGACAGGCCAGGATTACAAGTAAAAACAGAGCAACCAAGATTTTGTTTTAACCCTTTGATTTCCATGGTGTACTAATTACATCATTGGCCACCCAAGAGAGGGCCCAGCCATGATGTACAGTATGTTATATGTATTTGAAGGAAGAAAAATGCTCACTACGGTATGACCCTAAGAACATCATTCCTACAGTCAAGCACGGAGGTGGAAACATTATGCTTTGTGGCTGTTTCTCTGCTAAAGGTACAGACCGATGTTGCCACATAGAGTGACAAGTGGATGGGGCCATGTATTGTAAAATCTTGGATAAGAACCTTCTTTCCTCAGCCAGAACACTGAAGATGGGTCATGGATGGGTCTTTCAGCATGACAATGACCTAAAACATACCACCAAGGCAACAAATGAGTGGCTCAAGAAGAAGCACTTTAAGGTCATGGAGTGGCCTAGACTCCAGACCTTAATCCTATAGAACATTCATGGAGGGAGCTGAAACTTTAGAGTTGCCAAGCAACAGCCAAGAAATCTTAAGGAATTAGAGAAGATCTGTAAAAAAGAGTGGACCAAGATGTGTGCAAACCTGGTCACAAACTACAAGACCCATCCTACCTCTGTGCTTGACAACAAGGGTTTCTCCACCAAATACTAAGTCGTGTTTTGCTTGGGGATCAAATACTTATTTGTATCATGTGTTTTTTCTGGAATCTTTTGGTTGATATTCTGTTTTAATCATTTAAAATACACCTATGATAAAAATGATAGACCATTCATTTCCTTGTAAGTGGGCAAACTTACAAAATCTGCAGGGGATCAAATCATTATTTTCCCCACTGTAACTGTGTATAATTTGCACTGCCGGCCGTCTATGCTCCTCCATTTTGCACACTTACAGTATTTATCTTTGTTTGATATTTTTGTCACTTCATTTTGATTTAATTGAGCACTGCATTTGTTGTTTAACATGACATTTGTGGTAGGAGAGTAGATGTTAATTTTAGGACTACCTACTGTAATGTGAACCTCATTCAAAATTTGCTAATATCCTGGAGTTGGGCTATAAGTTACAAAAAAAGCATATCATTTTGCTAGTAGGAGCATTATGTTTGTCCTCTGGGGGGTGGCATAGAGCCAGTAATTGGGATTTAAAGCAGTTGTAAAGCTTAGAGTGATTGTAAAGTCTCATTTAAAAAAAATAAAATAACAAACATGTTATACTTACCTGCCCTGTTCAGTGATTTTGCACAGGGTAGCCCCGATCCTCCTCTTCTCAGGTCCCTCATTGCTGCTCCTGGCCCCTTTCTTCAGTCAAATTCCCGAGCCGAGCTGCAGCTCCATGTGTCCATTAAGATACAGAGCTGCCGTTTGGCCCTGCCCCCCCTCTCCTGATTGGCTGACTGACTTTAATTGACAGCTGCTATCACGTACCTGGTAGAGCTCGAGCTGTAGAGGGGGCTTCTCTTGCACCTCCTGTCCAACACCCCTGGTAGAGATGATAGGCGGTGTAGGGCACAGAGTGGCACGAGGGCCGGTATAGCAGGTGGTGCCTTGACAGGAGACTGATGGCCGTGGATCACCGGATGAGCACCTGGAACTGGAACTCTGTGATGCTGGATGAGAAGGCAGGAGCAAAGTCGGAACACAAGCCAAGGAGTCGTCAACAGCCGGGCAGTGCGGGTACAGGAACATGAGACAAAAGCAGTGTCAGGATACAAGCTGAAGTCGGTACACAATCTGGCAGCGAGGTACAATGGCATAAGACAGGAGCAAGGTCAATCATAGCCTGGGATCACAGGTAGGCAGGCAGGAATCCAAAGGAGAGTCAAGGGTAAGCTGGGTCAGTACAGGTAATCCAGAAGCAGGTCAGGGCACAGGTAAACAGGAACAAGCTGAAAGACCACTCAGCAATGTGCTCCTGTCACTGCTCAGCTTAAATAGGCCATTTGGCGCCAATGTGTGTGCGCGTTCGCGTACGCGCATGCGCATACGTACATTTCTTCCTGTACACCCAGTAATGTGCCTGGGCATGTGCACCAGCACCTGTTTGGGTCCAGCTGAACGTCTCTTACATTGCCCCCCCCCCCCAATGGGCAACCTCTGGATGCCCATCTGCAACATCTTTTCAGGATGAGACTGGAAAAAAGCTTGTATTAGTCTTTTGGCATGAAGGTTAGTTTCTGGTTCCCATGAATTTTCCTCTGGGCCATAGCCCCTCCATTTAATCAAGTACTGGACAGTACCTCCTCTCTTCCTACAATCCACAATTGTCTCAACTTTGTATTCCTCATTGCCATTGATTATTGCAGGTGGTGGTGGATCCTACTCACGATCAGGGAATGGGTTTAATCTTGTAGGCTTTAGCAAGGATACATGAAAGACAGGGTGAGTCTTGTATGTTTCCAGAAGTAAAAGTTCATAGGCTACTGGGTTGATTTGTCTCTTATAGAGAATGGACCGATATATCTAGGCCCTAGTTTCTTGGATGGGCATGACAGCTTTAGATTAGTGGTGGATAGCCAAACCTTGTCTCCTTGTTTGAGGTTTAGGTCTCCTCTTCTCTTTCTGTCAAAAAACGTTTTATTGTCTTGCTGCGCTTTGGAATGGCATCTTGCAACACTCTGTTGTTTGTTTGTTTGGATCCTGGTCTGCGGCCCACTCTGGCACTGACCTTTTTCAGACTAGCACGAAACATCTTGGGCTTGATTCTTTTAATTGTAGCAGATTTTCTAGGCATTGGGCCTGATGTGGGTCTGCCATTGTTACCGGTTACCTCCCAAGCCCATGTGAGCTGCGACCCTGGGTGTGAGAACTGAGACATTGACAACTCCGGCATCTTAGGTTTGTGGTTTTATTGTAGATAAAGGGGATGGGAGAAGGGAATGAGTGGGATACTCCTTTAGGCTTAACTAGATACAATTTGGGACTTCATCCAGAAAATGTCTGTTAACGCTGCATTGACGCCAGCCGACACTAGCTAGCACTCACTGACGCTTAGAAGAAACTGTAATTTGACAGAAGTGCTGAATCCTCAACTCTGGGTTCAGAAGACTCAGGGCTATGGAGCATAGAACCACTGACACTGCTGCACTGCAAAGTCACTGACCACTCTCTCCAGCCTGGCACTGGCTTGAGGTACAGTAGCTTGCTGTGAATTACTGTATAGCTGCAACTCTCAACTGGTACTCTGCACAATTCAGGGCCCAAACTGCAGGCGTCCTCTTTAAACTGTTAGCTCTTCAGGGTCCACTGACTATGTACCCCCTCTGTTACTTCAGGGTCCTCAACCTAGGTACCCCCTTTACAGCTAGCTGACACTGGATCCCAGAACCTCCTCCAGAGTGGTCTCCTCTAACTCTTCAGGCAGACCCCCAGGGGCAATCCTCAGCACCCATGACCTATTTAGGCTTTCCTGGGACTGGACCCCTCTCTGCTGGTTCTCGGCACACCGGATCACCTCAGCTCAACTCAGCACTCTCTGGATTCTCGAGCGGCACCCCGAGACATCCGCTTCCTCAGGCAGGAGGGGAGACAGCCATTCTCCCCCTCCTGGGATTCTGCTCCCGCCAAAGACGCCGGGTCGCGTGCTTCCCTCAAACTTATACCCACTCCCAGAATTATTTTCAGCATAATCTGCCTTCTCGGGTAGTTACAAGCTTGAATGTGTCCCCTGATTGAGCTTCCTCCACTACCCTATGAGAAGCCTCTCATAGGAGCCAGTGGGGAGACTTCCCCTTCAGCAGGCATACCTGGAAACCATGACACCCTAACCAAAGAAATCATGGCCATGCTGTTAGGCAGACAAGGCCCACTTTACATTTACCTAGCACCTACCTGTAGGGTGCTACACCCACCCCACACCAAAATGAGTCAGGTCCCTCTGACTCCGAGGCAGCCTCCTCCTATTAAAATTCTTTTTTTTTTTTGAAAATTTGTTTTTATTGAATTTTTGCACAAAAAAACAGACAAGACAATGCCACGCAGGGCAACAACCATAAACAGTGACAACAGGTCAAACCCCTCCCACACCACCCCCCGCCCACCCCCCCCCCCCCCGCCACCCCAGGCTCCATCCAGCACGTCCAGTGGAAAAACAAAGCATCCATCAGTAATAGAGGTACCCCTCAAGACTGCTCCAATTATCCAGTAGCAAGGTCATAGAACATTCTAGATTAGTCCAGCACAGAGCCCATTAGCAGCAACCCCATGGCTTAGTCAATAAAAAAAAAAAAATAGAGAGACTTCTATACATGCAGTAAGAGCACAATGAACAGGAATATATCACCGACCGGCATGGCCATCCCCCCCCCCCCCCCCAGACAGTCCCGAACAGTAGCACATCTCCTATTAAAATTCTACCAAAAATTAGGAGTATCCCACAAACCTGGAAAGGGGGGAGAAGGGAAGAACGAATTTACAAATAAGTTAGCGTGAAAAAATATATCTTTACACTCTGCTATACATATATAATACACAGTTTAAGGTGCATGGTAACGGATGCACCCCCCACCAAATGAACTCACCTGGTGGAGAACAACAAAGAAAAATACAATGCAAACACCCTGACTGTCTATCTCTAAGGTGGTCCCACCTGTATAGAGAAAAAGGATGCAAAAGTTAGTCAACTGCATCACATATGAAATAAAAGTCTAACTATCTGAACAGTTGAGTGGAAAGATCCTCCTTCATTAGATGTAAGGGCGACCTTTCCTCTTCCTCCCTGACTGCCTCTGCTAACCGGTCGCTTGACACGCGGGGGTCCTCCTTTAACTGGAAGTGCTTGTCCCCTAACACTAGCTGTCTAGACAGAGTCCTCTTTTGTTGAAGTGAAGTACAGGGCCCTCTGCTGTCCTTTTGAACACTTCAGTGAGGAAACGGGGCAGGTCACAGTCTCTCATGACCTACAGTCCTGCTGAGTCAGGGAAACATCACAGGGGTCCAGCAGGGCACCCCCCACCAAAGTTCCTGGACACTTGAACTTTGTAGCAAAATCTTCATCTGTAAAGACTATGGATGAAGTCCCACACAGCCATTTGTAATCCACAAAGGGTCCTGGCCCGATGGCCCAAGGGACTTATCACACAAAACTAATCTCCCAGAAGACCCAGACCCGATGGTCCGAAAGGTCTAATATTACAACACTTGACTTTTCCAAGGACCCTAGCCCGATGGCCCAAGGGGTCAGTCTTAAACTTTAACCACTTATGAACTTGAATTCCAGCATTACAATTACAGTACATTACATTTAAAAGTTTCCTTGGTCAGTTGTGATAGCCAGCCGGCCACACAATTTTCTTCTGCTCCTGAATCTCCTCCTTTTAAATGCATTGACAATCCTCAGATGTAGAACTCACTGTGGGGCACTTGAACATACTCCCCTTGTTCATTTTTGACCCGGATGAACCAAGCATGTCTTGACCCATCCAGGTGGCGGACCTCCACCCTATCTATGTAGAGGGAGTACCCGTAATACCATTGGACCATTACTTTATTAAACTTCTCTTTTAGTTCCTCTTCTGGAGAGTCCCGGTAGGGTTTTGGGACAAACAGGTAATCCAAACTTTTCTACTAGCAACATCACTTCCCTTGGTTCATAAGGGTAGTCATACCCGTATTCCAATGCAACATTTTTCTGCATCCATCGCTGCATTCTAGAACCCGGGGAAGGATCCTCCAGTTTCCTCTCCCTGGTGGAGAAAAAGGGGTGCATATTCTCTGTATCATTTCTTCATAGGCTGTTCTGGTCTCTGGCCTTGGCAATGTTCCCCGGCGGGATGAGGTCTAGGACTCTTGCAACATAGGTGTCGCAGAACCCCAATTTCTGGGCCAATTCTCCTCTCTCAATAGCCTTCTTGGATTCCTGGTCTAAAGGCACAATCCCTTCGGGACCTGGGGAGCTGTTCCCAGCCTCTGACCCCCACTCCCACTCGGCCTCGTCCATTGATCCCCACTCATCCATGCCATCCTCAAATTATCCGTATTTCCTGTAAAATGATGGGGAATCGACTCTAACAGGGCATCTCCCACCCTCACTGCTGGTGCTGGAAGAGGACACCTGGATGACTTCTGTCTTGACAGGCTGTGGAACAGTAATAGGAACGGATCCCGTTAGGGCCCTTGCTGTAGGTATCTTTGGCCACTCTCCTACAGTTTGGGTGGACACGGATTCCCTCCCTATGGACCAAACTCCCTTCCCGCAGACTGTAGGCCCACCGACTGCTGGCAGGGCTTCCAGCTGCATCATCAGCCTGAACATGCCCCTTCCTGCTCCGCGGAGGAACTTGGACTCGTTCCCCGTCACCTCCTGGGTTAGGTCTGTCTCCCACATAACAGTCAGCTTCCTGGGACGGCCCTCACCCTTCTCAGCCCTGAGCAGCAGATCCCCACATTGCCCACATTGAACCCACGCCTGCACTTTCAGAGTAATGGTGGCACATTGGGGACATACCACTCCAAGGAACTCTCGACCTCCTCCGGTGCACAACGTGAGTCCGCCGTCTGGCACCATCCGGATACCGGTATCCCAGACTAGGGGGGGGTTGGGCTGTTGGATCTGCTCCTGGCTTTGCTCCGCAAGGTTTTCTCCCATGATGGCAGTAATAGCGGGAACGCTCCTCTGGTGAACGACATGCCTCCTTCTCCTACATGTGTCTCCCGCATGGCCACACCTGAAGGAGGGGATATTAATAGAGTCCCCTGGATCACTCCTGATTGGCTGGAGGTTCCCACTATCTCCACCCTTTCGCCCAATTTCCAGCGGTTACTCCTCCCATTGGGCAGACCTGCAAGTGGCGAGCTTTCCCGTGCGGTACTGTAACTCTTTCCCTGCCATGCTGCTTCGCTGCAAACCTTTGGGAAGTAGATGCAAAGCGGATTGTGTCACTTGCTAGGCACACGTCCGCCCATCTCAATTGCACTAGGGCCTCCACTGCGCTTTTCCTGACTGAAACCAGCTGTCCCTTCTTGCTCAGCAAGAGTAGCATCCCGCTACCGGTTGCACGGCCGATACTCCTCTTCCTTGCCACACACGTGCAATCCTCATCTTCCATACTGGCTCCGGGACTAGCCCCACTGCCCTTCTCGGCATGGCCAACTACGATCCCCACAGTATGTGTGCAGCAACTATAAAGAATAAATGTCCAGCTGTCAAATGCACGGTCAACATCCTTCCACATGGCGTGCACAGCCACCAGGCCCCTGGCACCTCTCTTCCCGTGCCCTTGGCCTCCATTTTCACCGTCCACACTAGGACCTCCGGCGTCCTCTTCTCTGTCCTCCCTGGGACCCCTGAAACCATATTCACTGCCCACCCTGGGGCTTTTCACTGTTAAGCAGTTGCAGCATTCATACTCCAACTTCAACCCACTCTCCCTGCCTCCCATGGTTGCAGTCTCACACCCGGCCTGGCATTTGAATAGCAGTTCCGGACACAAAAAGGGATTTTTTGGACTTTTCTTTTTGCCGTTGCCAAGGGCAACTGGCCCAGTAACTAATGGCAAAATCCCGGATGAGCCCCCAAATGTAGCAGCTTTTCCAGGCATTGGGCCTGATGTGGGTCTGCCATTGTTACCGGTTACCTCCCAAGCCCATGTGAGCTGCGACCCTGGGTGTGAGAACTGAGACATTGACAACTCCTATTTGGTTTGTGGTTTTATTGTAGATAAAGGGGATGGGAGAAGGGAATGAGTGGGATACTCCTTTAGGCTTTACTAGATACAATTTGGGACTTTATCCAGAAAATGTCTGTTTTAAGGTAGATGGAAATACCACTTCTCCTGATATCCAGTGTATCTGAGGGTTGTGTGCTTGTAACCACGGGATGCCCAGAATAACAGGGAACAGAGGAGATAGGATAATGTCCAGACATAAGCATTCTTGGTGGCCATTATTAGATATAGCCAGTAGTGGACAGATTTCTTGGGTTATAGGCCCAGACGTAAGTCAGCTAGATGGATAGATAGCTGGCTGATCTTTGCTTGCAGGGGAATTTGATGACGCTGAGCAAAGTCATTGTCCATGAAGCAGCTGCAAGCGCCGGAGTCAATGATGATGTTCTTGGATGTTCTTTCCGAGAATCTGTAGTAAGAGAGGTAGAGTAATGTGAGTGGATCGGTCTCTCCTAGAACAGTTAGCGAGGTAAGAAGAGAGAGCAGACTGAGACTTACTAGGCCTCACAGGGCAGTTCTGAAGGTAATGTTCTGCTTCCCCACAATAGAGGCGTAAGTTATTCCGGGGTCTTCCTAATCTCTCCTCCTCAGTGTTCAGAGGGGAGCGTAGGAGCCCCAGTTGCATGGGTTCCACCCCAGAGGCTGCTGGGGAAGTGGTAGATGGAGGAAATGCCGGAGCTGATGGGACTTGTGGCAACATCCAGGTAGGTCTGGCACTACCGGCTCTTTCCGCTCTCCTCTCCCTGAGCCTGCGATCAAGCTGGATAGCGAAACCAATGAGGTTGTCAAGGGAACCAGGTGTACTCACTCTGGCAAGTTCATGCCGAGACGGAATTGATGCCATAAGGCTGCATCATTCCAGCCTGTATCGGAGGCCGACCTATGGAACTCTGCGACATAGTCTTCGGCAGGGCGGCGAACTTGCTGTAGTGCATGTAGGGTAGCTTCAGCTGTAACAGATCGATCGGGATCATCATAAAGCTGCGCCATTGCTTCGAAGAATGATGCGATTGTGTTCAGGACTGCATTATTTTGTTCCAGGAGACGATGGGCCCAGGATTGTGGTTCTCTGAGAAGCAGAGAGATCGCAAACCCCACCTTGGTGGATTCAAGTGAGAAAGTCTGTGGTTGCAGAGCAAAGTATAGCTCATAAGAGTTCCTGAAAGCCCGTAACTTGTGCCGGTCACCCGAAAATCGTTCCGGGGCAGGTACCCGAGGTTCCGGTGGTGGCATAATCACTGCAGGTACAGATAGGGCCCGTTCAGGCAAGGAGGGCCCAGAGGCTGCGGCAGGTGCAGGGGTTGCTGAGGTAAAGGCTTGGATTGGATGCGACCCTCTAGCTGGAAGTAGCCCTCTTGCAGGGATTTGACTGCTTGGGTAAGCGAGGCAAGTTGCTGACATAATGTCTCTAGAGGAGACTGGCTGAGTGGTACTATCACGTACCTGATGGAGATCAAACTGTAGAGGGGGCTTCTCTTGCATCTCCTGTCCAACACCCCTGGTAGAGATGACAGGCGGTGTAGGGCACCGAGTGGCACGAGCTCCGGTATAGCAGGTGGTGCCTTGTCAGGAGACTGATGGCCGTGGATGACCAGATAAGCACCTGGAACTGGAACTCTGTAATGCTAAATGAGAGCCAAGGAGTCGTCAACAGCCGGGCAGTGCGGGTACAGGAACGTGAGACGGAAGCAGTGTCAGGATACAAGCTGAAGTCGGCACACAATCTGGCAGCGAGGTACAAAGGCATAAGACAGGAGCAAGGTCAATCATAGGCCGGGGTCACAGGTAGGCAGGCAGGAATCCAAAAGAAAGTCAAGGGTAAGCTGGGTCAGCACAGGTAATCCAGAAGCAGGTCAGGGCACAGGTAAACAGGAACAAGCTGAAAGACCACTCAGCAATGTGCTCCTGTCACTGCTCAGCTTAAATAGGCCTTTTTGATGCCAATGCGTGCGCGCGCTTGCATATGGGCATGCGCGTGCGCGCGCTTGCGTATGCGCATGCGCATACGCACATTTCTTCCTGTACACCCAGTAATGTGCCTGGGCATGTGCGCCAATGCCTGTTTGGGTCCAGTTGAACGTCTCTTACAGCTGCGGGAGCCAATGGCACCGCTGCTGTGTCTCAGCCAATCAGGAGGGAGAGTCCCAGACGGCGGACAGATTGGCCGACAGATAAACCTCTGGTAAGTGCTGGGGGGGCTGCTACACACAGAAGATTTTTTATCTTAATGCATAGAATGTATTAAGATAAAAAAAAAAAAAAACTTCTGCCTTTACAACTCCTTTAACATGTTTTTTTTTCTAAAAAACAAACTTACTAACAAACAGTACTTACCATATCTGTGCAATAGAGTGGTCCCAAACCACCTCTTCTAGGGTCCCCTGCCGACACTCTATGCTCCTCTTTTTTTTCAGTACAGCACCATAGGAAGCTGCTTACTATGGGGTTGCACCTGCGGGCTCATTCCTGAGCTGGGCTATGTGCGTCTATGAACACACACAATGCGGCTCAGCCCCACCCCCCCGCTCTTTGTTCACAGGATTTGATGGACAGCTCCAGAAGCCAATGGCTCCCTCAACTGCCGAGTCTTTTGGGAGAAGAGAGAGGGGAAAAGAGCTGTTGCAGATGGGCACAGCCCTGGATCAAGATCATGCTCAGGTAAGTAAAAAGGGGGTGAAACAAACACGGATATTTTTTCCTCAACCCCTTCCCACCCGCACTATAGACTAAAAACGGCTACAGTGCAGGCCTACATTGCTGTCTTTTGGACTCAGCTGATCACAGATAAGGGTAAAGGGCCAATCAAAGTGGCCCTTTACAATGTGATCAGCTGTTTCCAATGACAGCAGATCATGGATGTAAACACAAGCTGGTTATTGGCTTTCCATTCCTCGCGCTGACAGCGTGAGGAAGGTAGAAGAGAGCTGATAACCGCCTTGTGTTAAAGGGACATCTACAATGATAATCAGGGCTAGGATTATCAGTGTCCTAATTATCAGTGCAGTCCCAACAGTGTCCACCAGTGCTGCAAATCAGTGCCCACCAGTGCTACAAATCAGTGCCTATCAGTGCCCATCAGCGTCGCCTATCAGTGCCCATCAGTGCCACCTATTAGTCCTGCCCATCAATGCCACCTACCAGTGCCCATCAGTTCCGCCTATCAGTGCAGCCTCATCAGTGCTGACTCATCAGTGCTGCCTCGTCAGTGCACACCAGTGCCGCCTCATCAGTGCCGCCTCATCAGTGCAGCCTATCAGTGCCACCTTATCAGCACAAATCAGTGAAGAAGAAAAATTACCTGTTTGCAAAATTATTATTATTTTTTTAAATTTCTCTTTTTTCATTTCTTTAGCAAAAAAAAAAAAAAAAAAAACCCCAGTGGTGATTAAATAACAATAAAATAAAGCCCTATTGGTGTGTCATTCAAGGTGTGAGAGTACTAGAAGCTGAAAATTTGCCTGGACAGGAAGGGGGTAAAAGTGCCCTGTAGGCAAGTGGTTAATGCAGGGAATACATTAAGGTAAAAAAATGTCCAGGCTTTAGAACCACTTTAAGTGTAACTAAAGAAAGATCATGGCAGCCAGATGCACAATGGTTTGAAGAAAACAGCATGAATAAATTGTGAATGCCAACATCAATCTTATCAAACTGACTATGATTTAGAGCTGCATGGTGTCCTTGCAGTGCTGTGGTCCTGGGTTCAGCTCATGCTTGGCATATTTGCAAATTCTTTAGTTACATTAACTTTTCTGAATTCAGCCATGACTCTTTACACAATGATAAATCATCACAGCACAGAAGAACAAATTGTCATAACAAATTGTGAAATTTGACTGATTTCCTAGGATAGAGGTTTTATTGTTTCACAATTACACCATTTTTCCATAACCAAAAAAAAAAAAGTTTTATTCTACTGTAAAGAATGTTGCCAGGAATAATCGACTGATTGGTCTACTCTACCACTTTCCTTCCTGAAGAAACACTCATGCCAGTATAAAATTACAAATAAGGGTGGTACCTGAAAAGAAGAGAGCAAATATTTATTATCCTGGTCTGCATCCTCCGAAGTCTGCAGGAATACTGAATTGTTGACTTTCTATGTCCCCTGCAGCACTCACATGTTCCTTTCACCCATCTTCACATCAATGCTGCTTCCAGAAGGAACCAATGAGCACTGCGGGGGACCTAGTGATTAAAGTGGTTGTAAACCCATTCATGAAATATGATCTGGGCCCATATATCTGTAGTGTTTACTTATCTTTCTCCAAAGCTCAGAGTGCCCTGTCTTTCTGCTGCTCCGTTCATCTGTTATCAGCAGAGTCACTTCTGACAAGCTCTCCAACACAGGAGATAAAAGCAGCTTTTGTGTCGGGGAAGGAACATAGAGATAGATAAGTAGAGAGACTACAGCTCTGCATGCATCTTGCCTCCTCTGCCTATGTGTTGGGGGGTGTTCCTTTTCTCCAATCAACTCACACACAGTATATGCCCACCCACTGCTGAATGAGGAAGATGTGCAATGTAGAAAGGGGAAGACAGCAGATATACATGTAAAACTTATGTAGGGAAATTTATTTTATCTCTGTGTAGCATCTGAGGCTGTTCACTTTACTGGGCATAGGAGAGTGTTTACAACCACTTTAACACTTTCAGAAATGTTGGTTTCCCTGTAAACTTTCGGCAATGCTTCCTCAACATTGTAGCAGCGTTTGGCAGCAGGGGAGGCAGCAGCATTTAAAAATGTTTAGGTGCCGCCTTTATGACCGGTTCACACAAGAATGTAGTGCGAGAAAGGTGCGTTCCATGTATGTTTCCCACACTGCATTTGAACACTCTGCCCTTGTGATCTACATGCCGGTACCAATGTATTGTTAACGCCACTCCAAACGCAGATTCTAAACGCAGTTTTTTGGGGGTTTTTTTGCAAGCACCAAATCGCATGGTACCACAGTACCATGGGGGGGGGGGGGGTTGTTGCAGTGCAGTTTTAAAAGAAGTGCAATCATGATCCAATGTATTTTGCACCTTATTCAAAACAAGTCAAGATGCACTGCACGGGATTGTGCGTCAATTGCATTTTGGTGTGAACCAGCCCTTAGAGTGAATCTAAACGCAAAAACTAAAATATAGTAAAATAAAGCTAATCAGTCCTTGAATGTGGTTTGGTTCCTTTTTTTTAACGTCATTTTAATAACACATTTCCTGTTGCTTCATGTCTACTGTATGCTTTTTTCATGGTGGCAGCCATTTTTGTCACACAGGTTGGACTTCAAACATCAAATCATTATCCTGTTCTATATTAAAGTGGTTGTAAACCTCAGACATGAAATATGAACAAATATCCCTTTATAGTGTGTACTTGTCTCAATTAGGAGCACTAAGTGTAATTTCTGTCTTCTGCTTCATTCCTCTGCTATCAGCATGAGTCACTTCTGACAAGTTTTGCTGACACCAAGAGAAAAAAGGTGACAGAGAAGGGATTTCCAGCAGATTGACAGCCTCAGCTATGTTCCTGTGCGCTGTGTGAAGAGGTTGTGTCCAGTGGTGGGATTCAGCCGGTTCGCACCGGTTCCATAGAACCGGTTGCTAACTTTCTGCAAGTTCGCAGAACCGGCTGAATCCCTCTGCGCGTCTGAGGACGCGCAGGACAATTGAATGTCCCGCGCTCGGGCAGACGTGGCGCCACGGCCCGCCCATTCTGTGACAATAGCGAATGAGAATTTGTTATTGTCACATGATCCTCCTCCTGGCCAATCAGGGTTCGGGTCCTCCCGCTTCCTGATTGGCCGAAAGGCAAACACCGTGCCGTTGGACGAGAAGGAGGCTCCGCGGGAGGACTCGGAGACGCGAGGAGCCGATTGCGAGACCGTCCGTGAGGTAAGTGCATGGGTCTCGCGGGGGGGGGGGATCGCTGGCACTCTGCAATTGGGGGCAATGTTGTGGCTGGCACTCTGCAATTGGGGGCAATGTTGTGGCTGGCGCTATGCAATTGGGGGCAATGTTGTGGCTGGCGCTCTGCAATTGGGGGCAATGTTGTGGCTGGCGCTCTGCAATTGGGGGCAATGTTGTGGCTGGCGCTCTGCAATTGGGGGCAATGTTGTGGCTGGCGCTCTGCAATTGGGGGCAATGTTGTGGCTGGCGCTCTGCAATTGGGGGCAATGTTGTGGCTGGCGCTCTGCAATTGGGGGCAATGTTGTGGCTGGCACTCTGCAATTGGGGGCAATGTTGTGGCTGGCACTCTGCAATTGGGGGCAATGTTGTGGCTGGCACTATGCAATTGGGGGCAATGTTGTGGCTGACACTCTGCAATTGGGGGCAATGTTGTGGCTGGCGCTATGCAATTGGGGGCAATGTTGTGGCTGGCACTCTGCAATTGGGGGCAATGTTGTGGCTGGCGCTATGCAATTGGGGGCAATGTTGTGGCTGGCGCTCTGCAATTGGGGGCAATGCTGTGGCTGGCACTCTGCAATTGGGGGCAATGTTGTGGCTGGCACTCTGCAATCATTGGGGGCAATGCTGTGGCTGGCACTCTGCAATCATTGGGGGCAATGCTGTGGCTGACACTCTGCAATCATTGGGGGCAATGCTGTGGTCACTGTGCATTGAAAGGGGGGCACGCTGGTCTCTCTGCATTAAAAGGGGGGCACGCTGGTCACTGTGCATTGAAAGGGGGGCACGCAGCGCTGGTCACTGTGCATTGAAAGGGGGGCACGCAGCGCTGGTCACTGTGCATTGAAAGGGGGCACGCTGGTCAATGTGCATTGAAAGGGGGCACGCTGGTCTCTCTGCATTGAAAGGGGGCACGCTGGTCACTGTGCATTGAAAGGGGGCACGCTGGTCACTGTGCATTGAAAGGGGGAACGCTGGTCACTGTGCATTGAAAGGGGGCACGCTGGTCACTGTGCATTGAAAGGGGGAACGCTGGTCACTGTGCATTGAAAGGGGGCACGCTGGTCATTCTGCTGGGAAAGTCGGAACTGGTTACTAAAATTTTTGAATCCCACCACTGGTTGTGTCTGTTCCCTCCAATCAGCTCCCAGAGCTCTCCTGTGCGCTGTGTGAAGAGGTTGTGTCTGTTCCCTCCAATCAGCTCCCAGAGCTCTCCTCACTGAGCTCTAAAGTGTGTAATTTCAGTTCCCTGTCCCCTTTTTTTTCTGACAGCTCAAACAAGCTTTATAAATTCTAGACTTTGAATGGATGTAGAGAAGAGAATACTACAGATATACACCATATGTAGGAGGATTTGTTTAATCTCGGTGAATCACCTGAGGCCAGTCACTTCACTGGGTATATAGTATCTCACAAAAGTGAGTACACCCCCTCACATTTTTGTAAATATTTTATTATACCTTTTCATGTGACAACACTGAAGAAATTACACTTTGCTACAATGTAAAGTAGTGAGTGTACAGCTTGTATAACAGTGTAAATTTGCTGTCCCCTCAAAGTAACTCAACACACAGCCATTAATGTCTAAACTGCTGGCAACAAAAGTGAATACACCCCTACATAAAATGTCCAAATTGGGCCCAATTAGCCATTTTCCCTCCCGGTGTCATGTGACTCGTTAGTGTTACAAGGTCTCAGCTATGAATAGGGAGAAGGTGTGTTAAATTTGGTGTTATCGCTCTCAGTCTATCATACTGATCACTGGATGTTTAACATGGCACCTCATGGAGAAAGAACTCTCTGAGGATCTGGAAAAAAGAATTGTTGCTCTACATAAAGATGGCCTAGGCCAGAGATTCCTAAACTATGGCCCTGTGGCTGTTGCAGAACTACACATCCCATGAGGCATTGTAAAACTCTGACATTCACATACATGACTAGACATCATGGGAATTGTAGTTCCTGAACAACTGCAGGGCCCTAGTTTGGGAATGTTATATGAAAAAAGCCGGCACACGAAAAGTCTTCTTCCAAGTAAAATGCTTTATTCCAACATGGATAGCAGTGACAACATGACAAATGCTGACACGTTTCGGCTTTACGCCTTCTTCATAGTTTGGGAATCCCTGGCCTAGGCTTTAAGAAGATTGCCAAGACCCTGAAACTGAACTGCAGCACTGTGGCCAAGACCATACAGCGGTTTAACAGAACAGGTTCCACTCAGAACAGGCCTCGCCATGGTCAACCAAAGAAGTTGAGTGCTCGTGCTCAGCATCATATCCAAAGGTTGTCTTTGGGAAATAGATGAATGAATTCTGCAAGCATTGCAGAGGCTGAAGGGGTAGGGGGACCAGCCTGTCAGTGCTCAGACCATACGCCGCACACTGCATCAAATTGGTCTGTCCGGCTGTTGTCCCAGAAGGAAGCCTGTTCTAAAGATGATGCACAAAAAAGCCCACAAACAGTTTGCTGAAGACAAGCAAAGAACATGGATTATTGGAACCATGTCCAGTGGTCTAATGAGATAAAGATAAACCTGTTTGGTTCAGAGGGTGTCAAGCGTGTGTGTAGGCAACCAGGAGAGGAGTACAAAGACAAGTGTGTCTTGCCTACAGTCAAGCATGGTGGTGGGAGTGTCATGGTCTGGGGCTGCATGAGTGCTTCGGGCACTGGGGAGCTACCGTTTTTTCGAGAGAACCATGAATGCCAACATGTACTGTGACATACTGAAATAGATCATGATCCCCTCCCTTCGGAGACTGGGCCGCAGGGTAGTATTACAACATGATTAATGATCCCAAACACATCTCCACGATGACCACTGCCTTGCTAAAGAAGCTGAGGGTAAAGGTGAGGGACTAGCCAAGCATGTCTCCAGACCTAAACCCTATTAAGCATCTGTGGAGCATCCCCAAATGGAAGGTGGAGGAGCGCAAGGTCTCTAACATCCACAAGGTGCGTGATGTCATCATGGAGAAGTGGAAGAGGACTCCAATGAAGCTCTTGTGAACTCCCTTGGTGATGTGATTGCCTATTTGGACCTATTTACTGTAGCACCCTCCTAGGTAGGTGCTAGGAAAAAGCATTTGTTTGCTCCTTCTGCTTATCAGGGGAGCCTGATCTGTTAGTTTGCCTGTTACATGTTTCCAGGTGTGACTAACTGGGCCTGAGGGAGTGTCCCCACTGCATCCAATGAGGGAGCTTGTTGGACAGTGGAGGAAACCCAGCCAGTGACACATCAGGGTTTATGGCAGTCCCAGAGGGAGGGCATTCCGGCAATGCATCCTGGGATTGGCCATAAATACGAAGGGGACATGTGACAGGGCATCTTTGGCGGGAAGCAGAGTCCCAGGAGAAGGTGGACGGCTGTCTCTCCTCCTGCAGTGTGAGAGATGGGTGGTGTTGGGCAGTCGGCCTAGTAAACCAGGTGTGGAGCTGAGCTGCAGAGGATCCAGAGTGCTGACAGTGGAGTTGGTGGCAGAGTCTCTCAGGAAAAACAGTGTCGTGAGTACTCGGGGATAGACATATGCCGGTTTTCGGTAATTCGATATATCGCGGTATTGCATAGCCACGGTATTGTTATTGTGGCATTTTTAAAATACAGAGTTTCTCTGCTCCTGGGTCTGACTTGTGAATTGATACATTTCAGTGAGCTGGATGACTCATTCACTCACACAGCTAACGCCTTTCAGCATTAAGTCTCCTAACTATAAACAAAAATGATTACATTGTATCTTTTCCTTCCCTCTGCCAGGGAGAAAGGAAGTTTAACCTCTTAAAGACTGGACCTTTTTCTGACACTTGTTGCTTGCAAGTTAAAATCAGTTTTTTTTTTGCTAGAAAAGTACTTAGAACCCCCAAACATTTTATATATTTTTTTAGCAGAGACCCTACAGAAAAAAATGGCGATTGTTGTAATATTTTATGTCACACTGTATTTGCGCAGCAGTCTTTCAAACGCAATTAATAGACTTTAATGAATTAAAAAAAAAAAAACGTAACAGTAAAGTTATCCAAATTTTTTTTTTGTTACACAGAGAATCGTGAGAGAATCGTGATCTTTATTCCAAGGTAAAAAATCGTGATTCTCATTTTGGCCAGAATCGTGCAGCTCTAATATATATATATATATATATATATATATATATATATATATATATATATACACACACACACGCATAGTAGCCCACATTACATTATTATATAGCATATATACATATATTATATAGCCATCAAGCAGTGTCTGGCCTACCTGGTGATGACTGGTCCTGGCGCTCTGATCCGATGGCCTGGTCTTTAAAGGGGCAAATCAAGATAAAAACACCGGTCCTCCTGCAGGTTTAACCAATTAATGACTTTACTATTGCTTTAGGCCTGGTTCACATGTATGCGGGTTGGGGGCCCACATTTGCACAGGCTTAGCAGCCCATTGATGTGAATGGGCTTGAGCTGCTATGCCTGCGTTTTCAGCTGAAAAAAGGTGCATGCAGAATTTAAAAAAATGCAGTGGCCATGAAATCCATCCTTCTTTTGCACCATGCGACTTACCTGCCGTTGCTGCACACGCAAACTGTTTTTAAATGCCGTGCCCATGTATACAAAAAATGCAGAAAGCTTGCCAGAGCAGGAACTGCAGGTTAGTCGCATGGAGCAAAAGCAGGATGGATTTCAAGGCCACTGAATTTTAAAAAAATGCTGCATGCACCTTTTTTCTGCGGAAAATGAGGGCATAGCAGCCCGTTCAAATCAATGGGCTGCTATGCCTGTGCAAATGTGGGCCGCCAACCCGCATACATGTGAACCGCCAACCCGCATACATGTGAACCACCAACCCGCATACATGTGAACCAGGCCTAAAGCAATAGTAAAGTAATTTATAAACAACACCTCCTTCAGGTTTAACCACTTCTTGACCACAAGGATTTACCCTCTTAATGACCAGGCCATCGGATCGGAGCCGAGCGCCAGGACCAGTTATCACCAGTTAGGCCAGACACTGCTTGATGACCTATTTTAGGCCTGGTTCACAGAGTCTGTACTGACTGACTATATAATAATGTGCATAAGTGAACCAAAGCCCCTAAATTCAGCAATGAAATTGAAGAGAGGTGGAAATTTAATAATTTAAATTTAATAATAGAATACCGTGATAATACCGTATACAGTGGCAAAACCTTAATCAATTAATCGCAGCATGAAAATCTGATACCGTCACAAGCCTACTCGGGGACTTGCCATGGGGTCTGCCCAGGAAGGGGGACCACTCCAGTCAGGGCGATCAAGGAGCTAGCTCACACAGGAAGTGTAACAGTAAAGGGGGTGCCGTGTAGTTGACCCTGAAGTATAGGAACAAAGGGGGTGCCAGGAAGGACCCTGAAGATTGTTCTGCAGTACAGTACAGTTTACCTCAGACAGTTTGTTTCTTACTACGTCACTGCTACGGACAAAGTGCAAACAAAGCAGCAGCCTAGCAACATTCAGCATTACTCAGTCATCCCACCAGTGGCGGCCGGCGCGTTGGGGGCGCAGGGGCGCGGCCCCACCTATCCATGCATCTGGGCCACTAATCTACATGTGGGGCGCCGGACGCATGGAGTTCAATGGGTTTTTTTTTTATTCACCTGATTAGAGCCAAAGGCTCTAATAGGCTTCAGCAGAGGGTGGACCCGGGGAGCAGAGCAGTGCGCCCCGAGCCCACCCATTGTGTGACAATAGCAAATAAAAATTCACTATTGTCACACGGATCCTCCTCCTGGCCAATCAGGAAGCGGGTCCGAGACCTGCTCCCTGATTGGCCGAAAGGCAAACCCCATGAGGAGGCGGGAGGACTGAGGACTCAAGGAGACGCGGGGACTGAGGAGAAGCCGCCGCTGAAGGTAAGTTCACTGGTCTCGGGGGGGGGGGGGGGGGCTTGGCACGCACACTGATCACTCTGCATTGAAAGGGGGCACGATGATCTCTGAATTGAAAGGGGGCACGATGATCTCTGCATTGACGGGGGCACGCTGGTCTCTGCATTGAAGTGGGCACGATGATCTCTGCATTCAAAAGGGGGCACGCTGGTCTCTGCATTGAAAGGGGGCATGCTGGTCTCTATGCATTGAAGGGGGCACGCTGGTCTCTGCATTGAAAGGGGGCACTCTGGTCTCTGTATTGAAAGGGGGCACGCTGGTCTCTGCATTGAAAGGGGGCACGCTGGTCTCTGCATTGAAAGGGGGCACGCTGGTTGTTTAGGCCCTGTTGCTGTGTGAGATAGCTTTGCAATCAACAGATCCAGGTGACTGGCATGACGGTGATGCTAGGGTTACCATTAGGGTTAGTGCTACTTTTAGGGTTAGTAAATGGGTTTGGCCTGTTTCACACAGGCTTCAGCTTGTATATTAGCAGGGTGAACAGCAAACTTTTACAAAGCATTGCACAGCTATCAGCAAGTGGTGTTAAAGCTTTTAAAGTACCATTTAGCTCCAGTTTGTAAATGCTGTACACAGATCCTAATGGGAGCATTGAATACCACATTAAACAAGCTGCTAGCAGGCTTCAGCACTTCTTGAAGTTTGTTAAAAATCCTGCTGAAGCCTGCTAGTAGCTTGCTTAGAGTGGCAATTAACGCTCCCATTAGGATCTGTGTTCAACATTTACACACTGGAGTGCTTTAAAAGCTTTAGACCTAGACCTACATGCAGTGGTGTATTTAGGTTTTGTGCTGCCCTAGGCCTGACTAAACCTGTGCCCCCCCTAATTTAAATATGACCCACCCCTTCCTGTAAAGACCACACCCCTTCCTTTTTATGACCCCCCCTGTGATCTGTAAACCACAGACCACAACCACAGTCTATCTGTGCCCATCAGTGTAGCCTCATCAGTTCCCATAAGTTCAGCCTCATCAGTGCCCATCAGTGCAGCCTCATTGATGCCCATCAGTGCAGCATATCAGTACAGCCCCATCAGTGGCCACCAGTACAGCTTATCAGTGCTCATTAGTGCAGCCTATCAGTGTATCATATCAGTGCCCATCAGTGCTGCCCCATCAGTGCAGCTTATCAGTGCCGCCTCATCAGTGACCATCAGCGCAGCCTCATCAGTGGATATCAGTGCAACCTATTAGTGCCCATCAGTGCAACATATCAGTGCCCATCAGGTCAGCATATCAGTGCAGCCCCAGCAGTGAAGCTGATCAGTGCCACCTTGTGCCCATCAGTGCAGCCTCATCCGCCGTTATTATCAATCCAGCAGGTAGCAGTGTGACTGCTTTATGGGGGTGCCAGACTGATTTGCCTCCTGGACCCTGCCCTCTTGCACAATTCGCCCCATAAGACTGGCCCAATACTAAAAGTGTAGCGCAAGCTGGCAGGGGACCCTTTTTGTGCGGGAGCCGGGAGGAGACTGGTTTTTTTTTTTTTTGTGCGGGGAAAAGCATTTTTGCTGGCCCCCCCGTCAAAATGCCGCCCTAGGCCTGGGCCTTGTTGGCCTAGGCCAAGATACGGCACTGCCTACATGTATACTCTCACTTACCTTATTAGCACACTTGTTCCGAGTCAACTAAAAGTAATAAAGCAAAATGGTCAACAGTGCAGCCAAGCAACTAACATTCCAGGAAGGAGAAGCCAGCACTGGTATCCTCCATGTTTGTTTTCTTTGGCAAACAACTCTAGGTGTGCACAAAATATAATTAATTATCTTTTTTTTACCTTTATGCTACACCTGTATATTATTTTTTAAAGAGAAAGGCCTGCTTGAAACACAAAGCTTTTTTCTTGTCTTTATTCAAGCTTAGCCAGTGCCGGTTGTGTATTCTGAACCTATAGTGAGTACACTGCAAATCAGCAACTGCAAATCAAAATAGCTTCTCTGAGCAAAGTTTGACAAAAAATGACAGGTACTTCTAAAGCTCAAATGTAAAGATGAACTCAATAGACTAGAAATGTACAACGACAGCTGATATCTTTCCTGCCTGAAATGATCCTTTAAATTATATATATATTTGTTTATTCCTTTGAAAAAAAAAAAAATATATATATATATATATATATATATATATATATATATATATTTATGTGTGTGTGTAGATCTGTTCTTAATTATAAATTCAAATAATGACAAAGCCACTTCCTATAAAAAATATTAGTAGTAAATTGTGTGGGGGATCAGTAATTAAAGCCCACTTTTGGACGATTGTTATAATTGTGCTATTGCTTTTCCTTTTTCTGTCTTTTTCCCTACATTTTTATACTTGGCAATCTTGCTAGTGACACTTTTGGCGCTTTTCCACTGCATAGAACCGTACCGGCTCAGCACGCTTTTGTGCTTTTCCACTGCGGTACCGCATGGTATAGGGTCGGAACGGTTCGGTATTGTACGGTATAGGTTTGCTTTTCCACTGCATGGAACTGAACGGTACGGTACGGTACGGCTCTGAAAAAACAGTACCTACTCGATTGTGGTTCCAACAGGTACCAAACTGGTACCATATCCCACAATCCTTTGAATGCAGTCACTACTAGCCACTGATTGGTCAGAGAATCACACCCACCCCGTTGTTATCCCACCCACTTAACTTTAGTACTACTTTAGTGGAAAAGCAAACCTATACCGTACCGTACCGAACCGTTCCGACACTATACCATGCGGTACCGCAGTGGAAAAGCAAACCGGGTCAAGCAGGGCCGAGTAGAGCCGAGCCGGTACTAGCCGGTACTTGCAGTGGAAAAGTGCCATTTCTGTCCTAGGGTGGGAGCGCCAACTTACCGTACTGTGCCTATGGAGGAGCAGCCTTGTCATGCTTGGCTAATCGCTCCTGATTTGAACTAAAGAACTTAAGCATAAAAAGGTTATACAATGAATCCCTTTTATATACAGTTATATAAAAAGAATTTCATTTGGTCCCCCTAAACTTATATCTGCCCACTTCTATATATCGTGTTACTTTGTTGCATTATTTTATGAGTTCTTTCAGGTTACATCTGTTTTTATTTCTCAGGTCCAATAATAGCCAGAGAATTTGGTTATTACTATTTACTACACTATAAGAACTCTCCTGCCTATTCTCTTTACCTTTTTTTTCTTGTGATTGTTTCAGTGGGCTCTTTTAGCCACTCTGGAATCCATTTGATCAAGATTCTGACATCTTTCCTAAATGAAGACCCCTTTCACACCTGTGCGACTTGTCCGATTCCACCATCCCCACATTTGAGGAGGATGGGGGAATTTCTCCCGCTAAGGTATTGTATTCTGACAGCGGGGAGCTATAGCGGGCTGCACTGATGGTTTGGGAAAAATCCAACAGGCTGGTTGTACACAAGGTAATCAATAGACCGGCTTATGTACAACCAGCGTGCCCATACATGGATCAAAATTTGGCCACTAGCTGCTGAACTGGCTGAATTCCGATCCATGTATGGTTGGCTTAAAGCCTACTCCATTGAAGCCATGGTTTCCAGGCACTGCACTGGTACTGGCCATTAAGTCTAGATCAGATGTAAGCAATTTGGAAAAGAGGGCTGTATAAAATTAGTCTTTATACACTGAACACCAGCGGTTCTGAATGTACAGTTGGACATAGGTGAATAAAGGAGTTATATGCATGGTTTTACCAACTATCCTGCAATGAGGTATCCTCTTACTTTGAGATATGTGATGGAATGTGACATGTGAATACCTACTTCTCAAAGAAGGTTTTACTGTGCTATGCATGGGTTGTTCAAATGTTTTTTGATTTCACTATAAGGTCCATTCACACTAGCGCGACTTGTCAGGCGACTTGGTCGCCTGACAAGTCGCGGTTGGTCGCTCGCCATTGAATAGTACAGGACCCGTTCTAATAGGAGCGACACAAGTCGCTCCGACTTAGAAAAAGGGTCCTGTACTACTTTGGGGCGACCTGGAGGCGACTTGCATTGACTTTAATTATATGAAGTCCCTCCAAGTCGAGCCGAGGTCGCGGTGCACAGGTCGCCCCAGCAAGTTGTGTCGCGCCAGTCTGAATGGGCGCTTACCTCCACACCATAATGATTTATTTTTCTCTTTGATGTGTTCTGCAAATTAAGCGTGAGATGGGAACATGGACATCAGTGATCTTTTTGACTATCTGTAAGGAGGAGATTCTTCCCACTGACGTAATGTAAATGTTCAGTGAGCTATCAGTATAGTCATTTTTAGCAGGTGTTACCTAAGATTGAAAAGCAAGAGTTCCTTCATGTTAAAGCAGTACTTCACCCAAAAGGGGAAGTTCCGTTTGTTTTCCTTCTCCCCCCTCCCTCTTTTACCATTTGGCACTTTTTTTGGTGGTGGGGCGGGTACCTGGTTTTGACAGATACTGCTCCCACTTCTAGTTGAATGGGCCCAGCAATCCGAGCAGAAGTTGCCTCCCCCCTTCCCTCCAGCGTTCTGGTACACATCACAGGTCTCAGAAGACTGAAAAAACATTCACAGAGCCTAGCGTGGCTTGTGCATGCGCAGTGGGAAGCTGGCTGTAAAGCCTCCAGGCTTCACTGCTGGTTTACCTTAGTTAGAATGCCGGCACTTGGACCTGAAGCCTATCGATGATTCGGCTCAGGTGAGGACAGCACTGGACCCTTGGACACGTAAGTGTCCTTAAAACAAAAGTCAGCAGCTACAGTAATTGTAGCTGCTGACTTTTCATTTTTTGGGGGGGTGACTGGAGCTCCTCTTTAACCACTTGCCGACTGCTCAGAGTAATATTACTGTGGCAGTGCGGCTCCCCTTGTCTACGTCGCTGGATTCCTAGTGATTCGTTTAGACACAGTGGGAGTCGAGCCGGAGGAGGAGAGGCAGCGATTGCCGCCTCCGTTCCCCAATCATCGGGGAAACTGTGAGAAGACCCGCCTACTTAGGTAAACAAAGTAGACGGATCTTCTCAGTGACAGACAGGAGGAGATCACTAGATTCAGCATAGCTGAACCTGCGATCTTTCTGCCTGTCACAGAACACACACACACACACACACACACACACACACACACACACGTCAGTAAGCATGAGGCATACATTTAACCCATTGATCACCCACAGGGTTAACCCCTTCCCTGTCAGTGTCATTATTACAGTAACAGTGCATATTTTTAGCACTGATTACTGTAGTAATGTCACTGTTCCCCCCAAAAGTGTCAAAAATGTCAGTTAGGGGTCCGATTTGTCCGCCGTAATGTCGCAGTCCTGCTAAGAATCACAGATTGCCGCCATTACTAGTAAAAAAAAAAACAATAGAAATGACATAAACCTTTCCCGTAGTTAGTAAACGCGATAACGTTTGCGCAAACCAATCAAAATACGCCTTTTGCAATTTTTTTAACCAAAAATATGTAGCAGAAAACAAATTGGCCTACAATGTTAAAAAAAAAACTTTTGATTTTTACATTTTTTTGGGGGGAATGTCATATAGCAGAATGTGAAAAATATTGTTTTTTTTTTCAAAATTGTCGCTCTTTTTTTGTTTATAGCGCAAAAATTAAAAATTGCACAGGTGATCAAATACCACCAAAAGAAAGCTCTATTTGTGGGGAAAAAAAGCCGTACATTTCGTTTAGGTACAGCGTCGCACCACCACGCAATTGTCCGCTAAAGTAACGCAGTGCCGAACCCCAAATAGGACCTGGTCAGAAAGGGGGCAAGTACTTCCGGGGCTGAAGTGGTTAAGGAGGTTCAGAAATGCTGCATTAGATGGTGGAAGTGTGTTTTGTTCTGCAAACTGAGCACTAGATGGCAGCAGCATGATGTTGTATTGCATAATTAGGAAAGCATTAACAAAGAAGATGTGTGTCAAATATACTGTAGGTTTCATTCCTTATTGTGCCTGGATAGGAGAATGGCAGCTGCTACTCTCAAAGAAATATAAACTCTTGCCTCACTGTCAACCTAGCAAAATGGACCATCATGGTTTTATATCTTTATTACATGTATTTATATATACAGTATCTCACAAAAGTGAGTACAGCCTTCACATTTTTGTAAATATTTTATTATATCCTTCCATGTGACAACACTGAAGAAATGACATTGCTACAAAGTAAAGTAGTGAGTGTACAGCTTGTACAATTGTACAATTGTAAATTTGCTGTCTTCTGTAAATAACAACACACAGCCATTAATGTCTAAACCGCTGGCAACAAAATGAGTACACGCCTAAGTGAAAAGTCAAAATTGGGCCGAATTAGCCATTTTCCCTCCCTAGTGTCATGTGACTCGTTAGTGTTATAAGGTCTCAGTTGTGAACGTGAAGCAGGTGTGTTAAATTTGCTGTTATTGCTCTCACTCTCTCATACTGGTCATTGGAAGTTTAACATGGCACCTCATGGCAAAGAACTCTCAGAGGATCTGAAAAAAAGAATTGTTGCTCTACATAAAGATGGCCTAGGCTATAAAAAGATTGCCAAGACCCTGAAACTGAGCTGCAGCACAGTGGCCAAGACCATACAGCGGTTTAACAGGATATGTTCCACTCAGAACAGGCCTTGCCAGGGTCGACCAAAGAAGTTGAGCGCACGTGCTCAGAGTCATATCCAGAGGTTGTCTTTGGGAAATAGACATATGAGTGCTGCTACCATTGCTGCAGAGGTTGAAGGGGTGGGGGTCAGCCTGTCAATGCTCAGACCATACACTGCACACTGCATCAAATTGGTCTGCATGGCTGTGGTCCCAGAAGGAAGCCTCTTCTAAAGATGATGCACAGGAAAGCCTGCAAACAGTTTGCTGAAGACAAGCAGACTAAGGATATGGATTACTGGAACCATGTCCTGTGGTCTGATGAGACCGAGATAAACCTATTTGGTTCAGATGGTGTCAAGCGTGTGTGGCGGCAACCAGGCGAGAAGTACAAAGACAAGTGTGTGCTGCCTACAGTCAAGCATGGTGGTGGGAGTGTCATGGTCTGGGGCTGCATGAATGCTGCTGGCACTGGGGAGCTACAGTTCATTGAGGGAACCATGAATGCCAACATGTACTGTGACACACTGAAGTAGAGCATGATCCCCTCCCTTCTGAGACTGGGTCGCAGGGCAGTATTCCAACATGATAATGACTCCAAACACACCGCCAAGATGACCACTGCCTAGCTAAAGAAGTTGGCCGAGCATGTCTCCAGACCTAAACCCTATTGAGCATCTGTGGGGCATCCTCAAATGGAAGGTGGAGGAAAGCAAGGTCTCTAACATCCATCAGTTCCGTGATGTCGTCATGGAGGAGGGGAAGAGGACTCCAGTGGCAACATGTGAAGCTCTGGTGAACTCCATGCCCAAGAGTGTTAAGGCAGTGCTGGAAAATAATGGCGGCCACACAAAATATTGACACATTGGGCCCAATTGGGACATTTCCACTTATGGGTGTACTCACTTTTGTTGCCAGTGGTTTAGACAATAATGGGTGTGTGTTGAGTTATTTTGAAGGGACAGCAAATTACCCACTGTTATACAAGCTATACACTCACTAATTTCTTCAGTTTTGTCACATGAAAAGATATAAAAAATATTTACAAAAATAGGAGGGGTGTCCTCACTTTTGTGAGGTACCGTATTTGAAGTTGAAAACACAGATTTTTATTTTTTTTTGGCATGAAAGAAACCATAGAGAAAAAGACAAATTCTATCAAAGCCCAGTATCATGTCAATATCTACCTGAACAATATGGAATTCATTTTAGATTAAAGTGATATTAAAGGGATTTTTTTTGTTTTAAAATAAAAAGAACGTACCTGCTCTGTGCAACAATATTTCTAAGTGGCCACCCATGTGCGTGTGCTCCCGAGTTGGGCTGTACGTGTCCATAGACACACACAGCATGGATCGGCCACTCCCTCTGCTCCCTTCTCAAAGGATTTGTATGACAGCAGCAGAAACCAATAGCTCCAGCTGCTTTCATCAAAGGCTGTAGCCAGAAAAGGCGAGAGAAGACTTGCAACCGGGCACAGCGCTGGATCAAGAGAATTTATTTTGGAACCAGAGAGTATAGGCTTGTTTTTATGCAGTTTTTCTATTTGTTTTTTTATTGGTTGAACTAGAGGGTCTTGTGTCTTTTTTCAATCTGACTATGTAACTATATAAAGCGTGAGCTTCCAATTTTAGCTTAATACAGTTTCAAATAAAATGAAACATGCAAGGTTTTTGGTTTGTAGGCAGGTTACCTATTTCAACCTAGTTATGTGCTGCCCCAGTCGGGAGGGATAGAGATAATTATGTTTCCTGGCTTTTTCTTGGCGGGCTTCTTGGGTCTGTCCACTGGTCCTGTGTCATTATAAAAGGGACAGCGGTTTGGATCCCTGGGTTTGCTACTGCCGTTATAGTTCTCACTGCTGATGACGCAGCCTGCTGTGTCATGCCGAGTCCAGAGTGCCTGCTAATGAACGTCTGGCTTCAGAAGCCTTCCACAGCGCAGAGGGATTTCTGGGACCTGCAGTCAGCCCTGAAGATACCAACCCTGGATACTGCCACCTTGGACTTTGACACAAATGGACTCATGCTGGGTCAGCCACAAGACTGAGTTAGTGACTAGGGATGTTACGGAAAGTCTGTGCACTTTGTTTTGGAACAGTTTCTTGTATTTGGACTTTGTAATATGTTGCACTTTTTCAAGTAAAACTTTTGAAACCTTGTTTCTGCCTGGTTTGAAGTTGCTAAATGGGTTTAATGTAAGTAACCGGCACCATTCCACAGTTCAGGTCACTAAGGTACATTGAGGTAGGAAGACATCAGTACAAGAGTTAATACAGTGTGCAGATGTAAGTGGTTACCTAGGGTAATGGAAGTTCACCAAGCAGCCTGTGGTTAATCATGTGCCTGAGACAGGTGGGATAGCCTCTTGCAAGAGGGAGTTTTTGTCGGCACTCTCATTGTCTCCCATAGCAACAGGAGCAGTGTCACATACCTTATAGCAGAGCCTGACGTGCAGAGGGAGACCTCTCGTACAGCCCTGGCTCAGGCACCACTGGAGTTGCAACAGTGGATGCGAGAGCGCAGTGGGGTAAAAGTGTCTGCGCTGGTCTTCTGTTGGCAGCCGAGATGAGTGGCCGATGAGTCACTGGACAGGACTGGATTGCTGAGCAGCAGTAAGAAGCAGGTAGATTAGTGCGGATGCACAGCGGTTACAGGACAACGTCACCAAGCACTGGAAGGAGCAGGCAAAAGACTGGAGCATGGTCAGACAAGCCGGATGGGTCATAGATATTCAGATGTGGTATAATCAGCAGGCAGAGAATAGTCGGTGTACGGGCAAAGGTTGGCAGCAGGATATTAGGCAGAAAAGCAGATATAGCAGAGTCTAGGCAAGCCGGGGTCAGGACTGGAGATGAGCAAACGTGGTCAGACAAGCGGGGTCAAAACAGGAATCAAATACAGGCACAGGAACAGAACTCAGGTAAAGCTGCAGATCAGACAGCACTGCACAAGTGCAGCTGCTGCCCTTATATAAGCCATTTAGGCAATGAAGAGAGATAACCCTGCTCAGGCTAGCCAAAGTCCACGATTCAAGGTGGGTGCTGAACCTCAGCTCGCCACCAGGAGAAGCATAAAAGAAGAAAATGGTCGCACACCACCAACGGAATCCAATGAAGAAAAGTTCCTTTATTCACATAAGTTGTACAAGGTACAGCAGGGTAGGCTTGATCACTACTAGTGAACAAGCACGTAGTAGTCGTGTGAAATGCATCTACTGTCCTACCCTGCAGTACCTTGTACTAAAGGAACTTTTCTTCATTGGATTCCGTGGTGGCGTGCAACCATTTTCTTCTTTTAAGCCATTTAGGTGCCAATGCTAAATCAGCTAACGTGTGCGCATGCGCATAGGCGTTCGCATTTGGCGAATCTTTGTACGCGTGCATTCCTGCACACGCGCATGCGCATCCGCCTATAATCGGAATGTCTCTGACAAGCAGGTTGGTGCCACAGAGGTCCCCAGCCTATGCCCAGGTATGGAAGAGTTAAGTGAAGTGAAGTGTATGCATGGAGTTGGCGCTAGTTGCACGGCGGGACCGCATACCATTACTGGGAATGGATGAATGAATGTGGACATGGCTCAGCATGTCCCTCATAAATGCAAATAACAGAGAAGTTGTACATTGTCACGGGAACCGAAGAGTTACCTGGAGGACAGTTATAGTGAAAGTCTACACGGTGTACGTTCATACTCCGAATCGAATATTCCCCCACGGCGGCCTTAGCCTTGTCCCAGGGCATTGATGAGAATGGCACAAAAGTAAAGGTACCCCATGTGTAGTAAAATTAATTCTGCTACAGGTGCCTAGTGTAGCACAGAAGAAACCACCTCGGGTTAGGCCCCTCATGTGACCTTTGCTTGTGGCCAAAGAGGAGGGAAACATGGATGACGTAGCAACCACTCTGTTGTCCTACCCTAACAAGCATTTACAATAAAAAAAAACATCACTATTGTATGCATTGTAATGGCCAGAATAAATTATTTTTTACAGTTTTTTTAAGCAGCTTTTCTACTGAAAGGAGAAAAGGTGTTCAGAGGAGCTAAGCGATCGTTCAAGCTGTATTCATACAGCAACAGAGATCTGCTGAAGCGCTTTACCACTCCGTTGCCAGCTGTGGTAGGGAGCAGTGTGGTGCGTGATTCAGTATATCACACGAATCCCGTTTTTTTTTTTTTGCACAAATTTTATTTGAAGTGTACAAATATCATTTAGGGCAATGTACAGCAGCACGATGCACTGAGTTGCTGTACATTGCCAGGCCCTTCGGGCCGATGAACTGCGATATAATGCAGCAGGTCTGCAGCACAGCCGTAAGCTGCTTTTGTAGTGTAACTGGGACACATAGGAACCGATTGTTTCTTGTGTGTCCCTGTGGTGACAGACATTTTACAAAGCGGTAAAAAGTCTTTCACAGTATATAGTGTGAATTGACCCTTGGCCATAGACTTCAGGCTGTCAGCAGAGGGGCTGGATGGGGTGCCTGTGCCAGAAGCCAAATTGTATTAAGATCACCTGTGTGCATATTACTCCCTGATCAAACAGGTTGAAGCCCTTCCCTCTATCCAGACTATAAATCTCTGATTAGGGCAAAGCCTCAGCATTAGAAGCAACTTACAAAAAAATGTTTTATTCTAGGGTGGGAGTAAGGTTAGCGCTGCTGCTTTGGAGTTGCAGTTTGGCATGGCCCATGTGTGATGCGAAAGGATATTGGGATAGTTCGTCTCATCTCCACTGTGCTCCCAACAAAATGGAGTTGTCGTTTTCTATCTCTGCTAAAGGTGCTGCTTTTGTGCTTGGTAAGTGATTTTAAAAACGGATTTTGCTTTGCAAATTTTTTTTTTAATTTACCAAAACCCAAAAATATGAGGTCAAACCTAAATGCTTTCAACTTGTATGCAATCAGGCAGGCCCTTGCACTAAATAGTTGAAGGTAAATCTAAGGGAAATTTTAATAAAATTGTAAAGCTAGCTTGGTCATTGGTAAAAGGGTTGAAACTGCCAAGCATAGGGGGTGTTTATAACACAAATTTCTGTAGGAGACTTGGTAAGATTTATACAAGCAGCTGTGGGTGGAAAGCCCCGCACACAAATCAATGAGAGGCTTCCAGTGCACACAATTGTTTGCATGTAATCAAATTTGTGTCCAGGGCCAATCATCAGCAGGTAACTGCTTAGGGTTGTCACCTCATCCCTTTAATCCAGGACACATTAATTACACTGGTTCTGTGGCTGATTAAGATGGGAATTAAACTCAGTGCCTTATCTGCATTATATTGGCCTCAAACTGTGTAATTCACATGTGTTGTGGTTTAAAGGGATGAGGAGGCAACCCTATAACTGCTACAGGTTTGAATATATGCAAACAATTGTGTGCACTGACAGCCTCTTGTTTCTTTGCATGGGGCTTTCCACCTATGGCTGCTTGCTTAAATCTTCCTACCTAACCTGCTGAATCTCCTGCAGGAACGCAGTGGCGACCAGTCCATTAGGGGTGTGGAGGCGCTGCCCCCCCCAAATCCATGCATCTGGCCCCCTAATCTGTCTGTCTGCTGCCCTCTGTGCCCCCCCCCCCCCCCCCTACTGATGGAGCACCAGCCACCACTGCAGAAATGTTCAATTTTCTGCTTAATGAAAGTGTGAATGGGTTGTTTATAGCTGGCCATACACCGATCAAAATTTGTCTAGTTTGGCAGGGAGCAGCTGAATTTCAGTGTATGGACAGGCTGGTTGTACAGAAGTCAATCTGCCAATTTTTGTAAAATTTCTGCAGTCACCCCTGTCGGCTATGGCGGAAGTCTCCCTGCCGTACGTACGAATGCAATAGCTCAGTGGGAGTAATTCCCTATTCCACTTTAATGTGTATTGGGCTTTTTAGTTTTGGATAGTGGTAAGGGTTTGGAACCCCTGTTGGGTGGTTTTGCTGTGTCTCCTTATTTGGGAGATCCACCCTCTGTCCTGTTTTATGGTTTATCACTGAAAGTACAAGAATCCCAAACTTTGTATTGTCTGACAAAAAGTAATGGGGGGGTCTAGTTCTGGGATTTCCTCTCCTTTCCGGTTTCGGCTATGGGACACACAAGTGGCAAGGATAAACCTTGCAGGGGTTATAAACCTCTTAATTTATCCTACTTTAATGTATGATCTGACTGTGTAGGTACTATAAAGAAAATTATATATTTTGCAAAATTGGCCTTTTGCTCCCTGAATTTCAGAATTAGGTTGCAAATGTACAAACTGTCATTTAGAATGTTTAATGGAAGGCAGCATGATTTTTGGCATACATTCTTATATGCTTGTGTAGCACCCTCCTAGGTAGGCACTAGGAAAAAACATATATGTGGCCCTGTCTGCTTATCAGGGGGGCCTGATCATTTTAGGTAGGCTGTCGCATGTTTCCAGGTGTGATCTGTTGGGTCTGGGGAGTCTCTCCACTGTTTCCAATGAGGGCTCTTATTGGACCGTGGAGGAAACCTAGCCAATGGCACACCAGGGCTTATAGCTGTCTCAGTGGGTGGAGTTTGCTGCAATGCACCCTGGGATGAGTTATAAGTCTGAGGGGATAATGTGACAGGGCGTCTTTTGCGGGAAACAGTCCCAAGAGGTGGACGGCTGTCTCTCCTCCTGTCAGTGCTAGAGAAGGTGTCCTGGGCAGTCAGCCTAGAGGACGAAGGTTGAGCTAGGCTGCAGAGAGGGACCAAGTGGAGATACTGGGCAGAAGTTTTGGGGAAAAAGTGTTGAGTACTTGAAGCCGCCCAGGGGACCACTCCAGAAGGTCAAAAGAATTTGGGAGCCAGCTAACCAGTAGAGAAGGCTTAGAAAAGGAGGTGCCAGTGAAGATAAGAGTGAAAGGGAGTGTCGGTGTGGGCCCTGAAGTGTGCAGCAGAGTATACATGTAGCTACCTCAACAAGGAGTGCTTAAGGGAGCCTAAAGAGGACTTCATCATTCAGGAAAGCAGTCAGAAGTCAGATTAGCGTTAACAGGCAGCAGGCCAGCGTTAATTGGCATTAACCGGCATCCAGCGTCAAGTCAGTGCAAATCGGCATTTTTCTATTGTCCCTAGCAATTTGTGCATAGTTGAGCCAAAGGAGTATCCCACTCATCCTTCTCCTATCCAAGTTACCAAATGCAAAAACCCAGATACTGGACTGGTCATTGTCTCAGTGCTCACACTTGGAGAAACATGCTTAAATGTGCTGTTGCTAGCGGTAACCCAGGGGGACCCATAGTCCCCCATATCCAGCAAAACGGCTGGGAGTTGTGCTATGCTTGATTGATGTCTCCTGCCTTTCAAAGGCCTCAAATTTGTAGCTTTGCAAACCCACCCTATGGAGGTAAGGGTCTTTCCATCACCAAGGTCAGTTAGGCCCATTCAGATGGGTGCTTGAAATCTGTAGCCCATGAATGAGCAACTTGTTTGTTTGGCTTCAGTTGCTGTGTGCAGGCAACTCCTTCATGCCTGTTGCGATGCTGCATGGACACAACTGTTGGTGAGCAGCCCCAAACAAGCGGTCATCCTGGGATAAGAAGTTATTGTGCAGCCATTGCATTCTAATAGACATGACTAGGCTGCCTGCATACAGCGACTGAAACCATAAAAAACAAGATGCTCTTTTTCATGTGCTACAGGTGTTATTTGTCTGAGGACCTAAAATGAGCGGATGATAAATTATCGGCAGACTTTCACACTAGCCTAGTGGGCCATACACACTATAAGATTTTCTGAAGACTTTTTCCTTTAGACTTGCCAAAACCATATAATATGAGGTCAAACCTAAACGCTTTCAATTTGTATGCAATCTGGCAGGCCCTTGCACTACATAGAAAAGGTAAATCTGAAGGAAATCTAACCACAAAAGTTGGGAGTGTATCCAGCTTCATTCACACATGCCTACATCCGTGCAAATGGCTATGTATGCCTGTTTGAGATACACAACTGCTCAATGTCTTTGTTGCACGCAGTCCTATTTTTATCTATTTGGATGCTACAGTCACAGCCATTTGTTCCAATTTGACAGCCATGCAGGCACAACTTGAACGCACATGGTCTGCGATTAAGGGGGGGGGGGGGTGTTCACACCCACATCTGTATGACTGTCAAATTGAAATCAGTGGCTAGGTCTAAACAGCTGCTGCTTCCAAACAGACATGATGTGGACTGTCTGCATGCAAACATTGCCCTTTGCACAGATGTAGGCCTATATAAATTGAGGCCTAAAGATGTGGATGGGGGGGAGCTACAGGCTTGGGTTTGAGGACTGAAATACTGTGGAGGGCTTCTGACGTCCAGTCTTGGACTTATCATGTGTGGTATGTGAAAAGACACTGATGCTAGTCGGGCCTTTATGTCAAACCCTAATTGAAATGAATCTTGTTAGCTGACATGTCATGTTCTGTTCAGATTCCCAGGATGAATTTCAGCGTCAAGAAAATGATTCTGCTTGCGGGCTCTGGGTAGGACAGAGACCTAATAACACAATGGTTGTTAGTGCTGCCTATGATGGATGCTACATAAGAGAAGTGGTAAGCATAACATAATAGACTTCAGGTTTTTTTATCCTGTCATGGGCCATCTCAAACCTCAAATAAAATTGGCCAGCTGTCCTAATTGGAATTCTGAAAAGTTCTGAGCTGTGCTTGCTAGTAACCTTTAGTTTTAAGTAGGCAGTAATGAACTTGCGTCATGTTTGTTGCAGTTTCCTGGTGAAGACCATTTCCATAAGTGCAGTGATGGACCATTTAGTCGCTGTTCATCAGTTTTTCCTCCTAGTTTGGTGACCATGTCATAAGGGATCATAAGTATACATTTCCTCACTCCTGTTGTGTCTCCAGGATGTAAATGAAAGGAATATCCCATTCATAATGAACTTTTGACTCTTCCCTACTTAAGCTAAAATGTTGGCTCTACACGCATAATGCTGGAATGGACCTGTATGATGAGGGAAGGGGAGGAGTTTTAGGTTTTTATGTGTTTGTATTGGGCAAGGGGGAAAAAATTTAATTCATGAGTCCTTGGTGAATAAAGAAGTATTAAAGTATAGGTCAACAGGTTTTGAGAGAACAGGCTGAGACTCCAGGGATGAGTGAATTTAGTTGGTCAATTGTATAATGCATACTATTAACAAAATTGTTCCTTTTTGATAGGATGAAGAGTATATGATGGTCCTGCTTCTAGAAGAAATTGTTAATGATACAGTTGAGCAACACAAGATGGAGAAAAAGTGCCCCATACAGAGTGGTAACATAAGTCATGTAGTCTTTTTAATTGGGAATCCTAATGTCCTTTTCCCCTGAAATGAGCAGTCTATGGCTCTTTTCCTACTTTGGGTGGTCACTGGGACAGTGAGGGGAAATCAAGAACAACCTAGTAGTTTAGATTCTTCCCTTAACTTGAAACACAAGCGTTCTTGGGAGTTAACTATCAAGGGGTGAGTGCAGCACTAAATAGTAGTTTATAAATGTGAATAAAAACAAATGTTCAAATCCACAAATCATAATATCCAATGGAATAAGAGCAAAGTACTCCACAGGTGTCTTGAGAGTAGAACGATTCACACAAGAAGCCCAGAAAAGGGTGATGGGAGCTTGCTCAGCCTGTGCGTAATGACACACCAATCCTCCACTACATGCATACGGAGCCAAGCCTTAAAACGAATCCCAATGGAGAAATTCCCTAAGGTTACAAGGTCATCCTTATTCTCACTGTGGGTGCACTAGATGAAAAATGCTCACCACATGGAGCCAGGGATATTTTGTAGTGTAGTATATTCCAAATGGTCATAAAACATGTACATGTATATTAAAAACAATGAAGCAAAAACTTGCATCAAATAGTCTGCTGTTCCACAGCAGGCATACAGCAGATGGGATGCAGGCGTGTAGGCTATGTCCTGGAGTTATAAATGCATGTAAGTAGACGTACTGGTCATTGTAAGCTTTTCTTTCTTGTTTAGAAGCTATGGATGCCCCAAGCCCTGACGTCTGCTCTGCCATCAGACAAGTGGACAAACTGGCCTGTGCTGAAACCCCTGTAACCAGAGACATCTGTGAGGCGATGGGATGCTGCTATTCCCCAAATGATGCTACAATGCCCTGTTTCTTTGGCAACAAATGTAAGTGGGGGGGGGGGGGTGAGTAAGCTGACTCTGGCCAGCTTGTATGGAAACTAGACTTGGAAGTCCCCTCTAGAGCAGGCTTGGTTGACCAAATATTGGTTCTTTCATGCTATCTAGTCTTTCAAATGTTTTCCTTGGTTATCGTGCCCTGTTGGTGGGAACTAAGCCATTCTTGGAGACCTTTCCAGACTCGGTATAAGACTTTCCTTTGCACTGTTCTAGATTGTATCATTTTGTTTTACCACAATCTGAGGTGGATTCATCCATTCAAAATGGACTAGTATACAAAATATTCAGACTTATTATCTATATATTGACAAACCTTGTTTTCCTACAGTGACTACGCAGTGCTCTCTTGATAATCGCATGGTGATTGCAGTGTCCAAATATCTGACCACGCCATCTCTGCTTCTGAACTCTGTCAATGTGATTGGTTTGGACCAGTCCTCCTGTTCCCAGCTTTCAGTGGTTACAACTGACTCCTTTGCTGTGTTTAGATTCCCGTTATCCTGTGCTACTGCATATCAGGTGGGTATTACACTATATTTGGGTCAGTTGGAGTTTTGGGGTTGAAAAGCCGTGACACGGGTAACTAACATGACTAATGCCTCGTACACACTCAACGATTATTGGCCGACCAATCCGACTTTTGTCCAGAGTAGGGTTTTGTTGGTTGGAATGTGCCTAGACTGCACACGAATTTTGGCCAACAAAAATCTACTTCTGAAGTGATGTCGTGTGCTGGTTTACTTTCTTTTTTTTTTTTTTTTTTTTTTTTTTTTTCTTTTTTTTCTTCTCTGAGCATGCCCAGTCTTGCTCATCAGATTTTTGTCTGCCGAAGTCTGTACTGACTGATGGAAAATCGGCCGTTGTGTTGACGGCCAACAAATTTTATCGCCTGCACAACAGATATTTTTCGGCCGAAAAGTCGGAGTCGGTTGTCGGAAGCATCATACTAACAAGCTGAAAAACGGCCGATCGTACGTTGGCAGAAAATTCCCGGCCAATCTATGCGTGTGTACGAGGCATTACTTTTAGTCAGTCATGGTACTAGCAAGATTTACCTCTTGCACATACACATCAATTCAGTATTTGAAACAAGGGACAGACTGGAGGGCCACTGATGCTTGTTGCGAGTTTCAGCCAAATATATTAAACTCTGCAATTCTAATTAGGGACTTCACTCGTGCTGTGATGTCACTTAGTGAAGCTGAATATGGGTTGCTTCACTACCCAAAATGGTAAAGATAAATGACCACTTCATCTTAAACTTGGACTGGTGATGTGTCATGAGATGGCTTCTATAGGACATTCTCCTTGCATTTCAAACTTTCACATTTGTATTGTACTGCATCAATCAAACCTACCCTATGGTCAACTAGAACATGCATTAAACATTAATGCATACATAAATCTTTGCAAATTTCTTTATCACCTGCAAAGACTTAAAAAAAAAAAAAAAAAAAAATGCTAGATTGTGCTTGCTTTAAAAAGGTCCCTTCCTGCTTGTTATGGCATTTCCTCTTAACTTCATACCAGGTGCCTGGTAGTCCAATGACCTATGAGACCACTATTGAAGCTGTAAGAGGAATACAGACATGGCAGGGATCTTCTATCACTAGGGACAGTACAATGAGGTAAGAGGAGTAAACCTGTTAAAAGCATAGTAAAGAGATGGTATCTAATACTGTTACTCTACTGTTTATCTAGGGTGACTGTGCGCTGCAGCTACATTCAGACAGGTACTGTACCGCTGGCTGTGACGGTGAACACCTTGCCACCACCTCTTCCTGTTAGTACATCTGGACCTCTTGAGCTGGAAATGAGGATTGCACAAGGTGAGATTGACTACTTGTTGAACAGAATGCCAGGAGCAAGCCAACATTCTTCTTCTAGACTATGTTGGTCTAATGTTACATTAACAGAGTTCAGTACTTAGCATTGCAGTGGATCTTTCCGTAACTTGTATCTCTAAAAATTTGTAGTGGAAAGGTGCCACATCCAAATGTCAACTTTGTACATAAAGAGAAATTTAGCGAGCGTAGTGGTAAAAATTTGCAGTGCAACTTCTCCATTATGCCTCCCTCAATAGATACTGTCTGCATACAGTTGACACACCGCTTCAGCCTGGTGCCTTTTTCCACAATGGGAATGGACTAGTCTTGACTTGATACCTGGCTTTCAGAAGGGCTGGCATATACAGATTTTGAAGGGTCTTGAAGTCTAAAGTGGTACAGCATGTACTAAATCCATGTACCTGTCTAGAACTTGTACTTGAATTTGTCTTGCACACTTTAAAAGCAGAGAACCCTTTTGTACAGAGAACTGGGGCAGACAGATTTTGTGAGGTTGGTCTTGGCTCCACTTTCAAAAGATATGAACTGTTTGGCACATTCAATGCACTACAATAAAAAAAGGCATATTGTAGAACTTAATTTGGTGCAAAAGTCACTTTCAGAATGAATTGTGTTGCAAATGCTTCATGTCCTACGCCAAATGCAAATGCTTTGGCGTAGGACTAATGCAAGAAAAGTGGCATAGCAGCTTTATTGAATTTAATCAGCCTAGCGGAGGTGAAAGTCGCATCATTTGAGTATGCATTGGAGCTGGCTGTTGCCTACACCTCCCACAGGCATCCTGACTAGTCCTCCAGCATAATCGCAGCATCCCAGGTGGACCAAGTCTGCCCTTGGGATGGACAGTAGATGGTATTGGCCAACTTAAAATGCATCCTGTGTACAACCAAGGAGTTCCAAAGCAGCTCTCCCAATGGGAGCACTTTTGGGTTGGTCTAACGGCAAAATGAGTGCCTAATAGGCTGCATATAATTCAAACTCAGCATTCAGCAACATCCAGTTGCAGCCTATTTTAACTTGGGACAGGCTGGACTTTGCCTCTGTGTCTCCTAGGTGCAGTAAAACATGCAAAGATTGAATGTACAGGGGCTAGACACTCTGGTGTGCAAGGAGCCTAAAGGAACCTGTTTTGCCACTTCAAGCAGCTCATGCTCTCCTTGTCTTGGCTCTGATCACCAGAAGCAGGTGAAGCTACAATATGTAATCTATGGGTAAGTTGGCTAGCTAAACAGTGTGACATGGCTGGAAAAGTGTGTACTACTGGGGCTCCCAAAAAGTGTGAAGATGCCTTTTTAAGGTTCTCCTAAATGTTGGCACCAATTTCCAGTTGGTCTCTGCTTGGTTTGTAATGTATGTTGGAGCACACCTCTTTGCAATATCTGGACTTGTCACATGAAGTAAAACAATCCATACACACTTGCAATATTTCAAACTAGAAGGAAAGTGTGATCACTGAGCCTGTACACATTGTATGGGGGGGGGGGGTCTTTTATGCATTCATACTTGCCTGTTACCAGGCTCTCATTTCTGGTGACTGGGGGTCTGTTTACCAGCCTCACTATGGAGCACGCCTAGCTTCAGTCCTCTACTGCATTAACCAGTGATTGCTCTCCAGGAGCTAGCAGGGCAGTGCACCCCTACCAAACTGCAGCATTCATCTGCTCAGAAGCTAACTGTTGAGCAGACAGGAGGGAGGAAGGCGGTGGCCCAGTGGCTGAGCATAACTGCTGTAAAGTCACTCAAATCGATATCCTGGGGTCTCTAAACCCTTCAGGACCTCTCCCTTAAAACAAATGCTGAGGTGTCTTTTGTGCTAAGGCTGTTTGGGTTTTTTTTGTTTATTAGCCTGCTTTGAAAATGCTTCAATCTTCATGCCAGAAATTTGGAGCTTGGGGTCCATTGTCTACTATGTCTCCTCCTGATCACATGTTAACATTGAAATATGCCTGTAGCACCCTCCTAGGTAGGTGCTAGCGAGTATAGTTTTTGGCTCTGTCTGCTTATCAAAGTAGCATCAGGGAAATAGATCTTGCTTTCTGCCTACTGGAGAGCAGGATCTGTGAGTTGGGTCTGATCAGTGTGTTTCATTGGGTCTAGATGGGGTTTTCAGTGATCCAATAGGGAGGCATGTTGGACAGTGGGAGGAACCTGCCCAATGGGTACACAGGCTTTGATAACGGTCCCTGTGATTGGTATAGACTGGCTGTCTCAATGCCTTTTGGGATACTGTGTAAAAGCCAGGAGCACATGTTCTGCGGGGTCTTTCACTGGTGAGCAGAGTCCCGGAGGGAGGATGGCAGCTGCTTCTGTAGCAGTGGCACGTGGGCACAGGCAGTTGGCCTGGGGAACAATGGAAAGGCACTGAACCCAGAGGTCCAGGAGAACTGACTGGAGGGGTCGAGACACTGGAGACTCTCAAACAGTATCGTGAGTACAGGGAATTGTGTCTAGACCTAAGGGGGGCCACCCCAGTGTAGTATAGTGAGAGGACTGGTGTCAGTCTGTGGAGTGAAGGGATACTAGGCAGGTATCCTAAAGATAATCTACCCAACGAAGTCGTCTGTAAAGAGACTTGACCAAATTCATCTAGTGGCAAGGTGAATCTGCAGCCTGGCTGCATCGTCAGACGGGAGTCCCCATCCATTGTGAATAGTTTAATTTGGAGTATCCCACTCTTCCCTTCTCCCATCCCTAATAAAACTACCTACCCCTGGAATGATCATTGACTAGGCCAAGAAGTAAAGTGTTAATCTGTGAATGCTAGTGTTGCTAACAGTAACCCAGGGGGACCCGAGAGTATTATCCAGCAGTGCTAAACCTGGTTTTTGTTTCTCTTCACTCCTGCACATGGCATGCTAATGCATTTAACCAGCCCAACCCATAACTGGCTCTTACAGTAAGGTGCACATCGCAAAACATCAGCTAGCCTGCAAAACCACCAAACTGACCTTGCCTATCAAAGGCACTGCAGTGCACATGTAAAAACCCTGTTATTTGTGGTGTTGTGAACTGTTAAATGGGGGTCAATTTTTTTTTTTTTTTGGGGTGGGGGAGTCTAGCTGGTATGTAGAATGCCCATTATACAGCTTGTATGCTATGAGGCTTTTAGTTAAGGTAGAGGGGGGGGGGGGGGGGGGAGGAAACTCTTGTGGGTTTGTATGTGTAACTAACTATTCTTCATGTAATGCAGATCTTGCCTATGCATCATACTACAGTGAGGGGGACTATCCTGTGGTCAAAGTGCTCAGAGACCCAGTCTACCTGGAGGTCCGCATCATACGTAGAACAGACCCAAACCTGGTCCTTGTGTTAAATGACTGCTGGGCCACCAACTCTGCAGATCCTACACTCCTTCCTCAATGGCCCATATTATTTGACAGGTGGGAAATCTGTAGTAGATTACCTAGAATACCTTTTTGTGCACAACTCTATTAATGTTTTTTTATTTTTCAGTTGCCCTTTTGATGGAGACAACTACATTAGCAGGCTGATTTCTGTTGGAACTGCTTCACAGGCTGTACCTCTACCAAACTACTACAAGCGTTTTGTTGTGAACACCTTCACATTCACTGACTCCAGTACCCAGCTTGCCCTTGAAGGCCTGGTAAGCAAATATAATTTTACCCCCCCCCCCCAATCTCTTCCCTTAGTTTAACTATGTGTAAACCTGTCTGCAGGTATACTTTCACTGCAGTGCTTCGGTTTGTGTGCCTTCTACCATGGACAACTGTGTGGCTTCTTGTGGGCAAAGGAGAAGTGAGTATTTTTATACAGAGCCCAGGGTTTTTCACCCCTCAAACAAGAGACCCTTGTCGGCTTGATCTAGGAAAGATCTAATTTGTATTTTTAATCCTAAAATGCTGTTTCAGGGAGGATGGCTATGGTTGAACACCAGGATCTGATGTCTCTGAAGAACACAGTGACTTCTCAAGGACCCGTTGCATTTGTTTCTGAGCATGATAAAGAAATGCTAAAACTTGAAGGTAATCTTAGGTGGTGGTGGGGGGGTTCCTTCCATATTTGGGATGTACACTTTAACTGTTTTTTTTTTTTTTTTTTTTTTTTTCCCCGCAGGTACTAATCCCTCACAGTACTCCACATTGGACCTGGTTAGAGCACTAGTAACTGCTGGGGTAGTTGGGTCTGTGGCTGTAGCTGTTCTAGGCTTTTGGATACGTAGCAGGAGCCAAGCATGCAATTTTAAAACCACAAATGCCTAAATAAAAAAACTTTCTTATCTGGCTTGGTCTGTCCTTCCTACCATGGTTTTAGAAAGGCCTACGAAATGTCAACTTTTTTGTGTCATGAAGAAACTAGCAGTTCGCCCTTTCAGTTTCTAGGTTTCAGCCCAAAACCCATTTTAACCTACAAATCTTGGTGTATATTAAAACACTTTCTGCACTGTGGCTGAAACACCACCATTTTGCAAATCATTATAGCAGCTGTGTACTAATAACCCCACTCAGTTCCAATTTGTGCGTGACATACTGCCTCTAAGTGCCGGTTCAATCTAGTGCGATCCAATTCTGTGCTAACTTTCAGATTGCACTGCGATATGCCATCTGGGGGGTGTCGTTAAAACTTTTAATTGACCCAGCGTATCGCGTATCGCATATGGCATGGTTAACTGCCAGGGGTGTTGATGCGATGCGGGAACACGCTGTATATTCGCAGCGTTCCCGCATCGCACAAATGTGAACCGGCGCTTAGTCTCCCACAAATACAGCACCCAAATGCAACAATGTTGCAAAATTTAAGTGCTACAAAATGGTGTGAATGGGACTTTTGGTTTTAAATTTTTGCAGTGAAACACTATTTTTGTAGCTTGTTGTCTTTTGCTAGGTTTGAGAGCTTTATTTAGGGGGAGATTTATAGTTCTCACTTGTCATATCAGAATTTAATTTGGAAAATGGGCATGCGCTAAATAAGCGTTGAGCACGCGAAAACACCACTGAAAGCTGAAGTTAAAATTGGATTGGCTACTATCAGCTGCACCAGCAATCTCCAGTTTTAATAAATCAATCCCACTGTCAAATATTATGTGTAAAATAACAAGTAGATGTCTGCAGTGCATGAACACTTCTCAACCTTACAGAAATCTACTTGCTGATACCAGCAGAAATGCACTTGGCTTTTTTTTTTAACAGATGGTTTAATTACCTGCTCTGTGCAATGGTATTGCCCCAAACCTCTTCTGGAGTCTCAAATGGTGCTCTATGCTCCTAGTTCCGGTCTATGGGGGGTGTGTTGCTGATCTTTGCATCCATTTGAAGAAATTCTGAATTTGGTGGCTTGATTTGGGGCATGTGCGTTCTGTTTAGGTAAGGACTTGCACAGTGTACATGTCCCTTCTGGCTAGAGAGTTGACCAGTACCCTGTATTGCTAAAGCATGTCGTATTTCACTGACTGCAGGTGGTATGTACATACTTGGAACCCTCCTTTGTGGGTGTGGTGCACTGCAACAAATGGTGGGTTTGGTAAAATTGCACTAAAACCCAGTACACAGGAGCCAAATGCCAGGCATCGTTAGCTGGTTCAACAGAAACCAGCTGACATTCAGCTTGTGTACTGCGGTCAGCTGGCGTTTATTGAAGGGGCATGACAGAAAAAGGTCTTCCAATTAGCACTCTCAGCCAATAGTTAAGAGCTTGACTGAAGTGTTGTGGTAGAGGAGCAGTCCACACTGTCAGAACACAATAGAACATCAGGGGAGATTGCTGTACTAATTTTGGATACTTAGTACAGTGGCTATTCCTGAGCTCTTGGCTTTTTTAATTTAGCTCTGCTTTTAGAACAAAAACTTACTAGTGTACTAGACAACAGTGGGAGGAGCTCAAACTTGGGTCTATAATGTACATATTGAGTCAGAAGTATATAGAGCCCCACGTACTGCACCTCCTGTAATTCTTTTGCAAGCCGCCCCTCAATACATAGTATGGCAACCACCATACATAGTATACCACCTTAGCACATACAAACACCTCTCTGGTGCCGTTTAGCAGGTTCCTGCCTGGTAGCCATAAAATCTGGAGACCCAACCTTCATCGTAACTTGGCAACTGGAGCTAAAATCTGATAATGCTGGGGTCAAATCTGGCAAATTCCCAGGTATGGTTCAGTAGCACAAATAACTGATCAGTAAGCAGATATCAAGTCTCTCGCCTGTGACTTCGACACTAAAGGGCTGCGCCGTGCAATGTCCTTGGTGCTGCTGAGTCTGTGTCTCAGCTGAGCTGTCAGAATTTAGCTGATGCTTCTTGTATAGTTCTGGCTCCATCCTGACACTCTGAGGGAGTCACAGGCAGAGTAATATGAAAGTAATATGAGACTGACTAATACAGCAAACCTCTAATACAAGCGTGGTGCTGCTCCTGAGTACTCAGTTGAACTTGATGTCATCATGACCTGTCTCTAGCTGCAGTAGTACCCACAGTACCAGCCAGCAGTACAGCATAATTGTAAGTATCCCAGCATGTTCAGTGTTTCTGACTCCTACCACCATGACCACTTCAAATCACTGAAGTGGTTAGAGTGTGCCTTTAACCGCTTGCCGACCGCCGCACGACTATTTACTGCGGTGGTCAGCCCCTCACAGGCAAAGCGACGTATTACTACGTCGCTAGCCTGTGAGGGCCTAGGGAGTGAGCGCGTGCTGCCGTAGGCGTGCTCCCGAACCCCCCCCCCCCCCCCCGCATTTGACCGGCGGACCCAATGTCCGCCGGTCACTCGCGATCGTCCGGTGCAGAGGGAGAAAGGCAGGTGGCTAATGTAAACAAGCCGCCTGTCCTTCTCCCCTGTGTAGGTTGATCACTGTTCCTACACCTCAAGCCACAGCCAATCAGTTAGAATCACGCCCCTAGGGACACACACCACCCCTCCCTCTCAAAAGTCAACCCCTTCACTGCCAGTGTCATTTTACAGTAACAGTGCATATATATAGCACTGATTACTGTAGAAATGTCACTGGTAACCCCAAAAGTGTCAAGGGTCCGATCTGTCCACCGCAATGTCGCAAAAAAAATCGCAGATCGCCGCCATTACGCATTAAAAAACAGATGACAAATCTTTCCCTTTGTTAGTAAACGTGATAACTTTTGCGCAAACCAATCAAAATACGCTTTTTGCGTTATATGTAGCATAAAACAAATTGGCCGAAAATGTTAAATTTTGATTTTTACTTTTTTTTGGGGGAATTTCATATAAAAAAAGTGAAAACTATTGTTTTGCAAAATTGACGTTTTTTTTTTTTGTTTATAGCGCATGATCAAAAAATCGCACAGGTGCTCAAATACCACCAAAAAGCTGTGGGGAAAAAGGATGTCAAATTTGTTTAGGTACAGTGTCGCACGACCACGCAATTGTCCGTTAAATTCACGCAGTGCCGAATCGCAAAATAGGCCCTGGTCAGGAAGGGGGTAAAATCTTTCGGGGCTTAAGTGGTTAATATCTCTCAGAAGATGTAAACGTCTGTACACTGATTTTGTTTGATCGTTGTGTTAAATTGGTGGGGGAAGGAGTGCCGCCTCCCTGAAATGAGTTTTTGCAAGTTGGGATGTCTGATTAAACCAGTCAAAGGGCCCATTCAGCTCTAAGAACATGAAAAATACCTGTACCATCAAAATGAATCCGGTTCACATTTAGCACCACTTTGTTGCATATTGATGGAAAACACCCCTCTCTGTGCGAACATATTTTGCCCCACCTAAGGTGCTTAACCTCCCTGGCGGTATGATTCTGTCAGGAATTCTGTACCAAAAGCGGTACAATTTTTTTTCATGGAAATTTGGCGTTATGTGTTGTAGGCCTACAATTCTTAATAATTACTGACTTAAACCTGACCAAAACAAGAGTCTAGTAGACATCCCAGATGTAATAAATTTGAAACACAAACGCATGAATTATAATCGAATCAATAATATAATTTTATTATATAATATAATAAAATTATATTATTGATTAGATTATAATTCATGCATTATATATTATATATAATATATACGCATGAATTATAATCAAATCAATAATATAATTTTATATGTGTGTATAGGTATATATAATATAAAATGTGTCTGTTTTGTGCAACGTTTTTTTTTTTTTTTTGAATCTCCCTCCCTAGTTCCGCTCCCATGCAGCATTGCTGCTGCAGGGAACGGAACTAGGAAGTCCTTCTACCGACAGACGAGCGGCGGAGATCTCGGCTGGCGGTCACAGCAATGAGAGCTCATCGCTGGATCGCCAGGATAAGGTAAGATACTCCGCTGCGCTCTCTGCATAGCTCTGCCCATTCACCCCGAGCGTGACTCGGGGATACCGATAATAGCAGGAAATTCCTACCCCGAGTCACGCTCGGGTTTACCGCTAGCTTGGTTAAGGCCCCATTCACACAAACGGTCTGTTTTTTCATCCATCTGTTGACAGATGTAAAACAGACATCAATGCAGCTCTATGTAAAAACGGATGATTATCTATTAACATCTGTTTTTTTTTTTTATCTGCTTCTGCCAATGGCTTTTTTTTTTTTTTTTGAATGGATGAATGCCCTATTTTTCATCAGTCAAACGGAGCGGATGAAAAACTGATGTAAACGGACAAACTGTTTGTTTTTCATTGGTAGTGGATGGAAAACTGATACATTTTAACGTGACTGAAGGGACCGTATGTGTGAAAGGGGCCATAAGGAGAAGTTTACCTTTTGGAACATGTTTCAATAGCTACAGCCTCCCCCAGTGACCATTTGAAAAATAATGTGGCTGTGCCCAGCCTCATCATTAATTCATAGGGTTTTGTGAATGGGACATTACAAGTACTGACAGCCTTTGCAGCTGTTGGCTTGTAGTTTCAATGAACAACCATGGTGCTGTTGAGCACTTTGGTAGTTTCCTGTAAGGCCTGGTTCACGCCTATGCAGTTTGCAATACACATTTTTTATCCACTGAATCTGAATAAAGTCCCTGGCTCTTTCTATAAAATGCATAGGTGTGACCGTGACCCATAGGAAACAATGTTAAATGGATTGTAGTTTGTTTCTGCAAAACTGAAACCACACAAAAAAAAAAGCATAGGTGTGAATCAGGCCTCAGTGTGTATCTGCCTGGCACTACGAGCAGACATACACAGACAAGTCTGCAGAAGTCCTGCATGTCACACGCGGTCTGATTGCGGGTGCAATGTTTTACAGGCTCCAATTAAAAAAAATACACATTTTTTTCCCCAGCAAAAGATGTGCATATATATATATATATATATATATATATTACATACACACACTATCTCGCAAAGGTGAGTACACCGCTCACATTTTTGTAAATATTTTATTATATCTTTTCATGTGAAAAAAAACTGAAGAAATTACACTTTCTACAATGTGAAGTAGTGAGTGTACAGCTTTTATAACAAGTTATTTTGAGGGGATAGCAAATTTACACTAATACACAGTCATTAATGTCTAAACCACTGGCAACAAAAGTGAGTACACCCCTGGGTGCAAATGTCCAAATTGGGCCCAATTAGCCATTTTCCCTCCCTGGTGTCATGTGACTAGTTAGTGTTACAAAGTCCCAGGTGTGTTACATTTGGTGTTTTCGCTCTCTCATACTGGTCACTGGAAGTTCAACATGGCAAAGAACTCTCTGAGGATCTGAAAAAAAAGAAGTGTTACTCTACATAAAGATGGCCTAGGCTATAAGAAAATTGCCAAGACCCTGAAATTCAGCTGCACCACGGTGGCCAAGACCATACAGCGGTTTAAAAGGACAGGTTCCACTCAGAACAGGCCTCGCCATGGTCGACCAAAGAAGTTGAGTGCATGTGCTCAGCATCATATCCAGAGGTTGTCTTTGGGAATATAAAGAAGATGGGGTTTCATATAACCCTCATCTTCTATATGGAATGGCAGAAGGGGTTTAGTTATTCAAAAAATTTAGGTGGTAACAAGGTTAGTTCAATAGGTTTATTTAGGCCTAATTAATTCAGCCAGCTTCAGTAGAATGAACTTTTGACCTGGGCTAATCCTTGGGTCAAGGTTTCCCGCTCTTAGGCGTCAGGTATCTGGGCAGAATTTAAATTATTGCTGCTTTCCCGCCCTTATCTAAGGTATCGCTAGGCATATTAGCGCGTGCCCCCCCCGAACTCCCGCCTGAATTCCCCTGCTCTTGACTGAAATCCAGTTCTAGCTGGCTCTGCGGGGGGCTATTTAAGTGGTGACCGAGGGTCTCCTGGTCACTTCATCTCCTCAGGACCATTCTACTGCTGTCTCCCCCTCCCCCCCTCCCTTATTTGTCGCGGCCAGTTATTTTAATTATTGGCTTGTTGCTGTCGCCTTAGCCAAGGTGCTGGGGTGGACTGTTGTTGTTTTTTAAAAAAAAAAAAAAAAAGTATTTATTTGTGTGTGGTGGAAAATGTTATTTTAAAATGTTGATGTCATAGTGTCAGCCCGAGCCGTCTGGCTGGGCTGCTGGATGTTTTTTATCTTTAAAAGTGAAGTTGAATAAAATAAAGTATCTGAGTATTTATGTATTTATTAAGCCAATAATAAAAAACAGCCGCGGCCTTTGTCCAAACCAATTTCCTGTGTGGTCTTATTTATTTCAGGTTTATTTGCTTAAGGGGTTTTTTAAATTAAATTATTAGGGCATCCTGAGTGCCATTTCCATAGATGTATGAGTGTTGCCAGCATTGCTGCAGAGGTTGAAGGGGTGGGGAATCAGCCTGTCAGTGCTCAGACCATAAGCCGCACACTGCATCAAATTGGTTTGCATTTCTGTCATCCCAGAAGGAAGCCTCTTCTAAAAATGATGCACAAGAAAGCCCGAAAACAGTTTGCTGAAGACAAGCAGATTAAGGACATGGAATACTGGAACCATGTCCTGTGGTCTGATGAGACCAAGATAAACTTATTATGGTTCAGATGGTGTCAAGTGTGGAGGCAACCAGGGGAAGAGTACAAAGACAAGTGTGTCTTGCCTACAATCAAGCATGGTGGTGGGAGTGTCATGGTCTAGTGCTGCCGGCACTGGGGAGCTACAGTTCATTGAGGAAACCATGAATGCCAATGTGTACTGTGGCATACTGAAGACTGGGCCGCAGGGCAGTATTGCAACATGATAACAACCCCAAACACACCTCCAAGATGACACTGCCTTGCTAAGGAAGCTAAGGGTAAAGATGATGGACTGACCAAGCATGTCTCCAGACCTAAACCCTATTGAACATCTGTGGGGCATCCTCAAACGGAAGGTGGAGGAGTGCAAGGTCTCTAACATCCACCAGCTCCGTGATGTCATCATGGAGGAGTGAAAGAGGACTCCAGTGGCAACCTGTGAAGCTCTGGTGAACTCCATGCACAAGAGGGTTAAGGCAGTGCTGAAAAATAATAGTGGCCACTCAAAATATTGACACTTTGGGCATTTTCACTTAGAGGTGTACTCAATTTTGTTGCCAGCGGTTTAGACTTTAATGGCTGTGTGTTGAGTTATATTGAAGGGACAGCAAATTTACACTGTTATATAAGCTGTACACTCACTAATTTACATTGTAGAAAAGTAATTTCTTCAGTGTTGTCACATGAAATGATATATTAAAATATTTACAAAAATGTGAGGGGTGTACTCACTTTTGTGAGATACTGTGTGTGTATATATATATATATATATATATATATATATATATAAGGTGAACTTAAAGCGGTAGTAAACCACTGTGTTTTTTTTTTTTTTTTTTTTTATTATTATTGCAACCTGCAAGGTAAAGCCATAATGTGCTAGTATGCATTGTATACTAGCACATTATGTAAAACTTACCTTAGAACAAAGCCTTCTAGCAGTGCGCTTACAAGGCTTCCATCTTTACCTGGTCTTCCTTCCTGGTTCGCTGACTCACCTGGGTGGCCATTTCTTCAGAGCGCATGCCCCGGTGATGTCACCGGCTGAATGTACAGTAAATATCTCATAAATGGTGCACATTTAGGAGATATTTACAGTACCTATAGGTAAGCCTTAATATAGGCCTACCTATAGGTAAGAATTGTGCATGAGAGTTCACTCCCACTTTAACCTTCGTGTCAGAAGCAATGCTACACAGTGCATGTCATCCTAATGGGGCCATGTTCCCTTCTGATGCACTGTTAGCAGCAACACAACCTGAAACGAGTAAAGATCAGCCTAATATTAGTTTATCTACATGAGGCTACATATGCTCAGCCATTGGGGGTTGTTTCCATCTGGGATAGGGAGAGGAGATGTATTGCTTTGCTGCAACAAAGAAAAGGGAAGTCTTTCACCTGGCTATGCACTGTAGGGTGTATGAATATCAAGATTGACCAAACAGAATCATAGATACTATGGAAGGTAACTCAGGTCAAGTACATGTATTTCATCTGTAGTTTTTCATGTACTGAAGTTCATCTTTAACAAATATGAATTGATATTTTGAAAGGCCTGTGCACAGCACAACAAAGAGGTAAATCCACTTAATAAATGTAGATTTGTGCTCCTTGCTAAAGTGTTTTTCAGTCCTTGTAAAAATAATCCATAGCTTTGTAATCCTATATGGTAGACTATGTTAGTTGGAGAAGCTAAAAGTAATCAAGTGGGTAATAATAAAACCAATGGTTCTTGTAGTAAAGATAATCCATAGCTTTGTAATCCTATACTACTAAGTTAGGTGGAGAAGCTAAAAGTAATCAAGGGGTTAATAATAAAACCACTGGTTCTTGTAGGTTCAGTGTTAAGCTCCACTACATTCTGTTACAGTTATAGTTTATTAACTGAGCTGAACATCAAAGAACTGTGCCTTGGATCCCATGTTCTCTGCAGTGTCATCCATTCTCTGCAGGACAGTAACTGGTGTATTCAGTCTTTCTTCGCTGTGATGGATCCCATAGCCAAAATAGATAACGAAGCCTGCAAGTAAAAGAAAATGTACAAGAGTTAATACAATATGCAGAGATGCAAGTGATTACCTAAGGTAATGGAAGTACACCAAGCAGCCTGTCATTAACCGTGTTCCTGAGATAGGTAGGATAGCCTCTTGCAGGAGGGAGTTGTTGTCAGCACTATCTCCATGAGCAGCCCGTCCCCCATAGCAACAGGAGCATACTGAGGCCACAGAGAATCCCATCCTGTGGCCTGGTACGGATGAGTTAAGTGAAATGAAGTGCATGCATGAAGTTGGTGCTAGTTGCACAGCAGGAGCCTATACCGTTACTTGGAATGAGGAAGCGGTGAAACGCTGGACGGGTGGATGTGGGCCAGGCACAGCTTGTCTTTCCTAAATGCAAATTACAGAGGAGTTTTACATTGTCTCAGGATTGGAACCCAAGAGTTAACTGGAAGACAGTTATAGTGCACCGTGTACATTCATACCAAGGACATGCAGTCAGGGGAGGCAGGTGAGGCAGAGCAGAGAAAAAAATAAAAAAGCATCGAGCTTCAAGGGCCGTGGCTTAGTGACCTGGGTTCACAGAGACCCCAAATTTGGGGGGCAGATAGCCAAAGTCGTACCCCACCACTGGTCAAATTGGGGCTCCTAGCACCTATGGTTCCAGAGACAGGGCCATTTTTAATATTGATTGAACCCTGGGCAAACACTTTCTTGGGCCTCCCCTGCTCGCATGCAATTTCGCTCCTCACCTGCTCTGAGACATACAATAAATAGCAGCTAGACTCAAAAACAGTTTATGCAGCAGATCAGGCAGCAATTGCTTGCCAGGGGTTACAGCGCATCATCACCGCCCACTGATTAGTTGCTAGAGCTTACAACACATGCTTGATTATTGGTTGCTAGAGGTTACTTCACATCACTACTGCTCACCAAATGGTTGCTGGGGCTGAGGGGGGGGGGGGCGCTGTGATCAGTGGCAGTTGTAGGGGGGGTGGGATCAGTGGCAGTGCTAGGGGGGGGTGATCAGAGCCAGTGCTGGGGTTAATGGGAATAGTGGGAGCAGTGGTGAGGACGGTATCTGTTGCAGTGCTGGGTGTGGGGAGGAGGGATGAGTGGCAATGCTGGGGAAAGGATCAGTTGCAGTGCTTGGGGGGATGGCATAAGTATTTCTCACTTGCTGTCACCTGTCAGTCAGTGTCCACTTGGTTCCTCCTGCCTGAATGCGAGAGAGGGGAGGAGAGAGAGGGGGGGTGAGAGATAGATGGGGTGAGAGAGAGAGAGGGACGGGGGTGACTGAGAGATGGATGGTCGTGAGAAAGAGGGTGGGTTAGGGGGAAAAGAGAGGGGGGTGAGAGACAGGAAGTGAGAGAGAGGGTGGGTGAGGGGGGATAAAAGAGAGGGAGGGTGAGAGCGAGGGTAAGAGGGGGGAGGGAGGTTGAGAAAGAGGGTGTGAGAGAGAGGGAGGAGAGGGATGGAGGGGGTTAGGTGCAAGCGAGAGAGGGTGAGGAGAGAGAGGAAGTGAGAAAGAAATGGGGGATGAGGGAGGGGAGTGGGAGAGAAAGGGGGGTTATAGAGAGAGGGGAGTGAGGAGGGATGAAAGAGAGGGGGAGTGAAAGAGAGAGAGGGTGGGAGAGACGGGGTGGATAGAGAGGGGGTAAGAGACAGGAGGGTGAGGGAAGGTGAGAGAGAAGGGGTGGGAGAGAGGGGGGGTGAGGGAGGGTGAGAGAGAGAGGGTGGAAGAGAGATGGGGGAGAAAGAAAGGCGGTAGGGAAGAGAGAGAGAGAGGAAGGAAGAGAGAGAGGGAGTAGGAGAGAGAGGGGAGATGGTAAAAGAGAGGGGGTGTGAGAAAGGGGGGTGAGAGAGCGGGGAGGTGAGAGAGAGGGGGTGGAAGAGAGAGGGAGTGAGGGGGCGGGAGAGAGGGTGAGAGGGGGGTGGGAGAGAGAGAGGGGTGAGAGGGGGAGACAGAGAGAGGGGGTGGGAGAGAGGGGGGGCAGAGAGAGGGGGTGGGAGAGAGAGTTGAGAGAGAGAGAAGGGGGAGGGAGAGAGGAGGGGGTGGGAGAGAGAGTGAGGGGGGAAGAGGTGGGGCAGGGAGAGAGATAGGAGGGGGGGAGAGAGAGGAGGGTGGGAGAGGGGGGATGGAGTGTGTGGGGGAGAGGGGGGAGAGAGGGGGTGAGAGAGATGGGGGTGAGAGAGAAGGGGGAGACAGAGAAAGGGGGTGGTAGAGAGAGAGGGGTGAGAGAGAAAGGGGGGAGAGAGGGAGGAGAGAGACAGAGGGGGTGAGAGAGAGAGGAGGGGATGAGCAAAGGAGGGTACTAATATTTATAGGTAAAGTTGATCCAGGGAATATTCGATTGCCTCTCGGGGGATCAGAAAGGAATTTTTCCCCTGCTGTAGCAAATTGGATCATGCTTTGCTGTTTTTTTTCACCTTCCTCTGGATCAACTGCGGGTATAGGATTGTGTATATGGGATTGTATGGTTGGGTTTTCTTTACTGTTTTTTGTTTTTTATCGGTTGAGCCAGATGGACTTGTGTCTTTTGTTCAAACTGACTGAACAATGAGGAGAGAGAGAGGTGGGTGGGAGAGGGGGTGGGAGAGAGGGGGTGAGGGCAGTTGAGAGAGAGAGATGAGGGTGGGAGAGAGAGGGGGGACAGAGAGGAGGGTGAGAGAGAGGGGGTGGGAGAGAGAGGGGATGAGGGAGGGGAGAGAGAGAGGTGGGTGTGAGAGAGAAAGGGGGTGGGAAAGAGAGGGGGGTGGGAGAGAGGGGGGGAGGGAGGGTGACATGTGGGAGAGATATTAGGGTGGAAGAGAGAGGGGGGTGAGAGGGAGGGAGGTGGAAGAGAGAGATGGGGGATGGGAGAGAGGGGGTGATAGAGATACTCCCTAGCCCTGTTCCTGTCTGCTGTCCCCGTGTGGTCCCCTGTCCCAGCCCCTGTGTTTGGGTAGGTATAATGTACCTACCTCCCACCCAGCCTGGTCCTCTGCCTGTCTTCCCATTGATGTCACTGATGGGAGCAGACAGGAGAGGAGGTTGAAGGAGTGCGGGCTCTAGGAGGCGCCAGGGATGCTGCTTCCCGGGTCAGGGTGGCGGTGGAGGTCTTCTCCCTCCCTGGCTCACAGTTGTAGCCATCCTCGTTCTGCTCACCTCCCCTGCAGCCTCCAGGCCACCCCCTCTTTCTGTGAAGATGATATGCAGGGTTCAGGCATATCATCCTGCCCGCATTCCCAAGGATGCCGCTGTTGGCACCAGATTGGCAGATTTAGCTCCGCTGCCATGCACCCTGCCGCCACCACTGGTCCAGGACTCTACATGACCAGGGGCTCAAGGAGCAGCTGCTTTAGGCCACCCATAATGACTGGGCCCTGGGCAGCTTCCCCATTTGCCCTGCGTTAAAATCTGCCCTGTCCAGAGATACGGGGCTCCTTGCGCAGTCTGTCAGAAGCTACGTACAGCGCGGCCAATTTAAATACAAGCTGGCACACGCTGGCTGCAGCAGACTAAGAGTATGAGCTCACAATGCCTCTGACTTCTTGTCAGAGGCACTAAGCTCAATGGGCTGCTTAAAGCCTAGGACCAATAGTAAAGCACCATTAATAGTAAAGCTGTGTAATAAAAATGCTGCAGTGGAGGCTGTCCTCTCACTGCAGTGTCATAGAAGGGGGCATGTGTCTAAAAGGAAAATGCTCCCTTCCAGCCCAGCCCTCTTAACTGCAGGGAAAAAACATTGGTTTATGGGTATAAGGTTTACCCATAACCCCATGTTTTTCTCACACAGTTTCAGCTGCTGCTGAAAAGGGTACTTTCTTAATCAAGCAAAATAATATATATATATATATTTTTCTGAAATTTCATTGCAGCAACTCAAAATGGTGTGCAGTAGTTTGTATGACCTCACATGCTCGTATGCATGCCTGCCAACATCACGGGATGCTCCTTTTGAGACAACAGATAGTGTCCTGGGGTATTTCCTTCCAGATCTGGACCAGGGCATCACTGAGCTCCTGAACAGACTGAGGTGCAACCTGGTGGCGTCAGATGGACCAACACGTAAAGTTCTGAGGTGTTCTATTGGATTTAGGTCAGGTGAGTGTGGGGGCCATTCAATGGTATCATTTCCTTCATCCTCCAGGAACTGGCTGCATATTCAATTTCTCACCACATGAGGCTGGGCATTGTCATGCACCAGGTGGAACCCAGCACCACTGCACTAGTGTAGGGTATGACAATGGGTCCAAAGATTTCATCCCAATACCTAATGGAAGTCAGGGTGCCATTGTCTAGCCTGTAGAGGTCTGTGCATCCCTCCATTGATATGCCTCCCCAGACCATCACTGACCCACCACCAAACTGGTCATGCTAAACAATGTTAAAGGCAGCATAACGTTCTCCGCGGCTTCTCCAGACCCTTTCACGTCTGTCACATGTGCTCGGGGTGAACCTGCTCTCATCTGTAAAAAGCACAGGGTGCCAGTGGCGGACCTACCAATTCTGGTGCTCAATGGCAAATGCCAATCCAGCTCCACGGTGTCAGGCACTGAGCACTGGGGCCCACTGGAGAACGTTAGGCCCTCAGGCCACCCTCATGAAGTCTGTTTCTGATTGTTTGGTCAGAGACATTCACAGCAGTGGCCTGTTGGAGGTCATTTTGTATGGCTCCAGCAGTGCTCATCCTGTTCCTCCTTGCACAAAGGAGCAGATACCCATCCTGCTGATGGGTTAAGGACCTTCTTTGGCCCTGTCTAGCTCTCCTAGAGTAACCGCCTGTCTCCAGGAATCTCCTCCATGCTCCTGAGACTGTGATGGGAGACAATGCAAACCTTCTGGCAATGGCACGTATTGATGTGCCATCCTGGAGGTGTTGGAATGCCTGTGCAACCTCTATAGTGTCCAGGTATTGCCTCATGCTTCCAGTAGTAACATTGACCCTAGCCAAATGCAAAACTAGTGAAAAACAGTCAGAAAAGATGAGTAGGGAAAAAAATTTCAGTGGCCTCCACCTGTAAAGCCATTCTGTTTTGGAGGTCATCTCTTTGTTGCCCATCTAGTGCCCCTGTTGTTAATTTCATTAACACCAAAGCAGCTGAAACTGATTAACTACCCCCTCTGCTACTTAAGGGACCAGATCACTATCCCAGGAGTTTACCTGACTTGATGCTATACTCTGATTAAAAAGTGATCCTTTAATTTTTTTGAGCAGTGTGTATATATATATATATATATATATATATATACATACATATTATAACATAAAAATGTATTAATAATCTATTTATTGTGAAAATACTGGTTTGAAGTTAAAACTTCAAACTTCAGTCATTTGTCTGTTAAGCTACCTACTTGAGTACAGTTTTTGAAAATATATGTAGCACCCTACAGGTAGGTGCTAGGTAAATGCATAGTGGGCCTTGTCTGCCTAAAAGCAGGGTTGTGATTTATTTAGCTAGGGTGTCAGGGCTTCCAGATGTGCCTGCTGAGGGGAGAAGTATCCCCATTGGTCCCTGTGAGAGGATTCTCATAGGGCAATGTGGGAAGCCCACTCAGGGGACACATCCCAGCTTGTAACTACCCCAGAAGGCAGATTATGCTGCAAAGGATTCTGGGAGTGGGTATAAGTTTGAGGGGTGGCGCATGACACAATGTCTTTGGCGGGAGCAGAGTCCCAGGAGGGAGAGAACGGCTGTCTTCTGTCTGAGGAGGAGGATCTCGGGGTGCTGCCTGGAGATCCAGAGAGTGCTGAGTTAAGCTGAGGGGATCCAGTGTGCCGAGAACCTGCGGAGAGTCAGAGGGGTCCAGTCCCAGGAAAGCCTACACAGGTCGTGAGTACTGATGATTGCCCCTGGGGGTCTGCCTGAATTTAGAGGGGACCACTCCGGAAGAGGTTCGGGGATCCAGTGCAAGCTAGGGGTGAAAGGGGGTACATAGGTTGAGGACCCTGAAGTGACAGAGGGGGTACATAGTCAGTGGACCCTGAAAAGCTTAAAGTGTAAAGGGGGCGCCTGCGATTTGGGCCCTGAAGTGTCAGTGCACAGTGTGAAGTGTGCTAGTTGAGAGTTGCAGCAGTACAGGAATTACAAGGAGCTTTAGCAGCCAGTGCAGTGCAGGAGGGAGCCATTCAGTGACTCTGAGCTATTGCAGTGTTACAAGTCAAGGAGTTCTACAGTCCTGGATCTTCTGGACTAAAGTCGAGGATCCAGCACAGTTTCAGTAATTACACAGTGTTCAAGCGCCAGGAAGCGTTGGCTAGCGTCGGCTGGCGTCAAGACAGCGCTAACACCACAATTGTATCTAGTTGAGCCTAAAGGAGTATCCCCCCCATTCCCTTCTCCCATCCCCTTAAATACAATAAAACAACAAAACAAAGAGTTGTCAATGTCTCAGTGCTCACACCCAGGGCCACAGCTCACAAGGGCTGGAGGGGTAACCAGTACCGATGGCAGACCCACATCAGGCCACAGGCCTGGAAAACCTGCTACACTTGGACATATCGAAAGTCCTCAAGACATATCTCGAGGCTACAGAAAAATTTAGAACATCAAAGAGGCTGTTCGTTATCCCATGGGGAAAACCAGTGGGAAGGAAGCCTGCAGCAGGACGCTTGCATCCTGGATTGTCAAACTAATACGTAAAGTGTACAGGGCCAAAGGCATGGTTCCTCCGGAGCAGGTGAAGGTTTATTCTACGAGATCAATTTCTGCCTCGTGGCAGCCAGAACTAACGTCTCCCTGGATACCATCTGCAGGGCTGCCACATGGTCGTCTCAGCACACGTTTCTAAAACATTATAGAGTTGACCCTGGAACCCTCACCACTGTAGAATTTGGAAGAAGGGCAATGCAGGAAGCCCTTTCTTCATCTTAATAAATAAAAAAAATAAAAAAAATGTCTTTGTGTCTTAGCATCTACCCACCCTTTGTCAGCTGTTTTTTTTTTATCACGGGTATGCTGCCATGGAGGTGCCAGGAAAGGGGAAAATTGTATCATACTTACCGTAATTTTTCTTTCCTGGTGCCTATCCATGGCCGCACCCTCCCTCGGTATTCTATATCACAGGAGAATGCTGGGAGTAGGTATGCTAGTTAGTAACCTTTAGTTTTGGAGAGTAGGAAGTAATGAACTCCTGCCGTGTGTTGCGGTGTCCTGGTGACAATTTCCATAAGTATAGTAATCGACCATTTAGTTGCCATTTTCATCACTTTTTCCTTTTGCCTCTAGTTTGGTGACAATGTCATAAGGGATCATAAGTATACATTTCCTCCTGTTGTGTCTCCATGATGTAAATGAAGGGAATATCCCATTCATAATAAATTTTGACTCTTCCCTACTCAAACTAAAATTTTGGCTCTAGACGCATAATGCTAGAATGGGCCTGTGCTTCTGTATGATGAGGAGAGGAGTGTGGGTGTTTTAACTTGCCCAATACAATAAAGCGGTTTTAGGGTATAGATCAGCAGGTTTTGAGAGAACAGGCCGAGACTCCAGGGATGACTGAATTTAGTTGGGTAATTGTAGAATGCATACTCTAACAACTTTTTCTTTCTGATAGACTGAAGAGTATATGATGGTCCTGCTTCTAGAAGAAATTGTGAATGATACAGTTAAGCAACACAAGATGGAGAAAAGATGCCCCATACAGAATGGTAACATGGTAACATAAGTCATGTAGTCTTTCAATTGGGAATCCTAATGGTCTTTTCCCCTGAAAAGCAGTTTATGGCTTGCTTTTCCTACTTTGGGTGGTCACTGGGACTGTCAGTGAGGGGGAAATCAAGAACAACCTGTGGCTGTGACGGATCACCCTGTCCCTGGATTGTAAACCCCTTTTTGTTTTTATTCTAATGAGCTGGGGACATTGCCTTCGATTTCATTTTATGTTCACTTTATTCATCTACCGAACAAACAACTGAACAGTCAGACTCCTAGCAGATTGCTAATATCAGCTCAACCACTTGTTTTCCACACATTGTTGAATAGGCTAATACGATCTGTGTCTTGAGGTGGGATGGGGATTATGTGAAGTCTGCCTGTCCCATTGTTAAATGTTAATGAGCCCACACTGTTTTGGTCCAGATGGCTAGATTAGTTCAGGTTAATTCTGTATACAATTTCATCTGCATATGATGTAATCAGACTCACCGGACCTGATAGTGTATATGTGTGAGTGGGTTCAGTAATCAGTCCCTGCTTACAGTGGTGTATTTAGGTTTTGTGCTGCCCTAAGCCTGACTAAACTTATGCACTCTAAGTGAAATATGACCCACCTTTACCTGTAAAGGCCACACCCCTTCCTGTAAAGGCCACACTCCTTCCTGTAAAGGCCACACTCCTTCCTGTAAAGGCCACACTCCTTCCTGTTTTTGACCCCCCCTTTCATCTGTAAACCACAGATCACAACCACAGCCTATCAGAGCCCATCAGTGCAGCCTCATTACTGCCCACATTTTTTTTTTTGCATGGCATTGCTCTGGATTGTATAATTTTGTTTTACCACAATCTGAGGTGAATTCATACATTCAAAATAAGACTAGTATCTGGACTATTCAATAGACTTATGACCTACTTGAAGACATGATCTATATACTAAGAAACATCTTGTTTCCTACAGTGACTACACAGTGCTCTTTTGATAACCATGTATATTAAAAAAGAATAGCGCGCAAATGCAAAAGAAATCACTACCAAATCTGAAGACAATCCATAAATAAAAATGGGGATTTGGTCCCACCATATGGCCATATCGTGCTCAAGCCCACTACTGCGTCAAAGTACTCCATTATCAGTGGGTCCTACACTATTATGGTATGATAATGGGGTACTTTGACGCAGTAGTGGGCTTGAGCACGATATGGCCATATGGTGGGACCAAATCCCCATTTTTATTTATGGATTGTCTTCAGATTTGGTAGTAATTTCTTTTGCATTTGCGCGCTATTCTTTTTTAATATACATGTCTTTTGATTCATAGCTGCAGCAGCTTTAGAAATACATGGGTATGCTCCCCCAAATTTTTTGCCTCTTTTGATAACCGCATGGCGATTGCAGTGTCCAAAGGTCTGACCACGCCATCTCTGCTTCTGAGCTCTGACAATGTGATTGGTTTGGACCAGTCCTCCTGTTCCCAGCTTTCAGTGGCTACAAGCAGGGCTGCTGATAGAAATCGCAGGGCCCCGTACAGACTACCTGACAGGGCCCCCCCCAAGAAATTATTAAATCTTAAAAAAAAAAAAAATACATTAAAAACACTATTAGAAGACACAAATACAACATAACTCACAGAATTCCTGTTAAATCTAAAAGATGAAACTGAGTTGATCGATAGATCTGTGTGTGTGTGTGTGTGTGTGTGTGTGTGTGGGGGGGGGGGGGTGTTGGGGGTCATGCACATGGGGGAATCAGTGGTTCATTTATGTGGCTTGCGGCACCTGGATCTGTATGAACACAGCTGCAGGTCCTAATCTGACAGGCGTGGGGGTGCAGGTGTACGGCCCAAACAGACAGTGTGCTTTTGGGGGGCCACTCACCTGCACACCTGTCTAGATAGGGCCTTCGGCTGTGTTCATACAGGCGTAGAATCCCAATAGAATGACAGCCCAACCCCCTTCTTCACACAGCCAGAGTACCTGGAGGAATGAGCCCCTAATTATATTTTTCTAACCTAAAAAACAGATCTCTCCAGCGATGTGCTGTCACTACTAAGAGGGATTCCATCTTCATCTGGTCTTCTCTCTGGTTTCTTGGGCTCTGGTTATTTGGCCAAATTGCGATGATATAACTCGCATGCATGCATGTGCATGTCATGGTCACAGCACAGCTCTCTCAATAAGTGGTATGTCATCCAAAGAGAGCACAGTGCACATGCGCTGGTGCTATCACTGGCTGCTACTTTTATAAGCTATTCCCTGAACCTACAGGTAAGTCCTATTATAGGCTTACCTGTAGATACAAGATAAGAAATGGGGTTTCCTCCTGCCAGATCAGTTAGTAAATGGGTATAGAAGTAGTTGATACATGGATGCAGAGAAAACTGATAGTGAAGGGGAGAAGAAGAAAAGTTGCATAGTTCAGAAAGTAGTCTGGGGCCCTTTTTCACACTTGTGCGACCTAAAAGTTGTGCGATTTTGACACGATTTTGCTGCGATTTTGTCTGGACTTGAAGCATTGCCTATGTCTTTGGACCTCAATACGCATTAAAATCGTCCCAAAGTAGTGCAGTGACTACTTTGAAGTTGTTGCGACTTGAAGTCATACAGATATGAACGGCACTCATTGGAAATCATGGAGTACGACTTGTCATGCAACTTTGCAGTCCCAAATCGCAGGACAAGTTGCACAAGTGTGAAAGGGGACTGGGGGAGAGAAGTGGGAAGCCCAGCTACTGTACATAAAGCACACTAAACAGCACTGGGACAAGATAACAGGCATCTTTGGAACCGGGGTAACAGTAAATTCTTCACCCCATGGAAATGCAGCTTTGACTGTCAGAAAGACAGAGCAATGGGGGAGAGAGATAAAAAATATATACAGGCTGGGACAAGGAGTATAGGAAGAAGTGCACAGAAAGATACAAAATTTCAGAGATAAACTCCTGAGCAGAGATAACATTGCAGTAAGGAGGCTGGGGGGCACACAGGGAGGGGGATTAGTGAGGGACAACTGTCTCTCTCAGCAGATAAAAGCTGACAGCAGGGAGAGAAATCAGTTTTCAGTTGCTAGAGGAAGATTTCTGTAAATGCCGTTCCCTGTGTGCTCGGGCCCCCTACAGGAGGACCGGTGGTCCCCCCCTATCAGCGGCCCTGCCTGGGCCCAATACAACGGGACCAGTTTTGCTGCCTTATCAGTGGCCCTGGTCCTCCTGTAATAGAATTACACCACCCCTCTGAGTGCAGTCCAGCTGATAAAGTACTTTACTCCCCATTTCAACAAACTTCACTTTGTGGCCCTGCCTGGTGTCATAAGTACTGTGGCATAGTTCATTCCTATGGATATGCTGTATGCATTCCAGTCTAAAGCCTTCCAGCAGATTAGGACTTATCCATAGCAATGTAGCAATGAATAGGGCCATGGCGCACATGCACAATACTAATTATAAATAAATATAGGCTACATATGATAATAAAAATTCACCAATTGTTGTGGTAAGTTATTTTCAGTTGTATTTTTTTTTTTATTTTAAATTTGGATATTTTTTACGTAAAGCAGCTACAAATATTGTATACTGGCCCATGGACTGTGTATCCCTTTGTCTCCCAAGCCCCATGGTGCTTTAGCATGGAAATTTCAACCAAGACTTGCAATGTTGTGGCCTTGCCATCACTCCTGCCCCACATTCCTAGTAAGGCTGCCCATTGTGTGATTTGTGATCAGAATATGCATGACAGGGCACCCCAGGTTTTTAGGCTCTGATGGCATTCTGCAAAAACAGTGATGACCGAATTGAGCAATTAGAGGTACTTGCTACACAATTCTTGCCTAATTAAGATGTATGCAAAGCGAAACGTGGGTGTGGCACTACAATACACCTCCCCCTATTCTTTAAACAGCATCATAAACACCATTTAAAAAGTTTTTGCAAGCAGTGCAATAAAAGTGCTAAGTGCAAGGAAATGCTATGTGCAAAAAAAATAAATCATACAAATTTAACAATAAAGCCCAATAAAGTTCATCATAAAGATGTCATAAAGTATTTCTTGTGCTTCTTATTTCATAAAAGTTCGAAAAGTGCTGAAAGAAAACGGCCACTTTTCATTCCAGTGCCGGTTTCAAGCTTCCCTTTACACACCAGATTCACCGGCCATCCATGGCCCCTTATTTTCGTAAGTGGGTCTAATGTTGCTTGATGCCTCTCCTCCAGGCTCCTCTCTCTCCCCGCTTAGAGTGTATCCAAATGTCGCTATCTCTCCTCCAGAGATAAATACAGGAGTACATGAAGCAAACCAAGAATGCTTCCAATATTGTATTACCTATTAACTTCAGTTTATTTAATTGTGTTTCCTTTAAAACAATGGTCCATGCATTTCTTTTTCCAATACCAGCCAGGATACTTAGTCCAACAGTTTTAATCAAATAAAAATGCTCAGGAAGCCCTAAATTCATCCAACTGGGTGACTCCAATCCGCCGCCTCTCTTCAGGTGTGGCCGCTAGAAGTAGCTATCCATGGGATCGCTAAGTTGGATGAACTTTAGGGCTTCCTGAGCATTTTCACTGGATTAAAACTGTTGGACTATGTATCATTGCTGGTATTGGAAAATTAATCTTGTAGACAATTGTTTTAAAAGAAACACAATAAAACAAACAGAAGTAAATCGGTAATACAGTATTGGAAGCATTTTTGGTTTGATCCATGTACTCCTGTATTGGTCCCTAGAGGAGAGATAGTGACATTTGGATACACTTCAAGCACAGAGAGAGAGGAGACTAGAGGAAAGGCAACACACTATTAGTCCCACTTACAAAAATAAGGGGTCATAGATGGCCGATGAGTGTGGTGTCTAGAGGGGAGCAAGAAACCAGGACTGGAGTGAAAATTGAACTTTCATGAAAAAAGAAGCACAAGAGACACTTTATGATACCTTTATGATGCACTTACCGTAATTTTACTTTATTGTTATAAATTTATCAGACTTTTTTTTTTTTTTTTTTTCCACATAGCATTTCTTTGCACTTAGTCCGATTGCAAAAAGTTTATTAATGGTGTTTATGATGCTGTTTAAGGAATAGGGGGAGATGTATTGTAGAGCTTCACCCAAATTTTACTTTCCTATACATTATGTCATCAAAAAAAACTTTTGTTGATATATTTGGGGGCTGGCAGCTGCTGGAGTTTTTTTACATAATACCATAGTGCAGATTTTCTATCATCATTTAGATGTATGCAGTCATAACAGGAGCATTTCACAGGTACCACCTATCTTACAGAAGAGATTTACAAAAATTGTGCTGCCAGGCATGGACTATAGAGGGCCCTCTTCAGAGAAAGGATTGGTCCTTTGCTGACACCCTTTATTCTCTCTCGTTGTGCAAAACAGTTAACCCCCCCAAAAAAAACAAAAAAAATATTTGGATACTTATAATATGTTGTGTCTGCAAGCATATTTGCCCGTTATGTCTCATTGTCCTGAACCATTACACATTACTTATATCAGCCCATCTTTCTTGCTCTCTCTTTTATGAAAAGCTGTAAAATGGAATGGTGCTACTCTATCCGGACCATCTGCTACTTTGCTTGAAAAAGCACATGCTACATTGGCAACATGTCAGTTCCTGTGAATTTATTTGTTTAAATATATTAAAAAAGGGTTAATACTGTCCACCAACCTTGCAGGTTATTTTCAGTCCTATGATCCTTCACATTTTCATACATGCATTCTAATATAATTTTAATTTACCTTTTCTTTCCACTTGACCATGCGTTCACTGCATGGGTGTGTTGGAAGAGACTGCTGCTCCAACTCCGCTAGTGCCAAGTATAGTTTGAAGTAATTGGCTTCAAGAAGGTTAGCTCTTAGGGCTCTTTCACACGGGCGGTCCAATCAGATCCGCCTGTCAGTTTTTTAGGCGGATCTGATCGGATGCCCCATTCAGCCCTATGGAGCAGCGGATGTCAGCGGTGACATGTCCGCTGACACCCGCTGCCATCCGCATCCGATCCTGTCCGTGAAATCCGGACGGATGGAAACCCTATTTTCCATCCGTCCTGGGGATCGGATGGGATCGGATGAGAGCGGACAGGCGGTCCGCTCTCATCCGATTCCCCATAGAGAGCAGCGGGGGCTGTGACACCTCCCTCTCCGCACTGCAAACGGAGACGGAGCTGTCATCCGCCGGCTCAGCAGGGATCGCGGATCGATCCCCGCTGAGCAGCACGGATCCGCATACGGAGGCGGACCGTGTGAAAGAGCCCTTAGACTGGTCTATAATAAATGTAACATGCACATTTAACCACTTGCCGACTGCCTAACGCGGATCTACGTCGGCAGTCAGCCCCTCACAGGCAAAGTGACGTAGGGCTACGTCACTAGCTTGTGAGGGTCTAGGGAGCGAGCGCGCGCCCCCGGAGGCGCGCTCCCGCTCCCGCGTGGTCACGGACCCCCCCCGCGCCTGTGACCAGCGGACCCGATGTCCGCCGGTCACTCGGCGATCGGCGGGGGAGAGGGAGAATGTCAGGCAGCTTGTGTAAACAAGCCACCTGTCATTCTCCTCGCTGTAAAGACACTGATCAAACGGATCTAGTATGTAGATCCGTTGATCAGTGTCCTTACAGATCAAGCCACAGCCAATCACAGTAGAAAGCACGCCCCTAGGGATACACACAGCCCCTCCCTCCCAAATAAAGTTAACCCCTTCACAACCAGTGTATTTTTACAGTAACAGTGCATATGTATAGCACTGATTACTGTAGAAATGTCACTGGTAACCCCAAAAGTGTCACAAATGTCAGTCAAGGGTCCGATCTGTCCGCCCCAATGTCGCAGTACCGCAAAAAAAATCGCAGATCGCCGCCATTACGCGTTAAAAAAAAAAACAACAAAAATGACAAAAATCTTTCCCTTTGTTAGTAAACGCGATAACTTTTGCGCAAACCAATCAAAATACGCTTTTTGCAATTTTTTTTACCAAACATAGGTAGCATAAAACAAATTGGCCGAAAATTTTAAAAAATTTTGATTTTTACTTTTTTTTTGGGGGGGAATTTCATATAAAAAAATGTGAAAAATATTGTTATTTTTGCAAAATTTACGCTCTTTTTTGTTTATAGCGCGTGATCAAAAAATCGCACAGGTGATCAAATACCACCAAAAGAAAGCTCTGTTTGTGGGAAAAAAAGGACGTCAAATTCGTTTAGGTACAGCGTCGCACGACCGCGCAATTGTCCGTTAAAGTCACGCAGTGCCGAATCGCAAAATACCCCCTGGTCAGGAAGGGGGTAAAATCTTCCGGGGCTTAAGTGGTTAAGAACATGACCAAGCAGTCTGGAAGATTCAGAGTCTACGAACCAAGATCTTAAATGGGTTGGTTCTATTGTTTTTGGGGTCTTTTAACTGTTAGAATATATATGTGTTCCAAAGGATTCTGTTGAGAAACAAACTTCAGCTCAGGGACTGATAGTTGGGGGTCCCTGAAAAAAATACTCTGATACTTGAGACTTGGACAGTGTTGAGCATTGTTTTAGTACTGAATAGATTAGGGAATGGTTATAACCTATATCAGTGCCAACCGTGTCCCCATTGTGGTCATTTTCATCTTTTCTTTACCTGGTTTACCTGGATAACAAACAGGAAATTAGAATAACCCCCAAAAAAGTAAAAAATCTGACAATGACGTTAAAGTGTTACTTAACCCAGAACCATGCATTCACTATATCCGGTCTCCCACAGTACACAAAACATGGAAATGCAATTATTTTAGTAAATATAAACTGCTAAATACCTATTTTTTATCAGCGGTATATAGCAGTCTTGTGACTTCTATAAGAGACACAATGCAGAGGATTAACCCTTTAGGTACCACAGTGAATATAACAAGCATGCTTTACTGCATATACACATTGATTTTACTGTTGTGGGTTAAGTAACACTTTAAATCTTTCCTGCTCCCTTAATCCATTTATACAATGGATATAAAAAGTCTTCACGCCCCTGTTAAAATGTCAGCTTTCTGTGACGTTAAAAAAGGTGACAAATATAAATCATTTCAGAACTTTTTCAACCTTAAATGTGACCTATAAACTGTACAACTCAATTAAAAAACAAACTGAAATCTTTTTTTTTTTTTTGGAGGGGGGGGGGAGAGTGAAAATAAAAAACTAAAATAATGTGGTTGCATAAGTGTGCACGCCCTCTTATAACTGGGGATGTAGCTGTGTTCAGAATTATGCAATCACATTCACACTCATGTTAAATAGGAGTCAATACACACCTGCCATCATTTAAATTGCCTCTGATTAACCCCAAATAAATTTCAGCTGTTCTAGTAGGTCTTTCCTGACATTTTCTTAGGCTGGCCATACATGTTCAATTTTTGTTGTACAATTTTCTGATAGATTTACCACAAACCACATAATGTGAGGTCAAAGCTAAACAACACTTTCACTTGTCTCCAATTAGGCAGGCCTTTGTACTACATACTTGAAGGTAAATTTCAAGAAAATTGGACAGAAAATTGTAAGAAAATTGGATCATGTATGGCCAGCCTTAGTCACATCCTACAGCAAAAGCCATAAGAGGGATCTCATTGCTAAAATGAATCAGTCAGAAGAAGGGTACAAAAGATTTTCCAAGGCATTAGATATACAGTGCATCTGGAAAGTTTTTTATTTTTAATACATTTTCAAAGATTTTGTGCATATGTGCATAATCGATTTTGTGGCCATCCGCTTGCTTTTAGTCGCCTGAAAAGGAAATGGATAGTTACGATTTTTTGTTTTGTTTTACTTACCTTGTTATTATAGAAAAATATACTCACCTTTCTTCCACTTCATCCCTCTGTGGCCGCGGCCCGCGCCGTCACTTCCGGTTTGCAATGATTCCTGGGAGCTGAACGTCATCGCTCCCAGGAATCAATGCGACGGCACCGGCCCCGCTCGTCACTTCCGGTGCAGATTCCCTGCTAAACAGCTTCTGGGCATGACCAGAAGCTGTGGAGGAATGCGGCGCCACACCGGAAGTGACGAGCGGGGCCGGTGCAGTGTATCGTGGGACCGAGGAGGACGGAAGAGGACGCAGAAGAGGATCGCGCTGGCTTCAGCTGCCCACATCCGAGATGGCAGCGCTGGAGAAGAAATTTTAAAGGTAAGTATTTCTTCTTACAGGTAAGTGCGAACCGGGACAGTACAGAGGCTATCCATTGTGGAATGTACTAGCCCTGACTGTCCCGGGGGTATTTTTATTGAAACATTTTTTTCATGGCCGGAACTCCACTTTAACATTGTCATTATGAGGTATTGTTTGTAGAATATTGGGGAAAATAATTAATTTAATCTATTTTGGAATAAGGCTGTAACATAACGAAATGTGGAAAAAGCGAAGCGCTGTGAATATTTTCCGGATGCACTGAACCATGGAAGAGAGTGAAGAAAATATGGCACAACAGTGACATTACCAAAGCTGGTTGTCCCTCCAAAACAGAGTTGTATAAAGTACCCTAAACCGATACTTGAGTAAAAGTAAATGTGCTCGATCAAAAAAGTGACTTGAGTAGAAGTGGAAGTGCTCGATCAAAAAGTGACTTGAGTAGAAGTACTAAAGTATTCAACATTTTTTGTACTTAAGTATTGCAAGTAGTTTTTTTTTAATTTTTGCTACTCAGGTACTGAAAGTAAAAGTACCAGTAGTTTTGAAAAAAAAATTGCTACTCAAGTACTGAAAGTAAAAGTACAAGTACTGTGTTATGTAGTTATTAAAGAAAGAAGTCAAAAGTTTGAACATCATATTGTTTTTTATTATTTCAAATGCAGCTTTTATTTATACATACAGTAGCATTTATTTTCGTATGCGCTGATAATACAAGTTTTGAGCTTCATGAAACCTGCCATCTACTGTTCTGGCAGTGGTAATTTTTATAATTGTAACGAGTAACTATGCAGCACAAAAAAAAATATCAGAGTAGAAGTATTGAAATCATTGAAAAAATGTAGTGAAGTAAAAGTGGAAGTAGGAGAAAAAAATTCTACTCTAGGAAAGTACAGATACCGCCTTTCGGTAATTAAGTACAGTAGTGAAGTAGTTCTACTTAGTTACTTTTCATCTCTGCTCCAAAATAGATGAAAAGACAAGAAGAAATCTGTTTAGGGAGGCTGCCAAGAGGCCTACAGCAACAGTAATGGAGCTGCAGGAATATCTGGCAAGTACGGGCTGTGTGGTACATGTGACAACAGTCTCCCGTATTCTTCCTATGTCTGGGCTATGGGGTAGAGTGGCCAGAGGGAAGCCTTTTCTTACAAAGAAAAACATCCAAGCCCGGACAAATTTTGCCAAAACACATGTGGGAAAACGTGTTATGGTCTGATGAAACCAAGATTAAACTTTTTTTGGCCATAATTCCAAAAGATACGTTTGTCACAAAAACAACACTGCACATCACCAAAAGAACACCATACCCACAGTGAAGCATGGTGGTGGCAGCATCATGCTTTGGTGCTGTTTTTCTTCAGCTGGAACAGGGGGCCTTAGTCAAGGAAGAGGGAATTAGGAACAGTTCCAAATACCAGTCAATATTGGTACAACGCCTTCAGGCTTCTGCTAGAAAGCTGAACATAAGGAGGAACTTCACCTTTCAGCATGACAATGACCCAAAGCATACATTCAATTCAAAACAATAGAAAAATATATGTCAGCGCAAAAACAAATATAAAGTCAGTGGCGTGCAAAACAGTGCAAATATACCAGCACTAACAGTGATAAATCAATAGAGGTTGCAGCGCTATCTAAATGAACTAAGTGTAACACAACAAATCATGATAAAGTGCAAAGAATCAAATGAACATGCTACAGTCCAAGAGAAAAAGTCCAAATAAAACAGAGAAATTATTGTAGTTCCCAGTGCTCAATTGTATTATCTTAAGTGTCACCAAGATGATATGCTCCACCAAATAGAAACATAGACTCGCATGAGCCAAACACCAGTAATCAACCAGTGATGAACAGAGTACTGGTATAAAATCCATAAACAAGATCCATAAAGTGCAACACAACTAATGCAAGCAATGGTAAAGCACTTACTTTGAATGCCGTCAAACTAAAATTAGGATGGCGGCTGGACCTCGGACGTATATCTCTGCTCAAGAGCACTTTATGGACCTTGTTTATGGATTTTGTATCAGTACTCTGTTTATCACTTCTTGATTACTGGTGTTTGGCTCATGCAAATCTATATTTCTATTTGATTTGTACTACTTGTTTTATTAAATAAATTCCATTTCTCTTATGTCTGGTTATCCATCTTACAAGACTGGTTTGAATACCCCTTGATGACACCGCTCTGAATGTGCTGGAGCACATAAGTCTCTGTCGTTGACATCATTTCCAGAGAGACATCATATTCATACCATATTGTTTGTTTGTTGTCCTATAATTTAGACAGCATATGGTTCCGGTGAGTTTGCATTCTTTCTATTTGGTGGAGGATATCATCTCGGTGACACTTGAGATATAGTTGAGCACTAAAAAATACAATAATTTCTGTTTTATTTGGACTTTTTCCCTAGGACTCTAGCATGTTCATTTGATTCATTGCACTTAATCATGATTTGTTGTGGTATACTTAGATTGTCATTGGAACATTACTCATTTAGACAGCACTGCAACCTTTATTGATTTATACATTCAAATAATCAACAAAGGATGGCTTCATCGGAAGATTACATTTTTGGAATGGTCCAGCCAGAGCCCAGACCTGAATCCAATTGAAAATCTGTGGGGTGATCTGAAGAGGGCTCTGCACAGGAGATGCCCTAGCAATCTGACAGATTTGGAGTGTTTTTGTAAAGAAGAGTGGGAAAATATTGCCAAGTCTAGATGTGCCATGCTGATAGATTCATACCCAAAAAGACGAGTGATAGTCTTTTTTTTTTTTTCAAAAAAAGGTTTGAGTGCTGTAATAAAATCAAAAGGTGCTTCAAAAAAGTATGTAACCATATTATTTTATTTTTTATTTTTACTTGAACCGAGTTGTACAGTTTATAGGTCACATTAAAGGTGGAAAAAGTTCTGAAGATATTTATCTTTGTCTCATTTTTTTACATCACAGAAACCTGACATTTTAACTGGGGTGTGTAGTCTTTTTATAACAACTATATGTCCATTAACCACTTTAGCTCCGCTCACATTGCTGCTACTGCAGCAATGTGGCTCGTTATCGTCCAGCGACGTAGACCTACGTCGCTGGAGTCCACCCCTTGTGGGCGGCGCGCGCGCCGCCGGGGACTCGCTCCCGCTGTGTTCAGTCACAGCGGGAGTCGGGCCAGGGGAGGAGCAGCGGCGATCGCCGCCGCTCTTCCCCGATCGTCGGGGAATCTAGTTTGGAGATCCGCCCGCTTGTGTAAACAGAGCGGGCGGATCTCCTAAGTGACAGGGAGTGACAGATCGGAGTGTTCAGCATAGCTGAACATGCGATCTGTCCTTGTGTCACTCAGTCACCTCCCCCCACACACGTTAGTAAGCACCAGGCATACATTAACCCCTCCCTCTCCAATAAAATTAACCCCTTCCCTGCTAGTGTCATTTTTACAGTAACAGTGCATATATATATATAGCACTGATTACTGCAGTAATGTCACTGGTACCCCCAAAAGTGTCAAAAATGTCAGTTAGGGGTCCGATCTATCCGCCACAATGTCGCAGTCCCGCAAAAAAAAATCGCAGATCGCCGCCATTACGCGTTAAAAAAAAAACACCAAAAATGACAGAAATCTTTCCCTTAATTAGTAATCGCAATAACTTTTGCGAAAAACCAATCAAAATACGCTTATTGTGATTTTTTTTACCAAACATAGGTAGCAGAAAACAAATTGGCCAAAAATTTTAAAAAATTTTGATTTGTACATTTTTTGGGGGGGGAATTTCATATAAAAACATGGGAAAAATATTGTTATTTTTTCAAAATAAACGCTATTTTTTTGTTTATAGCACAAAAAGTAAAAATCGCACAGGTGATCAAATACCACCAAAAGAAAGCTCTGTTTGTGGGAAAAAAAAGGACGTAAATTTCGTTTAGGTACGGCGTCGCACGACCGCGCAATTGTCAGTTAAAATCGCACAGCACCGAATCGCAAAAAGTGGCCTGGACGTAAGACAGCAAAATCCTCCGGTGGTAAAGTGGTTAAATACTTAAATGTATTCTAATTGGTAATTCCTGCAAGGGACAAGCACTGTGAGCCAATCAGGCTTCATTGCATTGTACAGTGCTGTGTAAATAATCTGAGCTTGTTGATTGGAAGAGAGATGACTTTATTAGTAAGCTGATGTTCCTTCACTATCCAATCAACGTCTTGACCAAGATATAATTTTTTGACCACAGTGAAAATGAAGCAAATTGTCAGGACTTGTAAAGTGTCTGGCAAACATTTAAACAATTTGTCTGCATTACAACAAACAGGAAGAAATACCGGAATATACACTGATTTGATTGGAAATGGGTAGATATTTATTATCTCCGTCGATCAAAATAATAACCAATTAGTCCAACTATTATAAGAATCTTATTAATATGTTGTTTGTATATCCATGAAAGTGATTTATCTATATATTTTTTGCCGTAATATATTCATTGCTGGATGAGCACTGGAAATTAGCTCCGCTCCCAGCATAGTATAAAAATTGCGTCTGTGTACCGGTAATGATGTCTATAATAATGCCCAGTGGGAGGGCGAAACGCGTCAACGTAATTTCCGGTACGGCACTTTGGAATCGTCACTTCCCGTTAACTTCCTGGATCAGCCGTGGAACGCACGCCGATAGCGGCGTTCGCGGAAGCTTGTACTGATTTATCTTGCAACACTATATCCTATGTTTGTGAGTATGTTTTTTTGGCTTCTAGTAATAAATTTTATCAAACGTACTTCACTATCTTTGCTTTCTTGCTTCTGATATTGGCTTTGTGGAGGAATCCCGGACCACCTTTGACAAGAAAAATTATAAATAGTCTGATACCATCTAGGAGAAGTTCTAGCGCATTACCACATCTAATTGCTTACAGGCTTTTCTGACCCTCCGGGGTCCATTTGTTCTGGTGAGTGGGGTACTCACATATAAGTAGATAAGAACAGGCACATAGATTTAGTGGCTGGGGATCCAAACAGCGGCGTCCCGCATGTATCCAATCAGCATAGAAATGTTGGTAACCGGCTCATGGAAGGGGCGTGTGGACAATTGCGTCTGGAGTCGCCAACGTTTCGTCATAAAAAAGACTCCATCTGGGCATGACTCATGCCCAGATGAAGTCTTTTTTGGATACATGCGGGACGCCGCTGTTTGGATCCCCAGCCACTAAATGTATGTGCCTGTTCTTATCTACTTATATGTGAGTAGTTTTTTAATAAATATACTATTTTATATCTTACTGGATTACGCTATGGTCTTTTTGTACCATTTTTTTTCTTACACCCTCATCTGACCTTTATGGAACTTTCTTGAGGAATATATTATCTCCTGATGTTATCCATGACCCCTTGGAGTTCCTGAGATCCTTGTGCACAGAGGTGTCCCCTACTCACAGAATTCCTGGGTGTCATAAGGAGGAAGAATTGATTCATATTTCTGGATTCACTTTCAAATATGGGACTTTTTTTCTTGGTTCTTCAGTCACTCCCGCTTTATTGTTCTCTTTATATGAACTTTTAAGTTTATCATTTTTCATGTCACTAATTATTTTAGCGCTGCACTTTTTGGATTATACTGATAAACATTAGACTTTCATATATTTTAGATTCATTACACAGTGAAGTAGTGAAGTAGTGCAAGCCTTTTATTGTTTTAATATTGATGATTTTGGCATACAGCTCATGAAAAAACAAAATTCCTATCTCAAAAAATTAGCATATCATGAAAAGGTTATCTAAACGAGCTATTAACCTAATCATCTGAATCAACTAATTAACTCTAAACACCTGCAAAAGATTCCTGAGGCTTTTAAAAACTCCCAGCCTGGTTCATTACTCAAAACCACAATCATGGGTAAGACTGCCGACCTGACTGCTGTCCAGAAGGCCATCATTGACACCCTCAAGCAAGAGGGTAAGACACAGAAATAAATTTTTGAAGGAATAGGCTGTTCCCAGAGTGCTGTATCAAGGCACCTCAGTGGGAAGTCTGTGGGAAGGAAAAAGTGTGGCAGAAAACGCTGCACAACGAGAAGAGGTGACCGGACCCTGAGGAAGATTGTGGAGAAGGACCAATTCCAGACCTTGGGGGACCTGCGGAAGCAGTGGACTGAGTCTGGAGTAGAAACATCTAGAGCCACCGTGTACAGGCGTGTGCAGGAAATGGGCTACAGGTGCCGCATTCCCCAGGTCAAGCCACTTTTGAACCAGAAACAGGGGCAGAAGCTCCTGACCTGGGCTACAGAGAAGCAGCACTGGACTGTTGCTCAGTGGTCCAAAGTACTTTTTTCGGATGAAAGCAAATTTTGCATGTCATTCGGAAATCAAGGTGCCAGAGTCTGGAGGAAGACTGGGGAGAGGGAAATGCCAAAATGCCTGAAGTCCAGTGTCAAGTACCCACAGTCAGTGATGGTCTGGGGTGCCATGTCAGCTGCTGGTGTTAGTCCACTGTGTTTTATCAAGGGCAGGGTCAATGCAGCTAGCTATCAGGAGAGTTTAGAGCACTTCATGCTTCCATCTGCTGAAAAGCTTTATGGAGATGAAGATTTCATTTTTCAGCACGACCTGGCACCTGTTCACAGTGCCAAAACCACTGGTAAATGGTTTACTGACCATGGTATTACTGTGCTCAATTGGCCTGCCAACTCTCCTGACCTGAACCCCATAGAGAATCTGTGGGATGTTGTGAAGAGAAAGTTGGGAGACGCAAGACCCAACACTCTGGATGAGCTCAAGGCCGCTATCGAAGCATCCTGGGCCTCCATAACACCTCAGCAGTGCCACAGGCTGATTGCCTCCATGCCATGCCGCATTGAAGCAGTCATTTCTGCAAAAGTATTCCCGACCAAGTATTGAGTGCATAACTGAACATAATTATTTGAAGGTTGACTTTTTTTTGGATTAAAACACTTTTTTTTTATTGGTCGGATGAAATATGCAATTTTTTTGAGATAGGAATTTTGGTTTTTCATGAGCTGTATGCCAAAATCATCAATATTAAAACAATAAAAGGCTTGCACTACTTCAGTTGTGTGTAATGAATCTAAAATATATGAAAGTCTAATGTTTATCAGTACATTACAGAAAATAATGAACTTTATCACAATATGCTAATTTTTTGAGAGGGACCTGTATATTATGGGGTTGATTTACTAAAGGCAAACACACTGTGCACCTTGCAAACTGCACTTGCTCCAGAGCTTAGTAAATGAGGTAAAGCTTAAATTTGCAAATAGTCAATCACATGCAAGAAAAATGAAAAAAAAAAAAAGGATTTTTGCTTACGCATGATTGGATGATGGAAGTCAGTAGAGCCCTCCCTCATTTACTAAGCTCTGAAGCAATTGCTTTAGTAAATCAACCCCTATTCGTTTGACATTGCAGCTAATCACAATAAAAAAGGTTTATCAAGTAAAAGGGGTAGAAAGCAGAACTGCCATAGTTTGGTATTTATAGCAGGTCCAAATGTTTACTTTTTTCTCCCCTAGGCCAGTCACCCCTCCAAAAACTGCCTCATGCACACTGTTCTACGTAAATATTTAAACATATTTAGACAAATCTTACATATAGCGGATTAAATATTTGTTACCTGTATTGAAAAGCAGAACTAGCCAAATAAGGCGTCATATATTGATATTTTCGCATAGTTTCATTGTTCCAGCTCGGAGCAATTTAAGTAAGTGGCCTCATTAACACCGGAGTGTTTGCAATCATTGGCAGCATTCCTGTGATTCTGCCTGTGATCCTAAAATGTTCTGCAAATCTGACAAATCACACCACGCTTGTTCAGGTGCCATACTTTTTCAATGGCATCTAAACACAGGTGGGATTCTGCCATGACTGTCGCTCTGCAACTGCGGCAAACCGCTCCTTTTTGAGTGACAACTTTCGGGTGATGCGGTTTGCTGCGACTGAAGTGCAACAATCACACCTGCATTTAGCTGCCATTGAAAATGTATGGCATCTGAACAAGGGTGGTGCAATTTGTCAGTTTTGAAAAGCATCTCTGGAATCACAAGCAGAATCGCCGCAATTGTGCCTGTGATCGCAAACAGCGGCCTGTATGTGCCACACCTGGTTGATCCATGGAAGCTGGAAATCACTATAGTAGGCAAGACTGCTAACAATGATTTCTGTTAGCTTATGAGTCCCATGCCAAGTGGATGCCCTGCTGCATGTTGCGGCATTATCGCTACCCAATGCGACCCATGTATTTCTATGGTGACATGTTGCAACTGCATCTAATGCATGATTTTGGCGTGGTAGTGTGACATTTACAAGGATAAATCAGGTGATGGGGAGGTAACACATTTCCTTCTCACCACCTATCAAACACCTCTGAAAAGCAATCCACTGTGGATCTCTTTTCAGAAGGATGGCAAAGGCTGCCGCACATGTGAACGAGGAAAGCAGGGTAGGAAGGTGTAGGACTTATTGGGACTATTGGCATCCCCTAAAGATCGATGCTTGATTTTGGAAAAACCCCCCTAGAAGGTATGGGCTCCATGACATGTTCTCTCGGAATGTGATGTCACCACACGGATGACTGAAGGATGTATACTGTATATGTAATTATCTGTGTTCAGTAAACAGTTAAAAGGTTTTGATGTTTGGACTTGTGGAGGGGCTATGGAGGTGCAAGGAGAATTGTTTTGGGGTGCTTCAGCATACCCACGCACACCCCTAGTGCCACCTATGTCTTATAGTGACAACATTAACTTACTGTACTATATCTATGGAGGAGCAGTGTTGTCACCCCAGAACAGGAAGTGTGTTAGAACTACCATATTTCGCAATGTTTCCAGTAGGATTAGTGAAGTGCACAGCTTAAAGCTGGATACACACTATCCAACTTTTGTGGTTAGATTTCCTTCAGATTTACCTTTTCTATGTAGTGCAAGGGCCTGCCAGATTGCATACAAATTGAAAGTGTTTAGGTTTGACCTCATATTATATGGTTTTGGTAAGTCTAAAGGAAAAAGTCTTCAGAAAATCTTATAGTGTGTATGGCCCATTAGGGTCAGAGGACAGCAGGGAGGTAGTGATTGGAAGATTATGAATAGAGCAGGGACGTGCGGTGAGGTCAGTGGCTGGTGTGGCACTGGCTAGTGTCAGAGCCAGATACAACCCCACATTATTTAGTGAATAAACCCCCACAGTGTAGCCGAGCGCTGTGAGATGAAAATTTTCATCTTCATCTTTAGCCAATTGGCTTACTCTTAAAAATCCGTGTGTCAGGTCGCAGGCAGCCAATCAGATTGCCCCAGACAAATAAGCGTCTGGTGAGAAGAATCTTTGGACAGAAGATTTTTATTTTTTTTTATATTTCTGAATTCTGTAACAGCCCTGTAAATGCTGAGATTTCACTGGTAACGTACAGGTCTGTTATAGAATGCAGAAATAAAAAATAAAAATTACACTGTGCTCTATATAGCTACCAGTGTTGGGGGTAACGAGTTACAAAGTAACGGATTCCTTTTTTTGGTAACGAAGTAACGTAACACATTACAATAATAATATTGGTAACTACACTACTTTACTAGGCTATAGGAACGCGCTTTCCTGCGTTACCCAAGCCGTGCGGTGCGTGCGTGGCGTGCATGGGTGCGTGTGCCGCCGCCCATTGCCATAGAGATCGACATCTTCTCTGACATCTCCTCTGAGCGTGGAGGATCGGGTGGACGGCGCCTCCGCACATCAGCGCCATGCCCCGCGCAGGCGTGTGACGTTATTTTGGTGCCAACACGCTGTCTAGCCGCATTTCCACCCCAGTGCATTTGAGGCAGCCCGCTGGACAGTTTGGCACCTCGCACTGGCACATCTGCTGTGGCAAATCCAGATTCCAGAATACTTATCTTGGCATGATCAGATTCATCATCCACTCTCTTGGTAAGTCTTCATTTTCATCTCCTGCCGGTCTTCTCTATGCAGTTTCCCCACCTCGCCTCTGTAACAACCCAGGCAGGCACTGCGGTTAGTTGGGTGTATTCTTTATCACTTACTGCCGGACCCTTCCCTTCCCCTTCCTTTTCTTTATGGCACTTGACTTATTTTAGTCGATTATGAGTATGACACCTCCTTAGTTTTTCAGTATTTTTTTCACACCCAGTCTGAATGATCACGTCATTTCTTACTTTCTTCATACACTGCCCGCACTTACCTTACCTCCCAGTTTTCCTTTCTATCAGTTCACGCTCTCACTTTCTCATTCACAGTATGCAAGTGGCATGAAGAGTTTTATATAATAAAATGGCCTTCTTTATCCTGTTGTTTCTGGATTTTACAGTGAGGCATATTTCTTTGTGCAGAAGGGGATATTGTTCTTTCATATGGTTCAATATTTATACAATAAACTCTAGGCAGAAAGAGTAATGTTTGTCCATGTATCTTCTTCTACACGGTCAATTAAGAAAGAGGAAAATAAAGTAATAAGTAGTAAAGTTACTTTTCAAATGCAGTAACTAGTAAAGTAATCTCATTACAATTTACAGAAGTAACTAGTAACTAATTACATTTTTTGAGTCACTACCCCAACACTGGTAGCTACCAACAGTCCTGATTTTATTAAAACAAGTCTTTATGTTGGTTAAATTAATAAACTGTGAGAAACAATGAAAGTGCCATAAATATTCTATATAATAAAAGAATATAACCTGAACCATTCTCTGATTATATATAGCACCTTCATTAGTTCATATAGTTTAATCATATACCAGCATAAGGACTTGTTTTAGCATATGTAAACTATGTTCAAACCACACATGTGAGGTATAGCCACAAATGTTAGAGCGAGAGCAGTAATTCTAGCACTAGACCTCCTCTGTAACTCTGTAAAAATTTTTAAAGCATTGCCTATGGAGATTTTAAAGTACTAAAGTTAGGCGCCATTCCACAAGTGTGCACAATTTTAACACGTGACATGTTAGGTATCTAATTACTCAGCGAAACATCATTTCACATTATACAAAAAATGTGGGCTAACCTTGGTGTTTTTTATTTTTTGATGAAGCAGTTTTTTTTTTTTTTTTAAAAATGTGTTTGAAAAATAAAAAGTAGCAATGACCACCATTTAATTCCCTAGACTGTCTGTTAAAAAAAAAAATATATATATATATATAGTTTGGGGATTCTGAGTAATTTTCCAGCAAAAAAATGATGATTTTTACATGTAGGAGAGAAGTGTGAGAATTGGCCTGGGTGGCAAGTGGTTAATTACCATAAGTAATATACAAATAATTACTATATATTGTTTTTAAGGTAATTTACTATATTTTAAAAACTGTACTCAAGCAGGTGGCTTAACGGTCAAATTACTGAAGTTTGAAGTTTTAACTTCAAACCGGTAATTTCACAGTAAATAGATAAAAAACAAATTTTTATGTTATAATAAGAATATATTATTTTGCTTGATTAAAAAAGTACCTTTTCAGCAGCAGCAGCAGCAGCAGATTCTCTCTCTTAACTGTAGAAAAACATGGGATTATGGGTAAACCTTATACCCATAAACTCATGTTTTATTCTTGTAGGTAAGAGGGCTGGGCTGGAAGGGAGCATTTGTCTTTTAGACACGCCCCCTTATATGACATTGCAGTGAGAGGAGAGCCTCCACTGCAGCATTTTTATTGGACAGCTTGGACCAATGGTGTTTTACCATTGGTCCAAGGCTCCAACCAATCTGTCCATTGCCGGTGCCTCTGGCAAGAAATCAGAGACACTGTGAGCTCATCCTCTCAATCTGCTGCAAACAGATTCTGATAGGCTGCGCAAGGAGCCCCGTATGTCTGGAACCATAGGTGCTAGGTGACCCCAGGTCACCAAGCTACGGACCCCAAAGCTTGATTGTTTTTTTTTTTTGTTTTTTTTTTATTAATGTTAATGACTGCACATCCCTGGAATAGAGGTACATGATATGGGAAAAATATTTGAAATTCACAACAAAGCATGGTTATCAGTACATTCCTGTGAATATTGGTCATAGTTTAAAGGGGTGTGGTTAGAGTCTCAGCCCACCCACAGTATACACCACACATGTGTGCCTCAGTCCTTGTACCCACAAAATAGTCTGTAATTACTGTGCCATAAACAAGAGTCTTACAAACTCACATAAACCTCAGGATGAAAATATCATTTGTAAAAACTCTTCCTACATCTACTTTCCACCTAAGCCTACCTTATAGAAGAACACTGGGGGTGACTTGGCAATCAGGAGTACGGCTATCAAAACTATATAACATATGATATACCATATAGAGTGCAGGGGTTAGCTCACCCTTTGACAAATATTAGGCCCCTATCACACATACGGACCGTTCATTTCATCAGTTCAGTCACTTTTTTGTCATCAGTTTTTTCTTAGTCAGTTTCACATCCATTTTTTATCCGTTGTCATCTGTTTTTTAACAGTTTTCATTCGTTTTATATCCGTTGTCATCCGTTTTTCGTCCGATCTGTTTTTTTTAATAGATGAAAAATAGGGCAAAAAAACGGATGTTGATGGAAGCGGATAAAAACGGAAGTAAATAGATTATCATCCATTTACATCCTTTTTTCTATAGGAATGCATTGATGTCCATTTTTCATCCATCAACAGATGGATGAAAAATAGACTAACGGTCCATATGTGTGAAAGGGGCGTAGGAGTTCTGATCAGCCTCCTGCTACGAATGACTCCCGCACACCTCAGATCAGCCACCTCAGCGCTAGCAGTCAGTGCAGAAATAATAGTTTTTTAGTTTGTTATTCATGCTGAAACCTCTATGCCAAAACCTGCCAGAGGTAACTTTTCAGCATTCAAAAGAACACATACCAAACCACAGGTCTGTCTTTAAAGGTAGACGCTAAGGCTGGATACACACTATACAATTTTTGTTGTTAGATTTTCCTTCAACTATGTAGTGCAGGGGCCTGCCTGTTTGCATACAAATTGATAATGTTTGACCTCATATTATATGGTTTTGGTAAATCTAAAGGAAAAAAATCTAAAGACAATTGTATAGTGTGTATGCAGCTTTAGGTGTCGATTCACTAAAATTGGAGAGTGCAATATCTGTGCATAGAAACCAAAAATAATTTTTTTTTTTTTTTTTGTCAAAGCTTAATTGAAGTTAAAAGCTGACTGGCTACCATTCACAGCTGCACCAGATTTTGCAATCTCCAGTTTTAGTAAATCAACCCTTAAACCCCCTGAGGTTAGGAACTGGGGGTACCCATACTTCTTGGTCCATGGTATGGAACCAAATGGTAGGGGTGTGGTACTGGATCTCTAAATAGCAAAAACAGGAAACAGAATATAGCAGAACACAATGCTTGATGGGTGCTCCCATTTCCTAGACAATCCTATGTATGTATATGTATATATATATATATATATATATATTTTTTTTTTTTTTTGTGTATATATAATATTTTATTGCTTCCTAAAATATAAAAGCATTCATCTCTACATCAGTTGAGAAGCAGGAGGCACATCCTTCACTACCTGTATAACAGATAACGAGGGTCCCAGAAAGATTCACTCATTTCCTATAGACACCATTTGGGCTGGGGTTACAGAGGGAGTTCACTGTCCAAATTCATTGCACATCATCATGAGCCATGAGAGAGTTCAGGGTACCATAAAGTCTACTAAAAAGATATGAATGGATGTGTGACTCAACTTATGAAGCAAGACATAGTCAGTTAACTTGTTCTGTCCACCAATGGCAAACATTATGAGGGAGATATGCTAAAGGCAAATAGACTGTGCACTATGCAATTGTAGTTACTCCAGAGCTTAGGCAATGAGGTAAACCTTTACTTTGCAAACAATATCCAATCACATGCAGCGAAAAACAAACAAAAAAATATATATATTTTGCCTGCATACGATTGGATGATGGAAATCAGCAGAGCTTCCCCTAATTTACTAAGCTCTGGAGCAAGGACATTTGCAAAGTGCACAGTCTATTTGCCTTTAGTAAATCAACCTCAAATGTCGCTAATGATGGGTCTTGTGAGAAAAATACACTATATTACCAAAAGTATTGGGACACATACTTTTACACGCATATGAACTTTAATGGCATTCCAGTCTTAGTCCGTAGGGTTCAATATTGAGTTGGCCCACCACAAAGCAAGTTCCATAAAGACGTGAATGAGCGAGTTTGGGGTGGAGGAACTTGACTAGCCTGCACTGAGTCCTGGCATCAACCCAAAAGAAGACCTTTGGGATAAACAGAGCTGACACTGTGAGCCATGCCTTCTTCTCCACATCAGTGCCTGACCTCACAAATGTGCTTCTGGAAGAATGGTCAGACATTTCCATAGACACACTCCTAAACCTTGCGGACAGCCTTCCCAGAAGAGTTGAAGCTGTTATAGCTGCAAAGGGTGGGCCAACTTAATATTGAACCCTACGGACTAAGACTGGGAGGTCCAGTAGAAGTAAAGGCAGGAGTCCCAGTACTTTTGGTAATATAGTGTATGTAGGCTGCCATTGCTGTGGTCTCCTTCTGAAAAAAAGCTAGTTCCTTTGCTGTCATAATCATTTTTTAGTTTCAACACACTGTTCAATGGACATAGAACGAGTATAGATAAAAGGATTGCTGCCTCTTTTCTGAGACACCTGTTTGCTGCAAGCCTGTCCATGGTCAATTCAATTGCAACACAGAACCAAGGAAGGAGTGCCAGACCAAATAGTAAAGGATGTGACTATCTATATTGGTGGCACTATTGGTGACTGATAGATTCAGTTATTATTTACCCATACAGATGAACAGAGAATAAATCCCTTGTACTGAGTCCATCCAAGTTCTGACTAGATCCTCTGATGAAGGAGGAGTGTTTTTGTCCACAACATAAGTTGGCTGTTTTAGGTGTGAACTGTTAAACCCATTTAGAACCATTTGGTCTGGCACTCCTTCTGTGGTTCTTTGTTTTAGGTGACCTTCTGGGTACCCACTGGAGGGTCGTTCTTTTCTATGCCAGCTGCCTAACCAGAGCCAGTGAACTTTCTGAATGATTACTTTCCTTTCACTGCTCTGTACAAACAAATCTTCAAGTCCCAGGGAATCGTGGGTGTGTCTTTATTTCAGAAGTATTGAAGACAGACACAGCCAGGCACTGAGCATGTTCAGATCAAGGCCCCAAATACAGCCCCATAATTCTATGACCGGTGTTCTGTAAGTAAAAGCAAAATGGATGAGCTTTCTAGTAAACACTCACCCTCTAATGCCAAGAAGAACATAACACTCCATTACACTAAAACCACTTCTGAATTGCATTTATTGTTAGACAACATCTCTTCTTTTTCTCTTTGGTGTTCCATCGCTGACTTAGTTGGACCTGTCCCCATGCAGCATTTCACTTCTGTCCTCAGTCTTCTAATCTAAATGACAGCCAGCAGCATTCAACTACTTTCCAGGCAGCACAGTGATGAGCTCACCTCTCTGTCACTCTGCTTTCTCCTCCTATCAGTACGTTCCATGCCTGCCCCTGAACTGATTGACTGAAAGTGCTGCTTCTTCCTCTCACACTCAGTTCTGCTGTACAGAGCCTGCAAGAGGCTAAAATTAGGCCAAAATAGGTACTTACACTGCTTGCATTTTAAGAGTATATTTAATAATGAAGAAACGATAACACCTAAGTGTTTCCCCCGCGCCTAGTGTTGTACAATAATGGGTTCCTATCAAAAACTATGAAAATAGCAGCAGCAGTATAAATAGAGTAATATATCAGAAAAATAGCCCTTGGGTCAGGACTACCTACAGCGCTTGCTATTATACTAAAAGTGGATAATTATATCACCAATAAAACCAATAAAGTTGTGCAATTAGGCAAGTGGTGCAATGGAAGAATTAATAATTATGACAAAAAAATATAAATATAAATTGTTGTGCAATAGAGCAATTACTATATTATGTGCAATGGGTGGGTATTTATATTAAAACTATAAATAAATAATATAAAATGGTGTTGCAATGAGCAGTATAGTGCAATGAGTATTTAATTAATAACTAAAACCATAAGATTCAAAATTATATAGTGAACTAAAGCAATAAATAACCATATAGACATCAACAGGTGACATGAATTCTAAATAAATAGATTGTGCTGTTATAAACGGGACTATATAGTGCAAATATTTGTTCAAGTTCATCAATATGTGAATAATAAATATTAAAGTCCAAATGATTTCCTTTAGTGCAAAAAAAGTTCATCCAATTATATCAAAAGTGCAGGTGCTCAGTGTTAGACTGATTATTTATTGCGCTAGTGCACTATATCATTTTGAATCTATACTGCTCATTGCAACACCATTTTATATTATGTATTTATAGTTTTGATATAAATACCCACACATTGCACATAATATAGTAATTGCTCTATTGCACAACAATTTATATTTATATTTTATTGTCATGATTATTAATTCGTCCATTGCACCACTTGCTTAATTGCACAACTTTATTGGTTTTATTGGTGATATAATTATCCACTTTTAGTATAATAGCAAGCGCTGTAGGTAGTCCTGACCTAAGGGCTATTTTTCTGATATATTTAATAATGAAAAATTAATTTAGTGACTATTTTAATTTGTATTTACTATTTAAAAAAAATAAATTTAAAAGTAATACTTTTGTTGGGAATTTCTAAAAAAAAGGTCATTATGCTTGGCAATTTCCAAAAAATCAAACAGAAGTCTATCTCTGTAGAAATGGGAATGTGTAGGTATTGCAGTGCACTGGTAAAAAAAAGTCTCTTGCAACCTCAACAAGCATACAGTACTTCTGTATATTGTGCTCCAGTCTCAGTACAAGTTCCTCACTGGAGGCAGAGATGTATAGTAACTAAGTAGAACTACTTCACTACTGTACGTAAGTACCGAAAGGCGGTATCTGTACTTTCCTAGAGTAGAATTTTTTTCTCCTACTTCCACTTTTACTACACTACATTTTTTCGATGATTTCAATACTTCTACTCCGATATTTTTTTTTTGTGCTGCATAGTTACTCGTTACAATTATAAAAATTACCACTGCCAGAACAGTAGATGGCAGGTTTCATGAAGCTCAAAACATGTGTATTATCAGCGCATACGAAAATAAAAGCTACTGTATGTATAAATTAGGGATGCACTGAAATTTCGGCCACCGAAATTGTCGGCCGAAAATGAGCCTCTCATTTCGTCCGATAATGGGTTAACTTAACAGTGTCGAAATAAATATGGCCGCCGTGGGGAAGGAGGAGGGCGCAGCGCAGGGCAGGTTTAAAAGTCCCGCCTCTGGCCGGCCGCCCGCCTCTCAATGACATCCCTACTACGATCTGTGCATTATGAATGGACATACCAGGCGGGAGGGCGGGGCGAGCAGCCGCTATAGAGAGAACTAATGTGATCCATCCCTGTCAGCTCAGCGGGACTGTGACTGGGTGAATGAGAACTGATCTAACCTGACACCGGGCGGAGGGGGGGGGGGGGGGCGGCCGCTAATAGCTATACCTATGTGAGCGATTCACTTCTCTGTAAGGCATGTATCTCCGCTGACAGGGAAGTGAATCGCTCACATAGTTATAGTTATTAGCGGCCGCCGCCCCCCGCCCGGTGTCAGGTCAGTTCAGTTCTCATTCACAGAATTTCACACACAGTCCCGCTGAGCTGACAGGGATAGATCACATAGTTATATCTATAGCGGCCGCTCGCCCCGCCCTCCCGCCCGCTGTGTCACTAGTGACTGCCGCTCGCCCCGCCCTCCCGCCCGGTGTGTCACTTGTGTCTGCCGCTCGCCCCGCCCTCCCGCCCGGTGTGTCACTTGTGACTGCCGCTCGCCCCGCCCTCCCGCCCGGTGTGTCACTTGTGACTGCCTCGGGGAAATTAAGATCCTCATTCTAAGGACACCTGAATTATTATTGGATTTCGTTAGGGAGAGGGTTTTGTTATTCTGCGCTGGTTATGGTTTGAAGCAATGACTAAAACTGGCAGAAGAGCAGAACAAAGAGAACGCACAGCAGCCAATGAACCTTAAAAGCAATGTTATATAAGATTCTCTGTTTTCAGGGCTGACAGGGCTCCAGCTCTCTACTCAACTGTACACCTATCACTAATGGGATACATCACAAAAGTCCTCTGTACACATATCTTAGCAGAATTAATATGGCATGAGGAAGCTACTGTGCACTAGGATAAAAGCTGTCTAAACACTTTCAGTGCCAAGTCCCATAGTGGGAGGTGATTTCCTGTCAAACACCCCTTCTGGTGAATTATTTTATCAGAAACACCCTCCCAGGAGTAGTTCTTTAGGGGGGGGGGGGGAAGAGAGCTGAGGCAGCTTACCAATGGTATTAGTATTATGCAGCATGAGGGGTTAATGTATTGTCACTGCAGGTCACTGATGCATTAGTGACTGACCAGTGGCAGTTAATTAACCCCTTTGTGCTGCATTAGTGCAACCAGTATCAGTGTTAATTAACACTGGTTGCACTGATACTGGTTGCACTAATGCAGCACAAAGGGGTTAATTAACTGCCACTGGTCAGTCACTAATGCAGCAGTGACAATACATTAACCCCCTCATGCTGCATAATACAAATACCATTGATAATTAAATTAACCTCTTGCCAACCCATCACAGTACATATACTGTGACAGGTTGGCAGCGACAGGTGTACATCGCTACCTGTTTTTGGTGTATGCCCCTGTTCTATCTATTTTAAACATTTTTGGGGGGGAAAAAGTCATTTTCGGTTTCGGTTTTCGGCCAAGGGCATCCTGCATTTTCGGTTTCGGTTTCGGCCCAGAATTTTCATTTCGGTGCATCCCTAGTATAAATAAAAGCTGCATTTGAAATAATAAAAAACAATATGATGTTCAAACTTTTGACTTCTTTCTTTAATAACTACATAACACAGTACTTTTACTTTCAGTACTTGAGTAGCAATATTTTTTTCAAAACTACTGGTACTTTTACTTTCAGTACTTGAGTAGCAACATTTTTAAAAAAACTACTTGCAATACTTAAGTACAAAAAATGTTGAATACTTTAGTACTTCTACTCAAGTCACTTTTTGATCGAGCACTTCCACTTCTACTCAAGTCACTTTTTGATCGAGCACTTGTACTTTTACTCAAGTATGGGTTTCGAGTACTTTATACATCTCTGACTGGAGGTGAGCAAGAGTTGGCTTCAAAGGGCCCCTTTACCAGTTCATTACAATACACAATTCTGTCTTGCCATTGGTTAAGGATTGGTTTAATCTGAGCAAACCAATCTAGTCATCACTGGTGCCAATAATTCAACTCTCAGCCCCAACCAGGGAGATCCAATGTGTCTACTGTTCCCCTAGTCACCCCAGATTTTCTAGTCATAGAAGAGACTACAACAGCAGCAGTGTCTTGGTAGCCGAACACTGCATGCCAGCTATCAGGAGTGTCACTGGCATCTGCTACCTGGACACAATCCCACAATCATTGGTGAAATGCTGGAGCAGCTTCACAGACTACTACACAATCCTCCTTGGTCACAGCACCTGACCTTACATAGGGCGTGCTCATGTAGCCCTGAATGGAGACTGTTGGTAAAAGCAGGGAGAGGAGCCCTGCTTTAGGGGGATTAATGAGGAAAAAAAGGGATTCAATTATCATAAGCAACCCCTAGAAACATGTTCATTGTGCAGAGAAATTCTGCCACCCCATGTATAGGATATTCTTAGATGGACATGAGTTTTAAATGGACATTAAAATGATATTAAAGACAATTTTTGTAAACTGAGCTTCTGATACAAGATTTTCAGTTATTTTGTTATTTTTCCCCTCTGTTCTTGCTCCTCATACCGTTCCCTGGTTAGGATGTCTGACTTCAGATATATGGGTGCCACCTGTGCCTACCGGGACCTATGGAGTCTCTCCAAAGTCTCCCCAATGCACACGCTTCGTTTTCTGAATTCCATCTTACATGCAGCCAATCACAGCACTGCGCAGACACAAAGAAACGCCTCCCCCACATCGGTGATTGACAGCGGCTCCAAAGCTGTATTACAAAATATATCAAAATGAAAATGTCACATTACAAACACTCCCAAAATGATACCTACCAGAAAGTTCCCTGGAGGATGAAATTGCAGTGTGTGTTATGGCTAGATATCATAAATAAACCCAAAACACTTTAAGGCCCCTTTCACACGTGTGCGACCTAAAATTTGCACGATTTTGCCTGGACTTGAAGCAATGCCTATGTCTATGGACCTCAAAAGCATCAAAGTCAGACCAAAGTAGTGCAGGGACTACTCTGAAGTCGCACAGATATGGACAATACTCATTGGAAATCATAGAGCACGACTTGTCATACGACTTTGCAGTCCCAAGTTACAGGACAAGTCACACAAGTTTGAAAGGGGCCTTAAACTTCCAAAAAAAATCCCACAATTATTATCACAATTAGATAATTGGTGGTAAATTGCATTTTAAAACCCCCCACCATCAGTGATCAGCAGCATTTTACCCCCCCCCCCCCCATACAATCACACAACATTGAAAATGCATATATTTTTTACAAATTTTTATTAGTTTTCCATTATATAGTAAAAATACAAAACCCAGTGGTTACTAAATACCATAAAATGCTCTTTTTATCTAAAAAAACTGAGTAATTGTCAGTCAAACTATGATAGTATTGGGATATCAATGGCTCACTGCACTCTGCTTGGCTCAGAACTGGTTTGAACTGGTTTGTGCAGCTGTGGTGGCAGCACTTGTGAGGGGGAGAGAGACTGAGAAGACGCTGTACAGCTTCTTTCCAGCGATTCCCTGCGATTTCTGCAATTTTTTGCTTACTTTTGGCTGTTGTGAATATTATTCACATATATACATCGATATAGCTGAACTATATATCTATCTTTATACAACCAGGTGTCTTTAATACCATCAGGATGCCACGACGGGCCGCAACAAGGCGTTCACGGCGCAACTCCCAGGAGGACAGGCCAGCAGGTAAGTTAATAATAACCAAATTGAGTTATTTTCAACCCTTAAACAATATTATTTGTATTTTGCTACCAGGTCAGACTGTTTTACTTAGGTTATTTAGGGCTTAGATGATTAAATACCCCCCCCCCCCCCCCACACTCCCCTTCCATGTCCCTAACAGAGAGCAATAATTGCTGTTATAGTGAAAATGTGGGTAAAATATGATAGAATAATGAAATGTGGGTAATATATATAATGTGTATGCCGTATATCCCCCTAAATACCTTGCTGATCCTGCCATAAGATCCTTCATTTCTCCATTTTCTGTGCCTGGCTGGGCTGTCTTAGAAAAGTGACAGTTTGAATAACAGAAAATCCCAGTCTCAGCTGATTGGTCAGAGCAGTTGTCAATCAACCAGCACTCTGTACTCAGGCAGCATACATTTGATTAAAACTCAATTTAGTAATATACATTTAATATATTTCTATAAATATTTAAATTAACACACAATAAATGTCTCTAGATGTATTATAGAGGCCAAGGTGGTGCTGTGATTGGACTGATAAATGAATCTCACTATTCACTCCTAGTTTTCAGGATGGCCTCTGAGATAGTCAGCTATGACGCTTCAATATTTCTTCCAAATCAGACACTTGCCCTAGACATTTAAAGTTTAAAAATCTGAATGTGTTATGGGATAGGAAAGGTTAAACAACTCCAATCATTGACCTTACTTATTACTCCAGCACTGCACAGAAAATAGATGAATATACTGTATATAGTAAGCCAGTTGCGTTATACAGTGTATATATAGGCAATACATATATATATCAATATAAATGTCCACACTCCAATCTGTGTGAATACCCAATGTTTCAATTGTGAGTCTCAGTTACTGCACCCAAAACTGAAAACATTATAAACATCCCATGCATGGGCGTCCGCAGAACTTTTTTCAGGGGGGGGGGGCAACATTTTAAGGTCACCCATGCTCCATCCTTTTTCAACAGTGTCATTATACTTATTTTGAGCATTTATTTTTAAAGAGCAAACAGCAGCATTTATTTTTAAAGCATTTGTTAACCTGGAAAAAAAAAATTGATCCTGTTCCCTTAAAGCATGGTATACAGTGCATTGCTGTATAATTTGGCCCCTTCTATCACCTAGAATACCTGGCTGATCCTGCCTGGCTATGTCCAACCCTCGTAGCCCTGACACTGTGGTCAGTTTACGTGCCTCCGTCATCCTGTGTGCCCCTGTGTTTTGTAAAAATAAGCCATTCTTTACAAATTTTCAGAACGCCACTCGCCGCTCACGTGACCCAACACCTCTCTCCTCCCTTCCCCCTCCTCCCGACTGACATCAGTGAGGAATCCTCGGCCCGACCCACTGCAGGCAGCTGTCAGACGGGGAGAGGAGAGAGCTGACGGGTCACGTGAGTGGCACTTGACCCCTGAAAACTGGTAAAGAGCAGCTTATTTTTTTAAAACACAGACACCGGGGCACACAGGATTAATAAACAGAGCAGACAGGATGGTATAAAGTGACTTAAAGTGGAGTTCCAGTCTTTTCTGTGTTTATTAAAAGTCAGCAGCTACAAAAAGTGTAGCTGCTGACTTTTAATAAACACACACTCACCTGTCCCACGGTCCAGCGATGCGCCTGCCCGAAGCCTCGATCCTCTCCCTCTGGTCTCAGCGGCGCCGGTATCACTGGTGTGGGCATCCAGCTGTGACAGTTTGCGGCTTCACAGCCGGGTACGCACTGCGCATGCGCGAGTTGCGCTGCGTGTCTTGATTGGCCGGCAATCTTCTGGGACCTCTGACATGTCCCAGAAGATTGCAGGGAGGGAGGGGGAGAGGAGAACTTCCCCTCAGGGCGCTGTGGCGCTCCGAGCGGAAGTGGGAGCGGGTATTTGTCAAAACTAGGTACCCGCTCCCCCCCCCCCCAAAAAAAATTACATGCCAAATGTGGCATGTCAGGGGGTTAAGACTACCTAAAGCGGAAGTTCCATTTTTGGGTGGAACTCCGCTTTAACAGTCATTTGAAAGGGGAACTTGAGATTCCGGGGGGGGGGGGGGCATTTGCCCCCCCCCCCCCCCCCGCCCCCTTGCCCCTACCTGCGGACGCCCATGATCCCATGTACTGTAAGTGTCACAATGAAAACACAAAGGAGTGGATTTACTGCAGATAAATTGATTGTTCACTTTACAAGGGAAGTTACTCTCATTTTCCCCAGAGCTTAGTAAATGAGGGGAAGCTCTGTTGATTTCCATCATCCAATCCTGTGCAAGCAAAAATATTGTTTATTTTTCCTTGCACCCGATTGGATAATTTTTACAGTGTGAAGCTTTACCACATTCACTAAGCTCTGGAGAAAATGAGAGCAATTGCACTTGCAAAGTGCGCAGTCTATTTGCCTTTAGTAAATCCACCCCATAGAGATACATGTGCATATCGTTTCAATTGTGATTCTCAGTTGCTCCAACCAAAATCAAAAAGATTCTCAATGACTCCATCCAAAACATTATAAACATCCCATATACCTGTCACATTCAAAACACCTTATATTCAAATGACCAATTGCTTTCCAAGTAAGGTTTCAATCCAGGTAGATCCACCACGATTCTCCACCACGATGTTAACTCCACTCCCAAAAGGAACACCAGTTCACCTGGTTACAATGCTTTTTTTTTTCCCAACAAGGGTTAATGATAATACTAGGTCCAGGCAAGTCTAGAAGCGTTCTTTTCCTCCTGAAGGTAGCAAACACTTGTGGCTTTGCCTCCCCAGCTAATACAAATCAGAGAGAGCTCATAGTGCTTCCTGTAACACCATCATTTATCAAAACTTATATTGGAAGCAATTACATTGTATAAAACCAGTATGGCTTTCAATAAAATAGTATTTTCATGTAGGGTGTATATGGCCGCTCACCGCTCCCATCACAATACACCGCTCTGCCACTCACTGCTCTCCTCACGTTTGCATGGAATCCCTCAGAGATCCCACCGGTGGCATCACCCTATACGTTATGTTAATGTGATTTTGTTGCAACACGGCAAAGCTTTTGTATTGAAGCCCATACTTCACTACAAAGTGCTTTTAATAGGAGTTTTAATAAATGATGGTGTTACAGGAAGCACTATGAGTTCTCTCTTATATTTTATCACCTGGGGAGGTAAAGCCATAAGTGTTTGCTACCTTTAGGAGGAAAAGAGCCCTTCTAGACATGCCTGGACCCAGTATTATCTTTATCCCTTGTTGGTAAAAAAGAGTTAACAATAGGTGGCAAAGTTTTGGGTGGATTTGCATGGATTGAAGCCCCACTTGAGAAACACTCTGTCATTTTGATATTATGTGCTTTGAATGTGACACTTATATGGGATGTTTATAATGTCTGCAGTTTTGGGTGGAGAATAATTAATGAAAAGCTGGATATTAACATGGATTGAATTGATATTTATATGTACTGCCTATTTACACACTGTTAGTGGGATGTATTAGAACTATAGCGCTGCACTAAATTGTTTATTGTTCATTTTAATTCAACTCCAGTCATTGTTATTACAGGCCAAGAATCTCCTATAGCGCACAGGACTCGTTCTAGAGCACGACTTCAAGAGAGACAACGGAACACCAGATCCTCTCACAGAAGTCGCTCTCCGAGAGACCCGGCACTGCAGAGGCCAGCAGTAAGTGAACAGCCCATTTGCACCATCTGCCTGGAGGACATGAGAGAGGAGACTACAATTCTGCCGTGCACCCACCAGTTCCACACTGGATGCATCGGCCAGTGGAGGGAGCAGAGTTCTACTTGTCCCCTTTGCCGGGCCTTTATTCCTCCGCCCAATCATCGGAGAATCCGCGACGAGGAGATACCCTTCCTAAGTGTTGAAGAATTTGCAGCTCTTCGGATTTTCTTTGAGAATGATGAAAATGGTATTGTACAAATGGTGCTCTATATCTAACTGACCTGTGTTTTTCCAACAGAACCAGAGAGCGTCTGCTGAGACGGTGAAGGAGAGTGTGACAACACCCCCATCGTGCCACCCTGCTCCCAGGAATTCCACTCCACCTACCTTGGGAGACTGACGGAGGAAAGATATTTCTCCATGTATCTTTTTGTAAATATGTATATTTAACCCTTTTACCCTTTACCCTTTAAAATTATTATAAAAAAACAAAAAAACAAAAAAACAAAAAACAAAAAAAAAAACAAAAAAAAAAAATGCAGTAGTGTTGTGAGTGTAGTGTTGTATTATGGTGCAGTGTTGTGTGAAGTAGTGTCATGTAGAGTATCATAGTGTATAGTACAGTAGAGTAGTGCAGAATAGTAATGTGTACTGTAGTGTAGAGTACAGTAGTGTAATATAGCGTGGAGTAATATAGTGTTGTGCAGAGCAGTGCAGTATAGTGTAGTTTAGTGCAATGTACTGTAGAGTAGTGTACAGTAATGATGTGTAGAGTAGTGCTATGCAATGAAGTTCAGTTATGTAAAGTAGAGCAGTGTAGAGTAGTTTAGTGTTGTATAGTGTAGAATAGTGTTGTAACGTGCAGAGTAGTGTTGTACAGAGTAGTGTCATGTAGAGTAGTGTAGAATAGTGTAGTGATGTATAGAGTAGTGCAAAGTAGTGTAGAGTACAGTAGTGTAGTGTTGTGTCATGTAGTGCAGCGTAGTGATGTGTAGTTAGTGTACCGTGGTGTAGAGTAGTGCAGCGTAGTATGTGTAGTGTAGAATAGTGTCATGTCGTGTAGAGTAGAATAGTGTTATGTGTTTCAAACAGTAATGTTGTGTAGAGTACTGCAGTGTAGAGTAGTGTAGTGTAGTGTAGTGCAGTGCAATGATATGTAGCATACTATAGTGCTGTGTAGTGTAAAGCAAAGTACAGTAGTGTAGCGTTGTGTCATGTAGTGCAGCGTAGTGATGTGTAGATAGTGTACTGTGGTGTAGAGTAGTGTAGAATAGTGTCATGTTGTGTAGAGTAGAATAGTGTTATGTGTTTCAAAGAGTAATGTTGTGTAGAGTAGTGCAGTGTAGAGTAGTGTAGTGTAGTGCAGTGCAATCATATATAGCATAGTATAGTGCTGTGTAGTGTAAAGCAAAGTACTGTAGTGTAGTGTTGTGTCATGTAGTGTACTGATGTGTAGAGTATAGTAGAGTAGTGTAGTGTAGTGTAGAATAGTATAGTTTAGAGCAAAGTAAAGTAGTGTAGTGTAGCTAGCGTAGTTTAGTGTAGTGTAGGTCTGGCCAGAGAGGGATTACTTTGACGCAGTTGGCCAGCTTAAACATACATTGCAAAGTATGTGAACCAAAAATCCCTGTTTTTACAAAAGTTTGCAGAAAGGGTGTATTGCAATGTGCAGAGGGTTCAGTCCAAATTTTCTATTGTTGACATGTAGTCATACCCTTTTAGCACCTGCTGGGTTTTATATATATATATATATATATATATATATATATATATATATATATATAGATATATATATATATATATATATATAGATATATACATATATATATGTGCAGTAGTTCAGATTAGTGACCAGACCTGAACCTGTAGCTTGCCTACAGCCTATGTCTATTTGCCCCATACTGGCACTATATCCACTGAAGTATGCTAGCAGTGATTATCATTTAGCATTTTATAGAATAGTGTAGTGTAATTTAAAGTAGGGACTGGCCAGACAGGAATTACCTATTTATGTAAAAACTTTATCTCAAAAGGAAAAAACTGTTTGCTGTTTTGTTTACAAAGTGCAAGCTGGAGTTTGGCTTCATTTAAGGACCAGGCCTATTTCTGACATTTGTTGTTTACAAGTTAAAATCAGTATTTTTTTTGCTAGAAAAGTACTTAGAACTGCCAAACATTATATATATATTTTTTTTTTAGCAGAGACCTTAGAGAAAAAAATGGAGATCACTGCAATACTTTATGTCACACCGTACTTGGGCAGAGGTCCTACAAATGCAATTTTTTGGGAAAAAAATACATTTTTTTTAAATAAAAAAATAAAAAAACAGTAAAGTTAGCCCAATTTTTTTCTATAATGTGAAAGATAATGTTACGCAGAGTAAATTGATACCTAAAATGTCATGCTTCAAAATTGCGCACGCTCATGGAATGGTGACAAATTTGGTACTCCATAGGCGATGCTTTAAAAATGTCTACAGGTTACCAGTTTAGAGTTACAGAGGAGGTCTAGGGCTAGAATTATTACACTCGCTCTAATGATCATGGCGATACCTCACATGTGTGGTTTAAACACTGTTTATATATGTGGGCATGACTTGCGTATGCATTCGCAGGTTCGCTTCTGCCCATGAGCTCCAAGGGACTGGGCACTTTAATTTGTTTTTTATTATTCATGTTACTTTTTATTTTTACACTGTCCCTTTAAATTTTTTATTTTTTTTGATGACTTTTATTTCTATTACAAGGAATGTAAACATCCCTTGTAATAAAAATAAGCATGACCGGTCCTCTTTAACCACTTCCCGCAAACTGATGTACCTGTACGTCGGCTTGAAGAAGGAGTTGTACCGGAGTGAAGCCTGCAGCCGTACAGTTTTTTAGAGCCGGAGGTCGGCTTTCAGGAGATAACAAAAGATGCGGCTCAGCAGCCGCTCGGCCGTTATCCCAGCGAGCGAGAAGGGAAGCCCCCCTCCTGCTGCCTTCGGCGGCTTGGACTCGAGCAACCAGTCGGCACATCCGCCGGCTGGTTGAAGTCCCAAACGAAGCCGGATTCAGCTTCAATCGGGTCTCCAATCATGTAACCCGGCAGCTACGTCACTTCTGGTTTACTCGGCTGCCAATGGCGCCGATTAAAAAGAAAAAAAGTGTCAGTATTCAAAAATGCAGATTTCAGCGTTTTGAATACTTTGAAGTGCAGTGGAGGGGTCAGGGGGTGTTTTAGACCCCAGATCCCTCCATAAAGAATACCTGTCACTGCCTATTACTGTCACAAGGGACATTTACATTCCTTGTCACAGCAATAAATGTGATCAGATTTTTATAATTTTTTTAAAAACAAAAATAAATAGGAAAATAAAAATGTAAAGTGCCCCTGTGGGCTCGCACACGAAAGAGAATGCATACATAAGTCACGCCCACAAATGAAAACGGTGTTCAAATCACAGGTATCTCTGTGATCGTCAGAGTGAGAGCAATAATTCTAGCAAAGGAACACCTCTGTAACTCTAAACTGGTAACCGTTAACATTTTTTAAAATGTCGCCTATGGAGATTTTTAAGTACTGTAGTTTGTCGCCATTCCACGAGTGTGCGCAATTTAAAACCGCAAAATGTTAGGTATCTATTTACTCAGCGTGACATCATCTTTCACAATATACAAAAAAATTGGGTTAACTTTAGTGTTTAGCTTTTTTTAAATTTAAATTCAGTGAAGTGTATTTTTTCCCAAAAAATTGCGTTTGAAAGACTACTGAGCAAATACTGCGTGACAAAAAATATTGCAACGACCGCCATTTTAGTCTCCAGAGTCTTTGTGTGTGTGTGTGTATATATATATATATATATTTTTTAGCACACACACTTTGTATGTATGTATGTGTATATATATATATATATATATGTATATAAAATGTTTGCGGCAAGTAATTGTCTAGCAAAAAATATTGATTTTAACTTGTAAACAACATATGTCAGAAATAGTCTTGGTCCTTAATTGGTTAATGTAAGATCTGGGATCAAAAAAATATATATTTTTTTCATTAAAAAAAAAAGATTTGGCCCTTTTAGGTCGTTGGGTGGAAGGGGCATTTGACGTAGCTCCGGTCCTCCAAGGGCATAGAGTCGAGTGGGGGCCATCTTACCCTCACTCGACTTCCTGCCCAGCAACATAGGAGATCGGATTGTTTCCCCCGCTACCGGCGGCTCAGGTAGGCGGGGAAAACGACTGTGGCAAATCCGCCGCTGGGACCACTTTTATGTGAAAGAGAACCGCCGGCCATGTAAGAAAATACCGGGGTTATGGCAGCTATCTGCTTCCATAACTCCGGTATTTAAGGACATATGGTGGGCGGTCCGGAAGTCGTTAAATCTTCCAGTACAAATGACACTGTTCTCCCTCCAGACTAAAAATGCTGATGTTCAAAGGTGCCTCTAATACCAGAGGTGTGTTACTGGGCAGATCACCAGATAAAGACAGAAGGAAAAAAGCCTAACAAAAGAAAACGAATGCAGCCATCACATCTAATGATTGATAAGTTCTAATATATAAAATTTTTGTTTTGGGGTTTAATACCGCTTTAACCACTTGCCGACCGCTCACTGGAGCTCTACTGCGGCAAAGTGGTTAGTTCCCGTCCAGCGACGTAGTCCTACGTTGCTGGACTCCTCCCCTTGTGGGCGCCTCATGCGCGCCGCCGGAGGCTCGGGCGAGGGGAGGAGCGGCGGCGATCGCCGCTGCTCTTCCCCGATCGTCGGGGAATCGAGTCTGGAGATCCGCCCGCTTGTGTAAACAAAGCGGGCGGATCTCCTAAGTGACAGGCAGTGACAGATTGCAGGGTTCAGCATAGCTGAACCTTCGATCGGTCCCTATGTCACTCAGTCACCTCCCCCCACAAACGTTAGTAAGCACCAGGCATACATTAACCCCTCCCTCTCCAATAAAATTAACCCCTTCCCTGCCAGTGTAATTTTTACAGTAACAGTGCATATTTATAGCACTGATTACTGTAGTAATGTCACTGGTACCCCCAAAAGAATCAAAAATGTCAGTCAAGGGTCTGATCTGTCTGCCGCAATGTCGCAGTCCTGCAAAAAAAAATCGCAGATCGCCGCCATTACTCGTTAAAAAAAAAACACCAAAAATGACAGAAATCTTTCCAAAAGTTTGTAAACGCAATAACTTTTGCACAAACCAATCAAAATACGCTTATTGTGATTTTTTTTTACCAAATACAGTAAAACCTTGGTTTCAGAGTAACTTGGTTTGAGAGCGCTTTGCAAGACAAGCAAATTTTTAAAATAAATTTTGACTTGATATACAAGCGATGTCTTGATATACAAGTAGCGTCATGTCACAACTGAGTATAAAAGAGAAGAGAGGAGCCTCTAAGTGTAGCAATATGGTTACATTTAATGATGGTTCAATATTTAGCAACTCACATGGTTGATGATTAAAACAGACACATCTAAGTATGCAGGCATCCGGGGGAAAAGCTGTCCACATAGACCATCCTCCGCACAGCCATCTATATCACACCCTTCCACGCTGCGCTCCATGACCGATTCAAAGTCTCGCTTTCAGATCACTCTACTGCAGGCTATTCTTCCCAATCACAATTGCAGACTGACATCGGTGAGAGCCAGTGGTTCAGAAAATGGTCTATGTGGACAGCTTTACCCCGGATGCCTGCATACTTAGATGTGCCTCTTTAATCATCCACCATGTGAGTTGCTAAATGTTGTACCTTCATTAAATGTAACCATATTGCTACACTTAGAGGCATCTCTCTTCTCTTTTATACTCTGTAGCTCCTGCTGGATTTTGCTTCTAATCCCCTAGTGGAGGCGCCATTTGTGGATAGACATTTAATGATGACACAACCTATCACATTGCTATAATCTTTGTATATAGACTATAAACTGAAAGATTTATAAATAAATGGTTGTGGAACGAATCATCTGAGTTTCCATTATTTCTTATGGGAAAATTCGCTTTGATATAAGAGTGCTTTGGACTACAAGCATGTTTCCAGAACGAATTATGCTCGCAATCCAAGGTTTTACTGTATAGGTAGCAGAAAACAAATTGGCCAAAAATTAAAAAAATGTTTGATTTTTACATTTTTTTTGGGGGGAATTTCATATAAAAAAATGTGAAAAATATTGTTATTTTTTCAAAATTTACGCTCTTTTTTTGTTTATAGCGCAAAAAGTAAAAATCGCACAGTTGATCAAATACCACCAAAAGAAAGCTCTGTTTGTGGGAAAAAAAGGACGTAAATTTCGTTTGGGTACGGCGTCGCACGACCGCGCGATTGTCAGTTAAATTCGCACAGTGCCGAATCGCAAAAAGTGGCCTGGACGTAAGACAGCAAAATCCTCCGGTGGTAAAGTGGTTAAACATGCATTGCAATGTATGCGAACTAAAAATCCCTGTTTTTATACACAGTTTGCTACAAAGGGTGTATAGCAGTGTGCAGAAGGTTCATTCAGAACTTTGAGTCTGGCCTCGATCACCAACATGAACACCCTGGCACATCAGAGGTGGCTTGGAAGCTGAACAGCAACCTGGCTATGCCTTTCCTGTATGAGCTGGTAGAGGTGCAGAATTGGTTCTTGACTCTGCAAGAACCTGCCCAAGATATCCGAGTCCCGCATGTTTTCCAAAGCTAGATATGGGCCAAAGATCCTGGGCTGGCGCAGTAAAGGCACAAGGACTTGAGCCTCTAAATGTGACCTTGCTGCATCCCTCCTAAGCTGTCAAATAAAACAAAATAAGTTTGCAAATGAACAAGTATGTCACTTCTTTCTTGTGCTTCACAGACTTAAGCTGCCAATGCCTGGGCCTTGCACTTTACATGCTGCTCCTGGTGATGTGAGGGGATTGAATACAAAGTAGAGATGGGACAGTGTTGTGTTGAGGTGTGGGGCAAAGTGGAGTGTTGGACTATGAGGGGCTGTGTTGGTAAGACATGTTGAGGGTCCCATACCGGACACATATTTGCTTGGTGTGCATCAAATTCTCCATCCATTGTAATGTCTTAACGATTGTAGCTCCAAGGAAGTATGACCACACCCATACGTTTCAAATTGGGATTGTGCCATCTGTGCTATGCATAGTTGGCTAGGTTTTAACCCCCCCCCCTCTCCCAAAAAAAGTCTCATATTGAAAAATTCATCGAAGTGATGTCATGGTTGTGATTTGTACCCATAACCTAGGTGCTTCTGAGTAAGTTGAAAATCAGTAATTTACTATGCAGAATACGGTTATGTGGGGATTGGAAAGGAGCCCCATGAGCCGAAAATGCACATATAGCAATAGTACTCAACATTCTCTTGAAATATGAATAAGACATTCAAAAAGTTGGATATTTAAATATCTAATAGCAATATAAGTCTAAGATCAATGCTAAGAATAGAATTAGAAAGAAAACATGTCCCATGTGATAATGTTTGCAAATTGAGAAACGATGCAGGATTGGAGGAGAGTCTAGAGTGTGTGGATGTATGTTGATTGATGAATGATGTAACTAATACATATTGTGAGTATGATTGTGCTGATGACAATAGTTTAACGGGTAGCTTTCCTAACTGTAACAGCATGGGTTCAAGACCCAAAGACGGCATCACCTACTTTGGTTTGAAAGTGAAGGATATAGTTAAAAAGGTGAAGCCGTAATTAACCCCGCCGCCACATGAATTTCAGGGGAGCAGAATAGCATTAATCTGTAGAATTGCAAAAATCGGACAATATTGAAGATGTTTTATTGAGCATTGTGTTGAGATGGACTTGTGAAATGGCTCCTGTGATGACATATTGACCATCTCTTGATATAAGTGGCTGGTTGCACAATTGCATAGGAGCACCCGCTATTGCACACATAACTGCTTGCTCCATGGTGTAGTGGTTATGAGTGTGAAATATGCGCCCTGCAACCATGGGTTCATAATCCCCAGAAAGATCACATAAAGAGATAGCTGTGAAAGCTGTCACTTGGCAAATGTGTGAACGCTTCACAGGGCATGTCCAATCATCTTAGCTGCATGAATTTATTATTAATTTTACCACTTGGAAAATGTTACAAGCTGTAGATGTAAAAAAAAAAAAAACCCCACCCAACACAACTGAGGTGCTGATGGCCAGACTAGAACCCACGAGAGATCAGTTAGAGTATACGTGCAGATACCACTACACCACAGTGCTGAGTACAATTCCTGCTTGCCAGTTTCATTTGAAACTGATAATTGTAAAAGCCGTGATTGCCAATAATGCCACTCGAATCGGAATTCACTATTGCTTTCACTATCTCAAATTCACCCGTGCGTTACGTTAATTAATTTAACGCGGCGAGAAAAAAAGAACCGGTGCGGTGCAATTCTTTGAGATTAGTAAATTACTCCCCCCATTACATGTTTAGAGTTATAGAGGAGTATAAGGGGGGAAGGGGAATATGAAGGATAAAATAGGGGACAAAAAGGGATATTGCAGGGGATCGGCATGTTGGTAGAATATATATAATGTGGTATGAATTATATATAAAATAAAAGTACATGACATAGCATCAATGTAAAATAGTTTATAGAAAAGCCGATGCCCTATATAGGTATTAATGAGGTAAAACGGGAAAGGGGGGGACCAAAGCGGGACTTTAAATGAGGTGTGCGGAGTCGGTGGTCACAATAAAGAATGCAATTTTATAAAGATAAAGGTTTTAATGTATGTCATGAGAAAATAGCATATATGGCATAAATACATTGATACAGGTGACATCAACAATACATGTGTGAAATGGCACAATCCCAATGTAATAAAAGGCATCGTAAATACCAAATCATAACTCAAGAAATACACAATGAGAAAAATAGATCATTGATAAAAACATTAAAACAGGTAACATGTTAATATTGGTAAGGAGTGCATCCATGTTAGACTCGACGCGTTTCGTGGATACATTCCACTCGTCAGGAGCCAAGTGCACCCCAAATCATAATTTCAAGGGAAGGTCATTTCATACAAGATGTTGTAGATGGGTGCTCCCAAGGGGTCAGAGAAGTCTGTTCCGGGAGCTGTAGGAGCCCAGACTGGGGACAAAGGCACACCACACAGGCATTCTACGATGTCATGAAGGTGACAAAAGTGTTTGGGAGATGATATCAAGATGTTGATCTCCAAGGATATCTATGGGTAAGGATGTTCGATTAATATAAAGAAAGTTTTTCACTGTGACTACAGTGACAGGTAGGGAGTAATAAAGTTGATATAAAGGGTAAATCTAGAGGTAAGTATAAATACCTAGATGAATTAAATTCAATTAATCGAGGGAGATAAGCTGGATCATCTGAAAAAATTCAGGAATGCTGAAAAAGGAGAAAACTAATTGGTAAAAATATATAAAAATATGAGAGAGTGTATATATGTATGTTGGAGAATATACGTAAAAGGCCACACCCAGCAATGATATTGAGTGAATAATGGTGACTGAAGAAAGTGAGGTGCAAATTGTGAAAGCAAAAGTGAAAGGGTGAATAAAGGTGAAAAATGAGGGGGGGAAAAAGGGGGGGAGGTGCCTCAGTGCTAGGTAACAATCAAAAGAAATAGGAAAGCCATGGGAGTGAAAATTAAGGAATAGGGTGCAAAAGTGTCCAAACCACCAAGGGCAGTGATAGAGAATGTGAAAGGGTAAAGGTGCTCAGAGCAGCATCAGGGGGCAAATGAGGTGACAACAGGGAATGCCAGGAGGAATACCTAACGTCCCGCTTTGGTCCCCCCCTTTCCCTTTTTACCTCATTAATACCTATATAGGGCATCGGCTTTTCTATAAACTATTTTACATTGATGCTATGTCATGTACTTTTATTTTATATATAATTCATACCACATTATATATATTCTACCAACATGCTGATCCCCTGCAATATCCCTTTTTATCCCCCATTTTATCCTTCACATTCCCCTTTCCCCCTTATACAATGAACAGGGATGGAGGCGGCTAGCCCTGGGCAGGCACCGCCTCATTTAAAGTCCCAACTGTCTTTGTCACTCTGTCTGTTTTGTCTTTGTCTGTCCTGTGTTTTGTTATATTTTTTGAGTTATAGAGGAGGTCGAGTGCTAGAGTTATTGCTCTCGCTCTAACGTTTACGGGGATACATCACATGTGTGGTTTGAACACAGTTTACATACGCTTAAACAATTCCTTACGTTGGTTAAATTAGTAAACTTTGAGAACTAATGAAGGTGCTATATATAATCTATATAATCAGAGAAGGGTTCAGGTTCTATTCTTTTATTTTATAGATTATATATGGCACTTTCATTAGTTCTCAGAGTTTACTAATTTAACAGCATGAGGACTTGTTTTAATAAAATCAGGACTATTGGTAGCGATATAGAGCACAGTGTAATTTCTAATTTTTATTTCTGCATTCTGTAACAGCCCTGTACTTGACAGTGACATTTCAGCATTTACAGGGCTGTTACAGAATGCAGAAATAAAAAATAAAAATCTGCTGCCTTTCACCAGACGCTTATTTGTCTGGGGGAATCTGATTGACTGCCTTCGTTCTGACGTGCTGCTTTTTAAACGTAAGCCAATAAGCTAAAGATGAAGATGACATTTTTTATCTCACAGCACTCGGATATGCTGTGGGGGTTTAGTCAGTAAAGAATGTGGGGGTTATATCTTGTTCTGATACTAGCCAGTGCCCTAACAGCCACTGACCTCCGAATCGAGTATTCCCTATGGCCGGCCTTAGCCTTGTCCCAGGGCATTGATGAAAATGGCATAAAAGTAAAGGTACCCCATGTGTAGTAAAAGTGGTCCTGCTACAGGTGCCTAGCGTAGCCCAGAAGGGACCGTCCAGGAGTAGGCCTCTCATGTGACCTTTGCTTGGCGCCCAACGAGGAGGGAAACACGGAGGACATGACAACCATTTCTATTGCCCTAGCCTTACAAGCATTTACAAGCAGAAAAAATCACCAGCGCGTTCAGGAGAGGAGCTTTCTTTTGGGCTGAAAAAATACAGGGTACACGCATAATGCGCATAAGTGGTAGACATTTTGGCGCGTACATGCGTTTGCTGGTTGATGCTTTGTAAAAGCCAGAATAAATGATTTTTTACTGACAGGAAAAAAAAGGTGTTCAGAGGAGCTAAGCGAATGCTCACGCTGTATTCACAAAGCAACAGAGATCTTCTGCAGTGCTTTACCACTACGATGCCAGCTGTGGTAGGGAGCAGTGTGGTGTGTAATTCAACATATCACACGACTCACGTTTTTTTTTTTTTTTTTTTTGTTTTGTAAAAAATGTTATTTGTAGTGTACAAAATGTACACTTCATTCATGGCAATGTACAGCAGCATGATGTGCTGCGTTGCTCTACATTGCCGTGCGTTTTGATCCGATGAGCTGTAAAATGCAGCAATGTCTTATTATCGCAGCATGCTGCAGCACAGCCATAAGCTGTGTGGCAGTGTAAATGGGACAATTGTTTCTTGTGTGTCCCCGTGGTGATAGACATTTTACCATGCAGTAAAAAGTCTGTCACAGTATATAGTGTGAATTATGAATTGACCCTCGGTGTACATGAGGCCATAGACTTTACAGGCTGGATTGTGTGCCTGTGCCAGAAGCCAAATTGTATTAAGATCACCTGTGTGCATATTACTCCCTGATCAAATGGCTTGAAGCCCTGCCCTCTATCCAGACTATAAATCTCTGCTCAGTGCTGAGCCTCAGCATTGGAAGCAGTCTAACAAAATGTTTTATTCTAGGGCAGGATTAGGGTTAGCGCTGCTGCTTTGGAGTTGCAGTTTGGCATGGCCCATGTGTGATGCGAAAGGATATTGGGATAGTTCATCTCATCTCCACTGTGCTCCCAACAAAATGGAGTTGTTGTTTTCTATCTCTGCCAAAGGTGTTGCTTTTGTGCTTGGTAAGTCATTTTTTAAAAACTGCTTTTGCTTAACTTAGTCTGGCCATACATTATACCCTTATCTTTTAGGTTTACCTAAACCATAAAATATGAGGTTAAACCTAAACCCTTTCAGTTTGCATGCAATCAGGCGGGCCCTTGTACTAAATAGTTGAAGGTAAATCTAAAGGAAACTATTAAAATGTATATTGTATTGCCAGCTTCATTGTGGGTGAAGGGGTTGAAATTGCCAAGCATAGGGGGGTGTTTTATAATACAAATTTTTGTAGGAGACTTGGTAAGCTTAAGGGCTCTTTCACACCGGCTTTCCGTATGTCCGCAAATCATCCTATTTTTTTGCGGACATAATGTAAGTCTATGGCATTGCGGATATCAGGGGAATACCATCCGCTGACATCCGATTTCCTTCCTTTCAGTTCTGTTCCGTTTTTTCGAACGGAACAGAACCCTATTTTTCCTCCGTTCAAAAAACGGAAATGAAGGAAAATCGGATGTCAGCGGTGTCATCCGCTGACATCCGCAATCCCCATAGACTTACATTAGGTCCGCATATCATCCGCAAACGGATGGGATGATATGCGGACCTACGGAGCGGATGACAGAAATGTCATCCGCTCCATGAAGAAAAAAAAAAAAAAAAAAAAGACCGCAGCGGAGCTCTCACACCGAAATCCCGTGTGAAGGAACCCTAATGCAAGTAGCTGTGGGTGGAAAGCCCTGCACAAAGCAATAAGAGGCTTCCAGTGCACACAATTGTTTGCGTGTAATCAAACTTGTGTCCAGGGCCAATCATCCGCAGGTAACTGCTACATGTTTGATTACATGAAAACAATTGTGTACAGTGGAAGCCTCTTGTTTCGTTTGTATAGGGCTTTCTACCTGCAGCTGCTTGCATGAATCTTCCTACCTGCAGTTTGCATAAACCCTGCTGAATCTCCTACAAAAACGTTTAAGTTTGCTGCTAGATGCAAGTGTGAATGAGATGTAAATAGCCGGCCATACACAGTTCCAAATTTGTCTAGTTCAGCAGGGAGCCGCTGAATTTCAGTTTAAGGACAGGCTGGCTGTACAGAAGTCAATCTGACAATTCATGTAAAATTTCTCGCTGCCATATTAATGCAATAGCTCAGTGGGAGTAATTCATATAGACTGGGCTTTTTTAGTTTTGGATAGTGGTAAGTGATTGGAACCCCCTTACCAGTAAGGTTTTCTGCTGTGTCCCCATTAAGGAGATTCACTCTATCATGTGTTACCATTTATCATCACTGAAAGTTAAAAAAAAAAAAAAACATTACCTTCGGATTGTCCTCTAAAAAGTAATAGGGGGAATCTTCCAATGGGGACACTAGTTCTGGTGACTGGGAGGGGGCTTAGTTCTGGATTATCTTTATCTGCAGGGATTTCCTCTCCCTTCCTGTTGTGGCAATGATGAGCCTCTCAGTTTATCCAAAATGGGGGGGGGTAGGTGTTGCCTATAGTTCTACTTTTAATTTATGAGCTGACTGTGTAGGCACAAAAAAAGTAGTTAAAAAGATATATTTTCTCTTTTGCAAAATTGGCAGTTTGCTCCCCGAATTTCAGAATTGGGTTGCAAACTGTCATTTAGATTGTGGAGTTCACCTAAAAGTGGAACTTCAGTGTTAAATACTGCTGACCCCCTGACATGCCACATTTGCCATGTCATTTTTCTGTGGGGGAGGGGAAGTGGGTACCTAGATTGACTGACAAGAACCCACTTCCGCTTGAGCGGACGTTCTCCTCTCCCCCTTCCTCCCTGCAATCTTCTGGGACTTGTCACAGGTCCCAGAAGATTGCCCGGTCATCCACAACGCACAGTGCCCACCCGGCTATGAAGCCGTAAGCTGTCACAGCCGGGTGCCCACACTAGACATGCTGGCATCACCGAGAGGGGAGGGAGAGGAGTGAGGGTTCGGGCAGCTATACCACTGGACCGTGGGACAGGTGAGTGTGTATTAAAAGTCAGCAGCTACACTTTTTTTTTTTTTTTTTTTTTGTAGCTGCTGACTTTTAAAAAAAAAAAAACACAAAAATGGGTGGAATCCTGCTTTAATTGAAGGCAGCATGATTTTTGTCTAAATTTTCTCATATGCTTCATGTTTTCTTTGTAAATTTGTAGCTTTGCAAACCCACCCAATGGAGGTAAGTGTTCTTCCATCACTGATGGTCAGTTATGCACATTCAGATGCTTGACATTTGTAGCCCATGAATGAGCAACTTGTTCAGCTTCAGTCACCAGGTGCTGTATGTAGGCAACTCTTTATGCCTATTGGGAGGCTGAATGGACACAACTGCTTTACCCAACTTAATAGCTATGTGGGTGAGCAGCCCCAAACAGACTGTCATCCTGGGATAAAAAGTTGTTGTGCAGCCATTGCATCCCAGTAGACATCAATGGGCTGCCTGCACACAACTGAAACCACATAATCAAGGTGGTTTTTCATGTGCTACAGGTGTCCATGCTTGTCTGAGGCCATAATGAGCAGATGATAAATTATGATCAGCAGACCTTCACACTGTAACCTAAGGTCTCATTCACACAAGCCTACATCCAAAATTGTATAAAGTACTCAAACCCATACTTGAGTAAAAGTACAAGTGCTCAATCAAAAAGTGACTTGAGTAGAAGTACTAAAGTATTCAACATTTTTTGTACTTAAGTATTGCAAGTAGTTTTTAAAAAAAATTTTGCTACTCAAGTACTGAAAGTAAAAGTACAAGTACTGTGTTATGTAGTTATTAAAGAAAGAAGTCAAAAGTTTGAACATCATATTGTTTTTTATTATTTCAAATGCAGCTTTTATTTATACATACAGTAGCATTTATTTTCGTATGCACTAATACACATATTTTGAGCTTCATGAAACCTGCCATCTACTGTTCTGGCAGTGGTAATTTTTTATAATAGTAACGAGTAACTATGCAGCACAAAAAAAAATATTGGAGTAGAAGTATTGAAATCATCGTAAAAATTTAGTGAAGTGGAAGTAGGAGAAAAAAATTCTACTCTAGAAAAATACCGATACCGCCTTTCGGTACTTAAGTACAGTAGTGAAGTAGTTTTACTTAGTTACTATACATCTCTGCCTACATCCATGAAAATGGCTGCGTATGCCTGCATGGGATGCACAACTGCTCCATGTCTTTGCATGCATGCATGCAGGCAGTCCTATTTATATCTATCTGGATGCTGCAGTCACAGCCATTGGTTCCAACTTGACAGCTGTGCAGGCACATGTTCTGAATGCACACAGTCTGCTATGGGGGGGGGGGGGGGAGAACCTGAGAACCCACGGGGGGAACCCACACCTGCATGGCTGCCAAATTGGGGACCAGTGGCTAGGTCTAAGCAGCTGCTGCATCCAAACAGACATCATGGGGACTGTCTGCATGCAAACACAGCCCTTTGCACAGATGTATGCCAATGAGGCCTAAAATGTGTGTGGGGCTGCAGGCATGGGTTTGAGGACTAAAATACTGTGGAGGGTTCTGACTTGTTTACCAGTCTTGGACTTAACATGTGGTATGTGTAAAGACACTGGTGCTAGTCGGCCTTTGTCAAATCATAACTGAAAAGTCTTGTTAGCTGACATGTCATGTTCTGTTCAGATTCCCAGGATGAATTTCAGCGTCCAGAAAATGATTCTGCTTGCGGGCTCTGGGTAGGACAGAGACCTAATAACACAATGGTTGTTGGTGCTGCCTATGATGGATGCTACGTAAGAGAAGTGGTAAGCATGACAGACTTCAGTTTTTTGTTTTTTTTTTTTTAATTATGTGGGCCAACTCCAACTTCAATGCATAAAATTGGCCAGTGGTCCTAATTGGAATTCTGAAAAGTTCTGAGATATGTTAGTTGGTAACCTTTAGTTATAGAGAGTAGGAAGTAATGAACTCCTGTGTTTGCGGTGACCATTTAGTTGCCAATTTCATAGTTTTCCTCCTGCCTCTAGTTTGGTGACTGTCATAAGGGATCATAAGTATACATTTCCTCGCTCCTGTTGTCTCCAGGATGTAAATGAAGGGAATATCCAATTCATAATGAACTTTTGACTCATCCCTACTCAACTAAAATTTTGGCTCTACACACAATGCTCTTGGAATGGGCCTGTGCTGTCTGTATGATGAGGAGAGGAGTGTTTTTTTTTTTTTTTTTTTTACCTTAATACAAGTACTTCATGAGTTCTTGGTGAATGAAGAGGTTTTAAGGTATAGATCAGCAGGTTTTGAGGGAACAGGCTGAGACTCCAGAGATAACTGAATTTAGTTGGTTTATTGTATAATGCATACGGTTTATTTTTATAGGATGAAGAGTATATGATGGTCCTGCTTCTAGAAGAAATCATGAATGATACAGTGGAGCAACACAAGATGGAGAAAAAATGCCCCATACAGAATGGTAACCTAAGTCAAGTCTTTAATTGGGAATCCTAATGGTCTTTTCCCCTGACATGAGCAGTTTATGGCTTGCTTTACCTACTTTGGGTGGTCACTGGGACAGTGAGGGGAAATCAAGAACAACCTAGTAATTTAGATTCTTCCCTTTAACTTAAAACACAAGCGTTCTTGGAGTTCTAAATGCATGGAAGTAGACGTACTGTACATTGTAAGCTTTTCTTTCTTTTCTAGAAGCTATGGATGCCCCAAGCCCTGACATCTGCTCTGCCATCAGTCAAGCGGACAAACTGGCCTGTGCTGAAACCCCTGTAACCAGAGACGTCTGTGAGGCGATGGGATGCTGCTATTCCCCAAATGCTGCTACAATGCCCTGTTTCTTTGGCAACAAATGTAAGTGTGTGTTGAGTAGACTGGACTCTGGCCAGCTTGTAGGGAAAACTTTATTGATCCATTCAGTAGACTTGTAATCTACTTGAAGATATGATCTATATACTGATCAACCTCTTTCCTACAGTGACTACGCAGTGCTCTCTTGATAACCGCATGGTGATTGCAGTGTCCAAAGATCTGACCACGCCATCTCTACTTCTGAACTCTGTCAATGTGATTGGTTTGGACCAGTCCTCCTGTTCTCAGCTTTCAGTGGCTACAACTGACTCCTTTGCTGTGTTTAGATTCCCGTTATCCTGTGCTACTGCATATCAGGTGGGTATTACAATATGTTTGAGTCAGTTGGCCTTTTGTGGTTAAGTCCTGACATGGGCACTTAACATGACTGACTTTTTGTCAGTCATAGTACTACCAAGACTAGCCACCTGTACATCCACATGAATTCAATAATGAAAACAGGGACTGAGATCAGAGGGCCACTAATGCTTGCAGTAAGTTTTGGCCAAATATATTAAACTCTGCAATTCTAATTAGGGACTTGACTTTACTCGCACTGTGACGTCACTTGGTGGAGCTAAAGATGGGTTGCTTTACTACCCAAAATGGTATAGATGACCCCTTCATAAACTTAGACTTGTGTATGAAGTGTGTCATGGGATGGCTTCTATAGCTCATTCTCGTTGCATTTTAACTTTTTTTTTTTTTTTTTATCCCCTTGTCTTTCAAGACAGGCACTTGTTATGGAGAACCTGGCTTCGCCCCAATCAACAGAATTTAAGCCTCCCTTAGCGGTCTGCCTCAGTTCTGGTGTTTCCTCCAGCAGGGAGACATCGTCCAGAGGAGCCTTAGCTGAGGCTGAAGCTATAGGGGAATTGGGTACACTCAGAAGTGGCCGGAAAGACAGAGACCAGGAGGCACCCACCTACCTGTCGGCCACAGAACGATTGCTGTCCCCCCAGCCCCACTCAGAGGAGCGTCCAGGCTGGGGGGTCTGCTCTCCACGCTCTGGTAGAGCGTCTGATTGTGTGCCACCCCCACTGTATGGCCGGTGTGGAGCAGCTGGGCCAGATGTCACTTCCGGTAGGGACGGGCACTTCCGTCTGCAACCACGACTTCCAGTTCTGGGTTGCGGCGGTGAGCGGGCCGGATAAAGAAGGCTGGTGCGGTCAGATGCTGGGGGACAGCTGCAGAAGACGGTTTGCGTTCCATGTCAGAGGCACAGGCCTCAGGAACTGCTCCGAGAGAACAGCACCAGCCACCATAAGGTAAGGAACCCTGGGGTGGTACTTCCTTGTCTTCTCCCCCTCCCCCTAGCTCCACTCTATTTCCCCTAGAGGCTTTTGAGGGGACCAGGGAGGCACTGTAGGACCCAGCGCCCCCCCCCCCCCCCCCGTGGCTCTGAAAAGGTTTTGCCTGACGATGACAGTCTGGAATAAATCACCAAAACTGGATGCAGCATTTTCACAAGTCTCTAGGCATATGGCCCTGGCCTTTGAGGATATGGGGTCGCTTCCTGATCCCATGGACAAGCGAGCAGACTCCCTCCTGAAAAAAGCGTGGTACTCGTCTTTGGGAAACTTAAACCTGCCATGATAATCAGTGGTAGCCAGAAACCTAGTATTGGCTAACAAAGAAGGGCACACGTCGAGGCTGGTACTGCTAAGGAGACTATATCTTGTCTTCCTTCTCCAGGGCGTGGCATACATTGCTGATGCCTCCGCGGAATTGGTGCGCATGACAGCCAGGTTATCTGCCTTAACCAACTCGGGCTAGGAGAGCCCTCTGGTTAAAAACTTGGCAGGGAGATGTGGGATCCCATTAACATGGGACCACCTGTTTGGTCCAGGTTTAGAGACAATCCTGGACCAAACAGCAGATTGTAAAATCTTTTCCCATAATACAGGGGAAAAATGTGGTTTTCAATAAAAGATCGTATCCTCAGGAATTTTTCTGCTCCAAGGAAATCTGGTGGGGCTATTTTTTTTTGCCCTCCTGAACAGCCCAGAAAGTCAGTTGACAACCTCACTACGGTGGGAGGGAGATTGGGGGCTTTCCTCCCACGGTCGAAAGATCACCTCTAGCTGATATTTTGGGGATTGTAAGGTGCTATCAGTTAGTGTTTTTTTTTTTAAACCCCCCCCCCCCCCCCATGCAGAATGTTGGTTACTGATCTGCCAAAATGCGAAAAGGCCATGGCTATACTTGCCTCCCTCAAAGAGCTGGAGGTACAGAGGGTCATCCGGAAAGATTTCACTAAGGTAGTTAGGCAGGAGGTTTTAATCCCATGTAGTATTAAAACCCTCGGGCAGTTACAGGTTGATCCTGAACCTAAAGCCCCTGAATTGCTCGATCAGGTACAGGAGGTTCAGGATGGACTCCATCTATCCGATAAAGGCTATTACCACCCCCCCCCCCCCCCCAGAGTGTTTCATGACCTCGATAGACCTCCAAGGATGCCTACCTGCAAATTCCTGAGGTTAACTGTAAGAACAAAGGAGGGCATACAACAAAGGAGGGCAATTTCAGGCCCGCCCATTTGGTCTATCCTCTTACAGCTATTCATCTTGGAGGCCTGGGATCGCACTCAGGATGCTCTGATCCACATCCCAGCAGGGGTGATCTCTGGTGGTGGAGAATCTAAAGGCCTCTAATGGGTCCAGATAGCTTCCACCATGGACGCAAGCGGCACAGGCTGAGGGGCCCATCTGGGATCCAAGCTAGAACAGGGGGCTTGGGGACCCGAGGAGGCTAAACAATCCTCAAACTGCAGGGAACAGAGTGGTCCCCTGTGGGTATTGGCAGAAAGGATCCATCCTTCAACGGGCCGAAGCCCAGGTTCTTTCTGTGGTTCATCTCAAGGGAGAGCTCAACCAGTTGGCCGACTTTCTCAGCAGGAGAACCATAAGGGGGCAACTGGATTCTAAACCAGGAGATGTTCGCTTGGATTACCCAAAGATGGGGGGGGGGGGGGGGGCAGAAATGCGAAGCATCGATCTCTTTGCCTTCCGGCGAACAGTCACCTCAATTCTTTTCCCTGAGCAGATGGGACGGAGCAATAGGAGTAGACGCCCTTGCTCAATCTTGGGTTTTCCCCAGATGCTATGCGTTCCCTCCGCTGGTGCTAATATCAGCGGTCCTGAGAATTTCATAAGGAAAGTACTACACTAATCCTGAGAGCACCACACTGGCCAAAGAGACCGTGGTTCTCGATCATAAAACATCTGGCGGTGGAACCCCTAGTTTTCCCCAGTTCGGGAGGACCTATCGGGGCCCAGTACTCTGTCCACGGGCGTGACTTAGGAGCCTGGCTTCTGAACTGCTAAGGAGCAAGGGTTTCTTGGGCGAACTGCTGTTGACTCTGCTAAAAAAACAGATGCAGAGCATCTACCTGAGAACTTGACAGTTTTTCAAGGGTTTGTGCACAGCAAGCTCTTTAGATGCAAGTAGCCGGGGGGCAGTACTAGAGTTTCTGCAAGAGGGGGCAAACAAGGGTTTAGCTTTCAGCACCCTGAAAGGCCACGTTTTGGCCATTAGTGTTTTTCTGTAAACTTCATTGGCTAAGGATCCCTGGGTGATCCGCTTCTTTAAAGCTTTAAGTAGACAAAGACTGGCAGCAAATCTCCCCTTTCCAATGTGGGATTTGTCTTTAGTTTTGCAAGCTCTCATTAAAGAATCATTTGAGCCATTAGTCTTGTTCAGTGAAAACCTTAACCCTCAAGACTGGGTTTTTTTTTTTTTTTTACAGATATTTGCGGTTCGCATTATTTTTAAAACCGATCTGGCGTTTCTTCCCAAGGTGGTCTCTAAATTCCATAGGGACCAGGAAATGGTGTTGCCTATGTTTTTGTTCAAACCCTGTGAAGGAACAGGAAATTTCCACAAGTGGGGTGTCAGAAGATGTGTTCTGCAATACTTGGCCATCACAAGGGAGTTCAGAAAGTCAAATAAGGATGCTAAATCGTCCAGATGCTCAGTAGCCAGATGGCTTAGACTAGCCATTAGTGAGGCTTATAGGGTTTCTGGGAAGGAAGTTCCTATGGGTATCAAGGCACATTCTACTAGCGCGATGGCGGCCTCAGGCGGAAAGAGCTGGGGCTACCCAGGAGCAGATCTGTCAGGCAGCAACCTGGTCCAGTTATACAACTTTTTCCAAACCCTACAGACTGGACCTACTATCCACTAAGGTCCTGCAAGCGGTGGGCCCACCCTGAAACTAAGTACTCACTTATCCTCTCAGAAGTGCCTGTCCTGAAAGACAAGGGAAAATTAAAGTTACTTACTGGTAACGTCTTTTCCAGTAGTCTTTAGGACAGCACAAATGCCACCCGAAGGTCTGAATGTAAGGCGATCAAAGGATGGAGGTTAGTATGATATCTTTGTCTCCCCAGTGGCCTTGGGTACGCTTGAATAACTGACGGAGGCTTACATTTTGTTGATTGGGGTGGTGTTAAGAGGGGAGGAGCCAGGTTCTCTCAGAAGTGCCTGTCAAAGACTACTGGAAAAGACATTACCAGTAAGTAACTTTTTTTTTTTTTTTTTTTTTTTCTTCTTAATACTGCAGCAATCAATCCTACCCTGTGGTCAACTAGAACATACTTGAAACATTGACCTGAGTTTTTGTAGCTCTTGCATACAAACAGGTGTACCATCTTTTGCAAATTCCTTGATTGTATCACATGCAACACTTGCAAAGACTTGAAAAAAACAGACAGATGCTAGCTTGTGCTTTGCTTTAAAAGCTCACTTCCTACTTATTCTTATGGAATTTCCTCTTCATACCAGGAGCCTGGTAGTCCAATGACCTATGAGACCACTATTGAAGCTGTCAGAGGAATACAGACATGGCAGGGATCTTCTATCACTAGGGACAGTACAATGAGGTAAGGGGAGTAAACTGGTTAAAATCATAGTAAAGAACTGGTATCTAATGCTGTTACTCTACTGTTTATCTAGGGTGACTGTGCGCTGCAGCTACATTCAGACAGGTACTGTACCGCTGGCTGTGACGGTGAACACCTTGCCACCACCTCTTCCTGTTAGTACATCTGGCCCTCTTGAGCTGGAAATGAGGATTGCACAAGGTGAGATTGACTACTTGTTGAACAGAATGCCAGGAGCAAGCCAACATGCTTCTTCTAGACTATGTTGGTGTAATGCAACATTAACAGACAATAGAGTTCAGTACTCTTGGCATAGCAAAACTTGCATCTCTAAAATTTTGTCGTGGAAAGGTACCACATCCAAATGTCCACTCTTGCATAAAGGGAAATTTAAAAAATAAAACCCCGATAGGTACTTCAGCATACAGCTAACACACAGGTTCAGCCTGGTGCTTTTTTTTTTTCCACAATGGTAATGGTATCTTCTTGACTTGATCCCTGGATTTCATAAGGACTGGCATATACAGATTTGCAAGGGTCTTGCACATTCTAAAGTGGTGCAGCATGTACTATTCTAGAGTTGTAATTGAATTTGGCATGTTCTAAAAGCAGCAATAGCCCTTTCATACAGATAACTAGGGCAGACATATTTTGCGAAAGGTTGGTCTTAATTGGCTCCTTTCAAAAGATACAAACTGTTGTCACATTCAATGAAAAAAAAATGGCACATTTTAATGCACTGCAATGAAAAAATGGCATATTGTATAACTGAATTTGGTGCAGGAGTCACTTTCAGAACGAAATGTGTTGCAAATGCTTCATTAATTTGGCAGCTATATGGAATTTCATCAGGAGCTTAGTGGAGGTGGAAGTCTCCTTTCAGTATGCATAGAAGCTGGCTGTCGCCTACACCTCCCACAGCCATCCTGAGTTTTGGTCCTCCAGGAGATGAAGGCAGCATCCCAGGGGGACCAAAGGCTGCCCTTGGGATAGACAGTAGATATTTTACTTATTGTATTGGCCAACTTAAAATGCATCCTGTGTACACCAAGGAGTTCAAAGCAGCTCTCTCCCAATGGGAGCACTATGTGTAGGTCGAACGGCAAACTTGAGTGCCTCATAGGTTTCATATAATTCCAAACCAGCAATCGGCCACATCCAGTTGCAGCCCATCCCAAGCTATGATGGGCTAGACCATGCAGCTTTGTCTTGGGCACAGAAAAATGCACAGGGACTAGACACTCTAGTGGGCAAGGAGCCTAAAGGAACTGGTTTTACCACTGCCCGGCCCCAGCAGCTCACGCTCGCCTTTTCTTGACTCTGACCACCAGGAGCAGGTGAATCTACAATATGTAATCTATGGGTGAGTTGGCTAGCTAAACACAGTGCATGATATGGCTGTAAAGGAAGTGTGTACTACTGGAGCCTTCAAGTGTGAAGATGCCTATTTAAGGTTTCTCCTAAATAAATGATGGCAACGGTTTCCAGTTGGTCTCTGGTTTGTAATGTACACTGAACAAAATTCTGGCATATACAGATTTGCAAGGCAACACTATTTTTGCCCTATTTTTCATGAGCTGAAGTCAAAGATCCAAGACTTTCTATGTACACAAGGCTTTTTTTTTTTTTTTTTTACTCAAATATTCACAAATTTGGCTAAATCAGTGTTAGTGAGCACTTCTCCTTTGCCGAGATAATCCATCCACCTCACAGGTGTGGCATATCAAGATGATTAGACAGCATGATTATTGCACAGGTGTGCCTTAGGCTGGCCACAAAAAAGGCCACTCTTAAATGTGCAGTTTTACTGTATGGGGGGGGGCAGTGCAACGCACATCTCCATCGCATTGTTGATTGTGGCCTGTGGAATGTTGGTTCCCTCTTCAATGGCTGTGCGAAGTTGATGGCTATTGGCAGGACCTGGAACATGCTGTTGTATGAGCCAATCCAGAGCAACCCAAACATGCTCAATGAGTATGCTGGCCATGCAAAAACTTGGATGTTTTCAGCTTCCAGGCATTGTGTACAGATCCTTGCAACATGGGGCTGTGCATTATCATGCTGCAACATGAGGGGATGGTTGTGGATGAATGGGCCTCAGGATCTCATTATGGTATCTCTGCATTTCAAAATGCCATCAATAAAACAAACCTGTGTTTGTTGTCCAGAACAGAACATACACCTGCCCATACCATACGTTTGACATCCGCAAACTGCTCACCCACATGGCGCCATACACGCTGTCTGCCATCTACCCTGTACAGTGAAAACCAGGATTCATCTGTGAAGACAACACCTCTAATTGCCAGATGCCATCGAATGTGAGAATTTGCCCCTTCAAGTCGCTTACAGTGACCCGCAATCAGGTCAAGACTCCCAATGACCCCCCCCCAACTGCACGTTTTAGAGTGGCCTTTTATTGCGGCCAGCCTAAAGTGGGGTACACTAGTAGAAAAGCTGCTGAATTCCTGTCAGATATAAAATCGTACGGTTTTCGGCTAGTGTACACAACTTTCAGCAGCCGATGCATACATTTTCAACGAAAAAAAAAAACGGGGACAAACACCAAAATTTTAATCATTCGTCCCCAGATTTTCGTTTAATGTGTATGCAGTACGTCCGTGAAATCGGATACGAAAGACCGCGCATGATCTGAAGTTGGAAATCTAGGAACAAATGTCCCAAAAAAAAAAAAAATCGGACGAGAAATTTTATGCACTGTCAACTAAACGGTTATGAATGCTGAGCAAGAGAAAAATCGGAGGATATTTCGTCCGATTTCCGTCAAGTGTGTACGGGCCTTAAGGCACACCTGTGCAATAATCATGCTGTCTAATCAGCATCTTGATATGCCACACATGTGAAGTGGATGGATTATCTCAGCAAAGAAGTGCTCACTAACAGATTTAGCCAAATTTGTGAATATTTGACAGAAATCGGCCTTTTGCGTACATAGTCTTTGAGTACAGCTCATGAAAAATGGGGGCAAAAACTAATTTTTTTTTTTTTATATGCATTCATACTTGCCTGTGCCCAGGCTGTTTCTGGTGACTGGGGTTCTGTTTACCAGCCTCACTATGGAGCAAGCCTAGCTTCAGTCCTCTACTGTGTTTCCCTGGGACTCTTCTCCAGGAGCAAGCTGGATTGCACCCCTGCCAAACTGCAGCCTTCATCTGCTCAGAAGCTAGCTGTTGATCAGACAGGAAGGAGAAAGGCTGAGGGCAACTGCTGTAAAGTCACTCAAATTGATATCCTGGGGTCCCTAAACCCCAGGACATCTCCCTTCAAATAAATGCTGAGCGGTGTACTTTGCGCAAAGGCTGCTTGTTTTTTTCTTTGCAGCATTTTTCAAAGCAGGCTGTTAATGGACCTAAATCTTCATTGCCAGGCATCTACAGGTCCCTCTCAAAAAATTAGCATATTGTGATAAAGTTCATTTTCTGTAATGTACTGATAAACATTAGACTTTCATTTTACATTCATTACACACACCTGAAGTAGTGCAAGCCTTTTATTTTAATATTGATGATTTTGGCATACAGCTCATGAAAAACCAAAATTCCTATCTCAAAAAATTAGCATATTTCATCCGACCAATAAAAGTGTTTTTAATACAAAATAAGTCAACCTTCAAATTATGTTCAGTTATGCACTCAATACTTGGTCGGGAATCCTTTTGCAGAAATGACTGCTTTAATGCGGCGTGGCATGGAGGCAATCAGCCTGTGGCACTGCTGAGGTGTTATGGAGGCCCAGGATGCTTCAATAGCGGCCTTGAGCTCATCCAGAGTGTTGGGTCTTGCGTCTCTCAACTTTCTCTTCACAAAATCCCACAGATTCTCTATGGGGTTCAGGTCAGGAGAGTTGGCAGGCCAATTGAGCACAGTAATACCATGGTCAGTAAACCATTTACCAGTGGTTTTGGCACTGTGAGCAGGTGCCAGGTCGTGCTGAAAAATGAAATCTTCAGCTCCATAAAGCTTTTCAGCAGATGGAAGCATGAAGTGCTCCCAAATCTCCTGATAGCTAGCTGCAGTGACCCTGCCCTTGATAAAACACAGTGGACCAACACCAGCAGCTGACATGGCACCCCGGACCATCACTGACTGTGGGTACTTGACACTGGACTTCAGGCATTTTGGCATTTCCCTCTCCCCAGTCTTCCTCCAGACTCTGGCACCTTGCTTTCCAACTGACATGCAAAATTTGCTTTCATCTGAAAAAGTACTTTTGGACTACTGAGCAACAGTCCAGTGCTGCTTCTCTGTAGCCCAGGTCAGGCGCTTCTGCCGCTGTTTCTGGTTCAAAAGTGGCTTGACCTGGGGAATGCGGCACCTGTAGCCCATTTCCTGCACACGGTGGCTCTAGATGTTTCTACTCCAGACTCAGTCCACTGCTTCCGCAGGTCCCCCAAGGTCTGGAATCGGTCCTTCTCCACAATCTTCCTCAGGGTCCGGTCACCTCTTCTCGTTGTGCAGCGTTTTCTGTCACACTTTTTCCTTCCCACTGAGGTGCCTTGATACAGCACTCTGGGAACAGCCTATTCGTTCAGAAATTTCTTTCTGTGTCTTACCCTCTTGCTTGAGGGTGTCAATGATGGCCTTCTGGACAGCAGTCAGGTTGGCAGTCTTACCCATGATTGTGGTTTTGAGTAATGAACCAGGCTGGGAGTTTTTAAAAGTCTCAGGAATCTTTTGCAGGTGTTTAGAGTTAAATTAGTTGATTCAGATGATTAGGTTAATAGCTCGTTTAGAGAACCTTTTCATGATATGCTAATTTTTTGAGATAGGAATTTTGGTTTTTCATGAGCTGTATGCCAAAATCATCAATATTAAAACAATAAAAGGCTTGCACTACTTCAGTTGTGTGTAATGAATCTAAAATATAAAAGTCTAATGTTTATCAGTACATTACAGAAAATAATTAACTTTATCACAATATGCTAATTTTTTGAGAGGGACCTGTAGAGCTTTGGTTCATTGTCCACTTAAAACCATTTTTTGTGTAAACAGAAAAATACTCTCCTGATCACATGTTAACCTGTAAATATGCCTTGTTTTTGTTCCTCTTCACTCCTGCACATGGTATGCCTCTGCATTTATACTACTGTACAAAAGTAAAAACCAGCCCAACCCATAACTGGCCCATACCATAAGGTGTACATGTAAGGGCACATCACAACATCAGCTAGCCTGCAAAACAACCAAATTGACCTTGCCTAACAAAGGCACTGCAGCGCAAATATAAACCATTTTAATGCAAACTGTTGGATGGGGTAGTGTGTGTGTGTGTGTGTGTGTGTGTGTGTGTGTGTGTTTTTTTTTTTTTTTCCCCCCAACTTGTACACTATGAGGCTTTTAGTGAAGGAAGAGTGGAAGTATCTTGAAGGTTTGCATGTGTAACTATTCTTTATGTAATGCAGATCTTGCCTATGCATCATACTACAGTGAGGGGGACTATCCTGTGGTCAAAGTGCTCAGAGACCCTGTCTACCTGGAGGTCCGCATCATACGTAGAACAGACCCCAACCTGGTCCTTGTCTTAAATGACTGCTGGACAACCAACTCTGCAGATTCTACACTCCTTCCTCAATGGCCCATATTGTTTGACAGGTGGGAAATCTGTAGCACAGATCATCTAGGACAGTGTTTCTCAACTCCAGTCCTCAGGGCACACTAACAGGCCAGGTTTGCAAAAAAACTGAAATACATCACAGGTGATATAATTTGCTGCTCAGTGATTGCAGTATTCTAGTCTGCATCTCCCCAAGGTAATACTTAAAATATGGCCTGTTAGTGTGCCCTGAGGACCGGAGTTGAGAATGAGAAACCATGATCTAGGATTTTTTTTTTTTTTTTTTTGTGCACAACTCTATTCTCAATGTTTGTTTTATTTCAGTTGCCCTTTTGATGGAGACAACTACATTAGCAGGCTGATTTCTGTTGGAACTGCTTCACAGGCTGTACCTCTACCCAACTACTACAAGCGTTTTGTTGTGAACACCTTCACATTTGTTGACTCCAGTACCCAGCTTGCCCTTGAAGGCCTGGTAAGCAAATATTTATTTTATAATTTCTTTATTTTTTCCCCCTTGGGTTTAACTGTAAACCTGTCTGCAGGTATACTTCCACTGCAGTGCTTCGGTTTGTGTGCCTTCTACCATGGACAACTGTGTGGCTTCTTGTGGGCAAAGGAGAAGTGAGTATTTTTTTTTTCTATACAGAGCCCAGGGTTTTTCACTCCTCAAACAAAGGGAGACGCTTGATCTAGGAAAGATCTACTTTGTATTTTTAATCCTAAAATGCTGTTTCAGGGAGGATGGCTATGGTTGAACACCAGGATCTCATGTCTCTGAAGAACACAGTGACTTCTCAAGGACCTGTTGCATTTATTTCTGAGCATGATAAAGAAATGCTAAAACTGGAAGGTAATCTTTGGAGGGGGGGTTCCTTCTACATTTGGGATGTACACTTAAACTTTTTTTTTTTTCCCCCCCGCAGGTACTAATCCCTCACAGTACTCCACGTTGGACCTGGTTAGAGCACTAGTAACTGCTGGGGTTGTTGGGTCTGTGGCTGTAGCTGTTCTAGGCTTATGGATACGTCGCAGGAGCCAAGCATGCAATTTTAAAACAGCAAATGCCTAAATAAAAAAAACCCTTTTTCTTATCTGGCTCTGTCTTTATTCCTGCCATGGTTCTAGAAAGGCATGCAAAATGTCAACTTTGTGTCATAAAGAAATAGCAGTTCACCCTTTAGTTTCTAGATTTCAGCCCAAAAACCACCAATATGGGGCAGAGCCTGAATGTATGACTAATGCTGCTCTTATAAATGTCCCCGTTGACCAGTAAACTGTATTGCTAAACCATGACTGAAGTATTGCAGATACTACGGCTGCTTGACCTTATACCACCAAGAAAAACCAACCACCCCCCTCCCCTTTTCTATCTTAAAAAAGGGGACGCTACTACTGTCTTGGATTTTAAAAGGCCATAGCAGCCATCTTTATTACAACCAACTTGTAAAAACAATAATTACACAAATTACCATTTTATTCAAAACACAAATCAAATACAAATGTAAATTACCATTTTAGGGTCTTGGAAGGCAAATTGACTTCCCCCCTGGCTGTATCCCTGACCCCAATGGACCTCCAGGCCCTCAGCCGCCACTGCACCAGCTCAAGGACTATTACCATTGGGATACCTTCATACAGCCAACTGACCTTGGCAGGGAAGGTACACCCATACCTAAGATGGGCCCTACCCCTCCACATTACCTTTTAAAATAGTCACACCCTCCAAGACCCTAAAAACCCAGCCACAGCAAACGGGCATGACCCCTTATGGCCGTGTAGCCCTCCACACCCGCAGAGCCCTGTGAAGACCTTCCTGTAAACCTAAGGTCCACAGGTCAATGCCCACTGCATTCAAATGAACCCCATCCCCCCTTAGATAAAGGACCGGGTCCTGCTCTAGTTCCAGATGGCGAATTGCCAACCCCCCATTGCGCACAAAGAATTTTGCCACAGCTTTATTCACTTTTATCCGGGCTTTGTTTAGGCTGGCCACCGACCGAGCCAGGCGCCAAGCGGTTCGGGCAACTATGTCCGACCATACTACCACTGTCTGGGGAAAAAGCGTCCGCAATCTCAGGAAATCCAGTTTTATATCCCGGATCAATTCCCTGGAAGAACGGAGGCCTAGGTCATTACCACCCGCATGAAGCAAAAGGACGTCAGGCGGTCGTTCCAACCGTGCACAACGATGGACTTCTGGAAGAACCCGTGACCACAACATCCCCGAAACCCCTATCCACCTCACTTTCACCTCATTCCTATCAAATCCCAGTTGTCGACCCTCCGGCCTAACTAGTGCCCTCCGAGCACCCCAAACAACGTAGGAATGTCCTAAAATCCAGACCAAGACCTCGGTGGGACCTGTAAAACATAAAAGAATACATACCAACATGCATCCCGTGTGCGCAACAAACACCAACACATACACAAAGCAACACCTAGAACACATGTAACAAATACTAAGGACGGGCCACCCCCGCCCCCCCCCCGATCAGAAATGTGCACCTCGGTCGCCGCATCATAATAGCTGCGGACGAACATACAGGCGAAAACGCCGTGACTCCCAACGACCAATCTTCCGCAATGCCTGATCATTAAGGCCCCACCGAGCTGCCTCCGTAGCAGCTCCAATGCGAAAAGAATGCGAGGAGTACTCATTCACAGGAAAACCAGCTGCCCCCACGCACTTACGGAAGACCGCAGTGAATTGAAAGCGAGAGAGCGCTGTGCCGTCGCCACGTAGCAACAGCGGGCCAGGCAGGGCGGAGCGCACCTGCAGCCAGTGCCTCACCGCAGATACTGGACAAAGAGAGGACCCCCGAATCTCTCCCAGTTCCACACAAGCCCCACGTCCTAGCTGGTCTGTTTTAGACCTGCGGATCCAGACCAGCACTCTGTCGTGATATAAACTCACATCTGACAACTGTAACCCCCCATTCCCCCGCCTGGAGTTACTTACCAACTCGCCTATGCGGAGGGCTCCAAAAAACGCCAAAACAAAAGCCGTACGGAAGAGGTCCACCTCCTGATCAGAAGAACAAACCTGCGGTAAACAATCCACTAGCCGAGCGAGCATATCGAAGGAGACCGGGCGTCTGGAATCGACCGATCGCCAACCTTTCTTATAACCTCGCAAAGCTTTGCGAACTAGGAAATGTTTTGTAGCATCCGTAACCCCTGACAACTGAAAATAGAAGGCCAAAGCCGCCATCTTCCGGCTCAATGAAGAAACCGACACTTTTTGTGCAAAATTCAAACCCACGAAATAAAGAAGCAGATACAGTCTATCTTGGTCGTCAGAAAGACCGCCAACCTCACTTACCAGCTGAGTCCATGTCGCCCATACCTGCTCGTACGCCTTCCAAGTGGCTGGACAAACCGATGCTCGAACCAAATTCATTACTGCGGCAAGGCTATGTTCCACAGATACTCGGGACAAGGCAATCCGTGCTGCTCCGCCTCCGGTGCCAACCGCCGAAACCTGTCCCACTGGAATCGAGAAAGAGCATCAGCCACCGAATTGTCAACACCCGGTACGTGTACAGCATAAAAAAACGAATTCAGCTTTAGACATTGTAACACCAGGTGCCGAAGCAATCTAATAACCGGCGGGGAAGAGGCGGTGATGCTATTGAGTGACTGTACTACCCCCAGGTTATCGCAGTGAAAACGAACTCGTTTATTCCTGAACTCCGGACCCCACAGCTCTACAGCCAACACAATGGGAAATAATTCCAACAATACCAAGTTTCGGATGAAGTCAGAACCACGCCAAGAGTCCGGCCACTCGCCCGCACTCCATCGACCCTGCAAATAAGCCGCGAAACCCCCAGAGCCGGCCGCATCGGTGTAAAGTTCAAGATCAAAATTGGACACAGGAGCTTCCAACCATACCGACCTACCATTGAAAGAACCCAAAAACAACTCCCAAACTCGCAAATCATCACAATGGTCCTTGGACAATCGAATATAATGACGTGGAGCCCTAACGCCGGCCGTGGCCGCCGCCAACCGCCTACAAAACACCCGCCCCATGGGCATGATGCGGCAGGCAAAGTTCAGTTTCCCCAGCAGAGATTGCAGGGCCCGCAGCTGAATTTTTCGGGCCGCTAAGGCTCCGGCAATGTCCTCCCGTAGGTCCCGCAATTTGTCGAGCGGAAGCCGGCACTCCATTTTCATAGTATCAATGACAATGCCCAGAAAACGCAGTTCCGTGCACGGACCTTCCGTCTTGTCAGGAGCCAATGGTACTCCAAAATATTCAAAAAGCTGCTGGACAGTAGCCAGAAGCGCCGCACACGCCACTTCTCCGGGAGGACCAATAACCAGGAAGTCGTCCAAATAATGAATTATTGAAAAAAGGCCAGAAACATCCTTAACCACCCATTCTAAAAAGGAACTAAATGTCTCAAACAGAGAACAAGAAATGGCACAACCCATGGGGAGACAGCGGTCCACAAAGTATTGCCCTTGCCATACGCAACCCAAAAGATGCAAACTGTCTGCGTGAACCGGCAACAACCTGAAAGCAGCCTCAATGTCCGTCTTTGCCATCAGAGCCCCCCGCCCAAAACGACGAACCCAGGCCACTGCCTTATCAAAAGAAACGTAGGAAACAGAACAGAAATCCTCCGCAATAGCATCATTAACCGAACCACCCGGAGGATAAGAAAGGTGGTGAATGAGCCTAAACTGATTAGGTTCCTTCTTTGGAACCACACCCAAAGGGGACACAACCAAATTAGGCAATGGTGGGGACGCAAAGGGGCCAGCCATTCTGCCCAACCGAACCTCTTTCTGAAGCTTCGCAGAAACCACAGAAGAATGTAGGTTCGCAGAACTCAAATTTCCCCCAGGCGGGGGTATCACCGACAAAGTACAGGGGATGTGAAAACCCTGTGAAAACCCCGACAGCAAGAGTCCAGCGGCCTCCCTGTCAGGATATCTATTTAGGAACTTGACCAGTCTTTCCACTTTCACCGGCGTCCGCCCTTTTTCCAGCGTCGGGATTCTTGCCACCCCCTTGCTTGAAGCATCGTGAAGAGGGGTGAGAGCCCCCGCAATTGGAGCATTCATGCTTAAAGCGACAGGAGGCCCCGAACTTGCAAGTGCCCTCATTGAACTGCCAACAGAGGCCCTTACGTTTTGCGGCCGGAGAGGACGAGGAGGCAGCCCCTCCGACCCCGCCCTGAAAGGGATGATTAGTAGATCTCGCCTGGGTCATAAGGCGCATCCATAGACTGATATCCTTATGGTCCCATCTCAAAGACGGGCGGACAGCCTTGCGCTGACGAAATTGCTCGTCATAGCGTAGCCAAGCAGTACCACCATAAACCCGATACGCTTCCCCGATCGAATCCAGATAGCAAAACAGAGGGGAACACTGATCATTTTGCTTCTCGCCAATAACACTGGCCAGAATGCTAAACGCCTGCAACCAGTTGTTAAATGAACGCGGAATTAAACGATAACAACGTTTTTCTTCTTCTTCTTTTTTGGATTCGTCCGGCTTGACCCTATCCAGATTAAACTTTTCCAAAGGTAGAAGCGAAAAAATTTCCACATACTCACCACGCCAGATCTTTTCCCGCACTTCCGTTTTCAGATGTGCACCCAACGGGCCCTCGAAGCAGACATACACCTCGCATTTCGCCGAGTCGGCCAGGCGCACTAGCTCCTTGTCCCCGTCAGTGGACCCCGAAGTCCCCGCTTTCACTGACGTCACCTCTGGCACAGGCGTCGATACCGTGGCGACGGGACTCACCTCAGCGACTGCAACTGGAACCGTAGTCCTAGGTTCAGTAGTAAGTGCAGCCGCGGCCGTACCCCCCCCTGCCGCCGCTGCCCAAGCATGGACAGGCGCACCCACGGGTGGAGCCGGTAAAGCCGGCTCACACCTGGACAATAAATCCTTAAATCCGGCCAAAAAATTATGCAGTAACGACACGCCCCCCAGCCCCCCATCCGGGACTAACGATGTACCTGGACCCCCTGCCACAGATGCCCCCCCAACACTATTCTGGATCACCACCCCGGGTGCCGGAAGAGAGGGCCCCTCAAAACCCACATTGGACATACCAGACACAGGAGACAGGGCGGAGGGCGGAGGGCGCAGGGACAGCAAGAATACCAGAAGTCCCAGACGAATATAGAGAGGCAGTCCCACCCAAAGCAGCAGAAGGAGAATAGCCCGGCAAGGAGGAAGAAAGACACAAAGAAGAAGGAGAGTAAAAAGAGACTGACTTACCTGGCTGACCCGGTGAAGGACCCCGTTCAGCCGTTCGTCCGTGTCCAGACTGCGGAGCCGCCCCGATGTCCGGCCGGTCATCTTCATCTGTCCCCGACAATTCTCCTTCAGAGCGCTCCCCGCTGTCAGCCAAGTGTGATCCTCGGCTGGGACCCGGAGAGCCATGGCCGCCTCCGTGCAGACCGATGACGTCATCGCTGTGAGCTGCCACTCTTGTTGGACCTGGATGGCCTCCGTAGCTGGGTCGCCGCTGACTGACGTCATCATCGAGCGCCTCCTCTCTACTTGGACCTAGAAGGCCTCCGTACCTCCGACGCTGACCGGTGACGTCATCGCCGGGCGCCTCCGCCGGAGCACCGCCATCCACCGATTCTTCCTGATCCTGCCGAACGCCCCGCAGCAACGGGACAGCGGCGGGCGCCGCAAGCTGGTCCGGAACTGGCGAGGGGACGCTGGGAAAGCTCCTGGTACCTCGGCTTCTTCCTCGAGAGGTCACGGCCGCACCTGGGGGAAGGCCCGCACCCGGACCCCGCACTCGACTCCCTCGCAGAACCCCACTCCCACTGGAAGGACCCGGGGAGCCGGTCGCAACGTCCGGAACCGCAGGTGAGGAGGCAATGGCGCGGGAGGAGGTCGCGCTCTGTTTGCCGGGGCCCCGCCAAGGTCGAGGATTCCTTCCAACGCCAGCAGCACCAGTGGGGGGCTTCCCGCCAGTGGCCGAGGTTGAAGGGTCCCTAGGGGGGCTCCCTAGGCGGCGGCGGACCCTAGGGGCCGTCTCAGGGCTGAAGCGCTCAGGAGGCCTTGACCTCCTAGGCCGTTGTAAAATTGGGGCAGGTGAGGCTGGTACCTGCCCCGACCCCTGAATCAAGTCATTCATCCTAGATTGCAGCCATTGTGGGCCATGGGCCATGGCTGCACTCCTGATCTGAGCAAGCATGGTATCCAAGTCCGCCATTATGTACTAGCAATGAGGGCAGAGAAGTTTTTCCTTTGCTGTCCAGGTTGCAACTGACCGGACCCTTGGGACCACCCTCAAATTATTCCCCCACTGACCCCACCTTGTCACACCCTGCCCCACCCTGCCCCACCTTCCTAACGACCAATCACCTATCTAACCTGTTTACTTAAATTAATTAACCCCCACTGGGTAGCAACCTGTCCTGCAAACCCAGTCATGTCCAGCCTTCCGCCTAATGCTGTGCATCTATCTCCATGCTTCCCCCTTGTAGTATTTCACTGACTGCAGGTGGTATGTACATACTTGAGAACCGCCTGAGATTTGTGGCTGTGGTGCACTGCAACAAATGGTGCAATTTTGCTAAACCTACCGAAACTTAATACACAGGAGCCGAATGGCAGGCAGTGTTGGCTAGTTCAACAGAAACCAGTTGACATTCAGCCTGTGTACTGCGGTCAGCTGGCTTCTGTTAAAGGGGCATGATCAAAAGTCTGTTGGTCAGAGCTCACAGCTAATAGTTAAGAGCTCTAACTGAATGTTGTGGCAGAGCAGCAGTCCACCCTGTCAGATAGAACATCAGGTGAGATTGGTGTACTAATGTTGGATAGTTAGTACGGTTGCTCCTCCTGAGCTGTTTGTGCAATCCAGCAGGGCTAAATGGGGGGGGGGGGGGGGGCACTAGTGTACTACACACAACAGTGGGAGGAACTCAAACTTGGGTACATAGTTTGAGTCAGAAGTACATGGCATCCCACGCACAGCACCTCCTGTACTTTTTTACAGCCGCTATATATATATATATAATATATACACGGTTCCCAGCCATTTTTCTGGATGTGGGTCTGCCTGGCTTACTGCTAACAGCACATTTTCAGCATGTTCTCGAAGTGTGAGCACTGAGACAATGACCAGTCCAGTATCTTTGGGTTTTTATAGTGATTGAGAACTTGGATGGGAGAAGGGATGAGTGGGATACTACTTTAGCTCAACAATGTACAATTTGCTAGTGACAGCTGAAAAATGCTTTATATCCAAAAGTGCAGCGCCGAAACCAGTGAATAATTAGAAATGCTAAAAAGCTCAAATTATATAAAGAAAAAAAGGATAGTGTCCAAATGAGTACAGTCCCAACAACAGGTGCAGAGATATGAATCCACGTGCAAAATATTCAGATTTCTTCCAGTGACACCAAGGATTAGTGTAAGAAGGGGACACCTCTGTGCTCAGGTATAACAAGCGGCTTACCGGAATTCCGTGGCTGCTCAATTGAATGAGACAGCCTCTCCCAGCTAGTAATAAAACCAGTAGATCGACAGGTGTCAAACTCAAGTGCTTCAAAACTCCTCAGACAGCCTTTTCCGGTGGGTTGTTATACCAATAACATTAATATATGTCAGGCTTGGAACTCCTCATTTACTCCATCGAGCATAGATGCATGTGTAGAGAGAAATAGAGGCCCATAGCGTAATCCCGTAAACAATGGGCAATATTTATTAAAAAAACTACTTGCACTATAAAGAGACAGACAAAAACAGGCATGTAGTTAGGCTGGTCGTGGATCTAACCGCGGCGTCCCGCAGGTCTCCAAATCAGCATATGGAAGATTGAAAAACAGCCGGCTCCGTTGGGGGGCGTGTGGACGTAGCGTCTGGAGTCGCAAAAGTTTCGTCTTTTGATGACAATGTTGGCGACTCCAGACGCAACGTCCACACGCCCCCCAACGGAGCCGGCTGTTTTTCAATCTTCCATATGCTGATTTGGAGACCTGCGGGAAGCCATGGTTAGATCCACGACCAGCCTAACTACATGCCTGTTTTTGTCTCTTTATATTGTAAGTAGTTTTTTTTTTTTTTTTTTATAAATATTGCCTATTGTTTACAGGATTACGCTATGGGCCTCTATTTCTCTCTACACATGCATCTATGCTCGATGGAGTAAATGAGGAGTTCCAAGCCTGACATACATTAATGTTATTGGTATAACAACCCACCGGAAAAGGCTGTCTGAGGAGATTTGAAGCACTTGAGTTTGACACCTGTCGATCTACTGGTTTTATTACTAGCTGGGAGAGGCGGTCTCATTCAATTGAGCAGCCACGGAATTTCCGGTAAGCTGCTTTGTTATACCTGAGCAGAGGTGTCCCCTTGTTACACTAATCCTTGGTGTCACTGGAAGAAATCTGAATATTTTGCACGTGGATTCATATCTCTGCACCTGTTGTTGGGACTGTACTTATTCATTTGGACACTATCCTTTTTCTTTATATAATTTTGGAGCTTTTTAGCATTTCTAATTATTCACTGGTTTCAGCGCTGCACTTTTTGGATATATTGCATTTTTGAATCCCTGTTAGTTGATTTTGTGCCAGCTGCTTATAATTGTTTAGAGTCGCCATATTCTTTGTCATATTTAGCGCAGAAATTTTCTTCTTTTATGAAAAATACTTGTTGGTGCTGGCTTGATGCCGGTTAAGGCCCCGTTCACATTGCTGCGATCCGATTTGTGGGGGCGACCTCCGAGGTTGCGGTGCGAGCAGCGCGCCGCGACCTCGGAACGGCCGCCACAGACTTCATAACATTGAAGTCTATGGCGGTCGCCCCAAAGAAGCTCCGGACCCTTTTTCTAAGTCGGAGTGACTTGTGTCGCTCCTATTAGAACGGGTCCGCAGCTTCCCTATGGAAGGCGACCTGTGAGGCGACCAGGTCGCCTTAGTGTGAACAGGGACTAATAGAACAAAAAATGTGTAGTGCTAAACCCAAAAATATCAAAGAAAAATGGGTAAAACAATGATCGCAATTAAATTAATAGTGGTCACCAATAAAAATATGTAAAGTTAATGTGTACACAAACAACAAAAGGGAAAAAAGTTTTTGCAAAAAAAATATAGTCCCTGTGATTTTTTACGTTGCTAATTTGAAAAAAGTCCCACTGTATTTCAAGAGGTGGATGTTGTCTTCTATGGCTGCTTCAACACACGACTTGTGATAACCAAAACTGCTTACCAAATGAAGTTGGTCTACCAAATAAATTGACAGACCTTGGCTCACTTTTGATACAATGATGACAGAATCCACTTGCTAAGCTTCACTTTAGTATGAGGGAAGAAAGCTCTCAAAGGCAGATGTTCAAAAGCCCATATGGATTGGACAAAAGAAAAAAGCACATAGTGTAACACTGTATATTGGCAAAAGGAAATGTAAGAATAGCACTCAGAGTATCCTAATGCTTGAGGTGTCTCACAAGGGACACCAATCAGGGGAAGGAGAGCACGGCAGATCCCAAGAAAATGGCAAACTACCCATGCAAAGCACTTGCAAAAACAAGCGTACACACTTGTTTTTCATATTAATTTATTGAGTTAAATTTATCTTTTAGCGCAGAAATCCACCCTACCTTTCCACTTGATGCCGGTTAAGGCTGTTCTGCTGCCTGTTGACTCGGAACTGACTTCCGATCACCTCCTTGTGACTCAAAGTCCTTTTTGTATCTCCCTTTGGCATTCCTTGCTGAGCTAGCTACTTTATCACTGCTGAACACTTGCATGCTTCAATGCCTGCACCGGCACCCTCACACACTTAATCTTCAGGGCTTAGACACTGGCACCCCCTTTTCTAAGCCTTCTGTACTGGTTAGTTGGCTCCTGGATCCCTCTGGCCTTCTGGAGTGGTGCCCTATCCTAGGCAGACCCCTGGGCAGTTTTCAGTACTCGCGATGCTGCTTTCCTGAAAAACTCTGCCCAGCAGCTCCACTCAGTCCATAGCACACTGGATCCCTCTCTGCAGCTCAGCTCAACCTTCCGTCCTCTAGGCCGACTGCCCAGGACACTTTCCTCACTCTGACAGGAGAGTCAGCCGTCACCCTCCTCCTGGGACTCTGCTTCCCGCCAAAGATGCTCTGTCATGTGTCTCCCCCCCCCCCCCCCCTCAGACTTATACCCCATCACAGGATGCATTGTGGCAGATTCTTCCCTCTGGGATGGATACAAGCCCTGGTGTGCTATTGGCCAGGTTTCCTCCACTCTCCAATAAGAGTCCTCATTGGACATAGCGGGGAGACTCCCCAAGCTCAACAGGCACACCTGGAAACACATGACAGCCTAGCTGAACAATCATGCCCCCCTGATAGTTTTACAAGCACATACCTAGGAGGGTGCTACATCCACCCCCCCACCAAAAGTGAGCCATGTCCCCATTGGCTCTGAGGCAGTCGCCTCTTACAAAAATTTGCCAAAAACCTGGAGTATCCCACACAGTGTAAATGTCCCCCTTGACCAGCAAACTGTATTGCTAAACCATGTAGTAGTTCACCGACTGCAGGTGGTATGTACGTACTTGGGAACCGCCTGAGATTTGTGGCTGTGGTGCACTGCAACAAATGGTGGGTTTGGCAAAATTGCACTAAAACTCAGTACACAGGAGCCGAATGGCAGGCAGTGTTGGCTAGTTCAACAGAAACCAGTTGACATTCAGCCTGTGTACTGCGGTCAGCTGGCTTCTGTTAAAGGGGCATTACCAAAAAATGTCTGCCGATCAGAGCTCTCAGTCAATAGTTAAGAGCTCTGACTGAAGTGTTGTGGCGGAGCAGCAGTCCACACTGTCAGAACACAATAGAACATCTGGGGAGGTTGCTGTACTAATTATTGAAAGTTAGTACGGTGGCTCCTCCTAAACTGTTAGGTTTTTTTTTCTTTTGTTCATTCCGGCAGCGCTAAATGGGGGGGGGGGGACCACTTGTGTACTACACATAACAGTGGGAGGAGCTCAAGCTTGGGTCTATAGGGTACATAGTTTGAGTCAGAAGTACATAGTTCACTGGTATGAGTATGGATCACAAATAACTGATCAGTAAAACAGGTCAGTTTTTTTTGCATAATAATGGAAATAATGGCATAAAAAAGGAAAACAAACAACCCTCCATGCTCCTCTGCTCTGACATATTTTGCCTCACCTAAGGTGCTTAAAGGAGAAGTTCACCTTTTCAAACATGTTCCACCTATATTTAGGGTGGGAAACATAACATGTTTCAGCAGCTGCAGCCTCTCCCCCTCCTAACGTGGCTGTGTGGGGCTCTACCAAGCCACATCATTCATTCACAGTGCTCTGTGGATGGGAAACTACACGTACTGACAGCCCTTTGCAGCTCTTAGCTTGTAGTTTCAATAAACTACCATGGTGCTTTTGAGCACTTTGGTAGTTCTTTTTCTCTTCCTGTAAGGCCTGGTTCACGCCTATGCATTTTACATAATTCAGTCGCATTTTGAATTTTTGAATACAGGTTTTTGAAACAAACAAATGCTCTTTATATCTAAGGCCCTAAAGTTGCAAAAAAAAAAAAAAAAAACATTGACTACAAAAAGAATACAAATGACCTGAGGAATCTGGAGTAAAAATTGGGAAAGATGAAGCCTCATGACAAATATAAAATACGCTTCCCTTACTTGATATGTACAAATCCATGCACAATGCAGTGAATGCACATGCACAAAACTAAATTCAGCCATAGGGAACTACTAGCTCTTAATTTATCTGATGTCTGTAACACACTGATGAGGACTGAGCACTGCAGTATTCCATCCGTGAGTTGGGACGCTCGGGGCTCCCACAACTGTAAGACACGCTGAACACCAGCGGCTGGAGGTAACGTCAGCAACGGGAGGTGGGAAAACAGGGCTGGCTAACGCCCACGGCTCCTCATTTGTGAAAGATTTTGCACAGCACAAAAAAAAAAGAGGTAAATCCACTTTATAAATGTAGATTTGTGCTCCTTGCTAAAGTGTTTTTCAGTCCTTGGAAAAATAATCCATAGCTTTGTAATCCTATATGGTAGACTAAGTTAGGTGGGGAAGCCGAGTGGAACGCAAGCCGGTATTCACCGCTCTCCACTCGTGAGCTCCATTTTTAGCTGGCGTTTTATTGTTTTAACTTATCGTCTATATTTTAAAAAGTTTATTAAAGCCTTTGAAACAGTAATACACTATCTGGAGCTTTCTTTCATTTCCACTAATTCAACCGGATCCACAGAAGGAGGCCAATTAGGAGAGGGCAGTCCGGAGCATTGGGGCACCGCAACGCCTAGCGGAACCTACCCTGGTCCAGGTGGCCAAACAAGCGGTATTTGGTCTTAATACTATAAGGTATATAAGACCCATTTTATCTTGTGAGTGTGTTATTTTATTACCTCCCACGGTGACAACAAGTACCAGCACCTGACCGTTTGAAGATTGAGCACAGAGCACCTGCACTTTATATATTTTTTTTCACCCAAGGATAACCTGCATAATTGCATCACAAGTCACCCATGAACTGTATTTTATGAGGATTCCTATGAACCATTTTTTTGAGCACTAATTGAACAAATCATCACAGAAAGACTTGCACTTTCCATCACCCATTAATTCCTGTTATCTTTTCTTTTGATTCATATTGTCTGTATATGTATTTGCACTGTTATATAATTAATTTTTTTTGAATTTTAAGTAATTTTTACAGTACACAAAAACCTTATTAAGAAACATAGGGGTACCAGTATTTGTCATCTACTGTCAATTGTGCTGCATCTATTGTTATTTAAATTACATCCTTCTCATTTGATATTTATTTTGATTTTCACCACTAGCACATTAAGCACTTTAGAGGTTCTTATATCATTTGTATGTACCACTAGCACTTTATAAGATTGCTTTCAGCAACAGTACCCAAGGCCTACCTACCATAATATCTTATTGCAATTTTTGCGCTGGTTAAGCACCTTTCTAGCTTCCAACCCACCTACAGCAAGCCCTATAGCTATCCCCTATTTGTGGCTATACCATATCACTGTTACCCTTTCTATAGCAGCTGCAATTTTATAATTTAACATATATATTTGTGTACACCTCTAATCCTACCCATTGGCGCGGGGGATATACTTTCAAGTATAATTACCCTCCAATGCTGCACAGTACTAGATAATGGTCTCAGATCTGAGGGATAGCCTGTAATGCACAGTGCCCTGGATGCATCTGCCAGTGGTCAGAGGAGGCCTGAAATGCACACACAGTACTCTGGATGGGCGGTGGTCTGAAGGGAGGCCTCACCTCAGGCCTCCTGTAATTGTAATGCACACTACACACTCACAGCGAGTGTTCTATCTGCTCTGAACTTGGGCAGTCGTCGTGATCAGGACTCTCGCTCGGACTCGGGAGGCCTGGCTGTAATGCACAGTGCTGCTCTGGCCTCTGGCAGTCGTACTCATCACACTGTGGGACTCTAAAGCCTGTAATGCTGGCTGCACACAGTCACTTGCTTGCTGCAAGCGGAAGCAGATAGAGCTCCGTGGAAACCAGAAGTTAGTTCACGAGGGTAATCGTCCCTTCCTCACATTTTTGTTTAGTTTTAGTTTGTTTACGAAAACGGAATTGGTTTTCATCATAGTTTTCCTTAGTGGACGAAAATGTGCTGTACTTTTCCTTTAGTTTACGTCACTGTAAAAATGGGGCTGACAAAAATTTTGACGAAAATGTGTTCATTGATGAACACTGGTACAGACAATAGGATGTGTTTTTTTTTTTTTTTTATGTACAGTATATAGTAGTTCAAATTATTAACCACTTGCCAACCAGCAGTTTAACATTTATTGCTGGTCGGTGGCTTTAACCCATAACGTACCGGGTTTACAGGCACGCACCGCTTGCTACTTGCGCTGTATTTGTCAGCAGGCTCACAGCCAATGATTTTGGCTGTGAACCTGCTGATGGCTGTGGGGAACCACAGCACAGAGATCACTGTGTTTATAAGCACAGATCTGTCTGCTTCTTTCTCCCTTCTTTCTCCAGCCAGTCTGTAAGTAAAATCAGCCCCCATACACTTGTTAGGTGCCCAGTTATTGGATATGATTTGTAACAGAAAGTAAAAGATAGTTTTGGAGGGTTTTTTCTGCATTTTCGGTCTATTTTTCGGTTATATAATAAAAATAACCACAATGGTGATCAAATACCACAAAAAGAAAGCTCTATTTGTGTGTGAAAAAAATTATAAAGATTTCATTTGGGTACAGTGTTGAATGACCGGCTGAATAGCAAAAAATGGTCTGGTCATGAAGGGGATTAAATCTTCCGGAGGTCAAGTGGTAAAAGCAGAACTCTAGCAAAGATCAAAAAAAGTTAAAAATCTCTTGGCAAATCCATACGCACTTTGTCACAGCCATGTAGAGATGGCGGGAACTAGCATATCTGTTCACTCCTACATTGCCTCTGCACTTTGTGGAAGTAATGTGAGAAGTAGTGTCGGATGTTACTTCCGGGTCACAACTCGTCATACAGAAACTGGTTCCCTGCACTACTTTAGGTTTTTAGCATTTTTTGAGCTTCAGTGTCTAGAAGAAAAAAAAATGTCTGTAGAGTTCTTTTGGAGCGTTTTTCCAGAAGCAAAAAAAAATGCTAAATTCTTCAAAATGCTACAAAAATGCTCCTAACAGCTTTTTTTGAGGGTTTTTTTTTTTTTTCTTCCTTCATGTGCTGTTTTCTATTTGTTTTTTTATTGGTTGAACTAGAGGATCTGGTGTCTTTTTTCAACCTGACTATGTAACTATATAAAGCGTGAGCTTCCAATTTTAGCTAAATACAGTTTCAATTAAAATGAAACATGCAAGGTTATTGGTTTGTAGGCAGGTTACCTAGTTCAACTAGTTAGGGGCGTTTTGGGGGTGTTTTTTCTGCTCTAGGATCAGCTCTCAAAACGCCCAACAAGACAAATCCTATTCATTTCAATGGCCTCTGTTCACATCTGAGCGTTTTGACGCCGTGAGCAAAACGCCCAACACTCAAAAAAGTACATGAGCTTCTTTTTGGGCAGATTACTGGCGTTTTCCATTGGTCTCTATTCAATCTAAAAACGCCTGCACAAAAAACGCCTGCAAAAACGCCCATAAAACCGCCTGAAAAAACACCCATAAAAACGCCTGGAATAGCAACGCCAAGATGTGTACATAGCCTTGGGGATGTTAGGGAAAGACTGTCCACTTTGTTTTGAAACTGTTTTTTTGTATTTGAACTTTGTAATATGTTGCACTTTTTCATGTAAAGCTTTTGAAACCTTGTTCCCACGTGGTCTGAAGTTGCTAAAAGGGTGTAATGCAAGTAACTGGCACCATTCCACAGTTCAGGTCACTAAGGTACATTGGTGTATGAAGACATCAGTACAAGAGTTAATACAGTGTGCAGATGCAAGTGGTTACCTAGGGTAATGGAAGTACACCAAGCAACCTGTCGTTAACTGTGTGCCTGAGATAGGTAGGATAGCCTCTCGCAGGAGGGAGTTTTTAGCGGCACTCTCCATGAGTGCTCTCCATGAGCAGTCTGTCTTCCATAGCAATGGGAGAATACTGGCACCACAGAGATCCCCAGCCTGTGTCCTGGTACGGAAGAGTGAAGTGAATGCATGCATGGAGTTGGCGCTAGTTGCACGGCAGGACCATACCGTTACTGGGAATGAGGTAGCGATGAAACGCTGGACGGGTAGATGTGGACCAGGCTCAGCTTGTCCCTCCTAAATGCAAATTGCAGAGAAATTGTACATTATCACAGGAACCCAAGAGTTAACTGGAGGACAGTTATAGTGCAAATGTGCACAGTGTACAGTACATTAATACCAGGGACGTTCAGTCAGGGGAGGCTGAACATAAAAAAAAAAAGGATCGAGTTTTGGGGGTCGTGACTCAGCCACCTGGGTTCACAGAGACCCCAAATTTGGGGGGCTGGTAGCCTAAGTCGTACCCCACCACTGGTCAAATTGGGGCTCCTAGCACGTATGGTTCCATAGATACGGGACTCCTTGCGCAGCCTTTCAGAAGCTACATACCGCGAGGCCAGTTTAAATACAAGCTCGCACATGCTTTTTGCAGCAGACTAAGAGAATGAGTAAAGCCCCGTACACACGTACCGAAAGTCGGCCGAACGACCGGCCGTCTTTTGTTCGGTGCTGTCCTGTCGGTTGAAAAGTGCAAAAGACTGCACACGAATTTTGTCGGCCAACAACAGCGGACTGCAGAAGTGATGTCATGTGATGGTTAACTTTCCGTGTGTTTTTTCTTTTCTGAGCATGCCCAGTCTTGCTAATCTGCTGTTTGTCGGCCGAATTCTGTACTGACTGGTAAACAATTGGCCGTTCTGGTGACGGCCAACAAAAATTTTATAGCCTGCACACCCGATTCTGTTCGGCCGAAAATTCGCTGTCGGTTGTCGGAAGCATCATACTAACAAGCCCACAATCGGCCGATCGTTCGGCGGCCGAATATTTACGGCCGACAATCGGTACGTGTGTATGGGGCTTTACAGTGCCTCTGACTTCTTGTCGGAAGCACTGAGCTCAATGGACAGCTTGGAGTCTTGGACCAACAGTAAAGCACCATTGGTCTAAGCTGTCCAGTAAAAATGCTGCAGTTTTTTATGTCTACAGATTGTTAAATGAGTGATAAGTATGTGCGACTGAAATGATTGGACATGCCTGAAGCATTCACCAAGTGACAGCATTCACAGCTGTCTCATTATTTCAGTATGGGATCTTACTTGGGATCTGAACCCATGGTTGCAGGGTGCATATCTTGGACTCATAACCACTACACCATGGAGCGAGCAGTTATGTGTGCAATAGCAGGTGGTCCTATGCAATTGTGCAACCAGCCACTTACATGAAGGGATGGCCAATATTTGGGACTTGTTTTGTAGCTAATTCTGTTTTTAGCATTGATGTTAGACTGATATTGCTATTATATATTTACATATCTAACTTTTTAAATGTCTTATTCATATTTGAAGAGAATGTTGAGTACTACTGCTATATGTGCATTTGCATGGGACTCCCTTCTATTCCCCAGTTAACTGTATTCTGCATAGTAACTTACTGCTTTGCAACTTACCCAGAAGCCCCTAGGTCATGGGTGCAAATCACAACCATGACATCAGTTGGATGAAGTTTCAATATGATACTTTTTTTTGGGGGGGGGGGGGCAACATGTCTTCCTAACACAGCCCCTCATAGCCCCACACTCCACGTTGCCCCACACTTCAACACAACACAATCCCTACCTCATATTCAATCCCCTCACACCACCAGCAGCAGCAGAATCTCCCACAGCAACAACAACAGCAACAACAGCCGTGGTCGTAGCAGCAGCAGGAGTGCCTGATGAGGCTGGCACACCAAATGCTGCAGCCACAGCCCCAGCTACAGCCACAACTACAGCCACAGCCACACTTGCAGCAGATGCTGAAACGTTTGCTGCAGCAGCGACAGCCCCCACCTCCTGAGCCGCCACCTCATGTTTGATGTTTTTTGGGTTTTTATCTTTTTGCTAATTTTTGTTTTTATATTTTTGTTGTTTTTTTTCTTTTTATATTTCTGATGTTTTTTTTTCTTTTTATATTTTTGTTGTTTTTTTGGGGGGGGATTTGTGTTTGTCATTACTGTTTGTAATAATTTGGATATTGTTTGTAATAACTGTATTTTAAATTAGATTTTTTTTTTTTTGGTTATATATTTAATTTTGTGGGGGGGGGGGTGCTGGGCAAGAAATGTCCCTGGCTTGTTAATGTAGGCCATTCTACACCGGAGCTTCTCTTACTGCAAACATGTGGTTACATTTTGACTTGCTAAACACAATCTTCACATAATGAAATCCTAAAAGGTGTCCCTTCTAGTTCTCCAATTAATTTCCCAGGGAGAACACAAACCAAATCCAACACACAACCAATTCCAGCCCCCACCACTCTTAATCAGTTGTGTGTTGGATTTGGTTTGTATTTTCTAGGGGGAAAAACACACAAACTACTTTATTTCGTAACAAAAATATTTTATTAACAAAAATGTAAAAAATTAAAACTGGAAACAGTCCAGAATAAAGGGCTGGTCAGCAGCAGGATCAACCCCCGCCAGCTGCTCAAAAAGCTGGATGCGGTCACTGCACCACTCCAGCGCCGATAGTGCCATTGGCAAAGTGATGTCCTGGACCCCTAGGGAGAAAAAGAGACAAGATAATTACCTTCAGGCCAAATGCTGAAACAGAGGATTGACAAAACCAATACATCAAAAACTAGGCACTGGAGTATATTTGCCCTGTTTCATCTACATTCTTGCTCAACATTGATAGATTGCTGGTCTACATAGTTACACTCAAATGCTTAATCCACAAACATGTTTGGGGCAGGTGTAATGTGAATTCCTTGGCCAATAGGGATGAGCTTCGAGTTCGAGACGAGGCTAAGTTCGACTCGAACATCGCTCGTTTGATCGTTCTTTCGAAGGACGAACAAATGTGCTTCTTCACGGGAAACTTGAGTTTCACATAATGCACGTGCAGCGCATTATGTGATTGTCCAAAGCATGCACCCTGACCTCATGCTTTGGCCAACCAAATGATCTCTGCCATGATTGGACTAAAGGGAGGCTTGCCTTTAGCCAAGCATGGCTCAGGGGCCAAGTACACGCCCCACACTACATAAAGGTTGCTCGTGCAGCTGCAGCATGTAGTGTCATTGTGCGGCGATCAGGCAGGGACAGGCACGCGATTCAGGCAGAGAGAGAGTCGTTTTTTTTTGGAGTCAGCAGGGGCGTACCTAGAGCATTTGGCACCCGGGGCGGATCCTATATCTGGCACCCCCCCCCCCCCACCGGCGTGCAGGCGACGAACCGCACATTGACCCGGCGACCAGGCCCCTCCTCCTCTGCAAAAACGGCGCCGATTGACTTGAGGCGCCAGACAGAAATACATGTAACTTGCAGTGGCATACTTACTGTGTGCTACTGCCAGTGGTGTCACTAGGGTTGGTGTCACCTGGTGCAGTAAACCATGGTGTCGCTCCCCCCCAAAAAATTATTTTCCTGTTTTCTGAAAGCGCGCCAAAGATGCAGCATGCAAGACTTTTGGTGCACTTTCAGAAAATGCAGAAAAAAAATCTATAGGACTGCAGTAATAACTGCGAGTAAAATGTAGGAAGACCCCCTTTACATTACACAGCCCCCGTACCCCTGGACCCCTTTACATTACACAGCCCCCCCCATTGGAACCCTTTACATTACACAGCCCCCGTACCCCTGGACCCCTTTACATTACACAGCCCCCCAATTGGAACCCTTTATATTACACAGCCCCCGTACCCCTGGACCCCTTTACATTACACAGCCCCCCATTGGAACCCTTTACATTACACAGCCCCCGTACCCCTGGACCCCTTTACATTACACAGCCCCCCCATTGGAACCCTTTACATTACACAGCCCCGTACCCCTGGACCCCTTTACATTACACAGCCCCCCCCATTGGAACCCTTTACATTACACAGCCCCCCCATTGGAACCCTTTACAGTACACAGCCCCCATACCCCTGGACCCCTTTACATTACACAGCCCCCCCATTGGAACCCTTTACATTACACAGCCCCCCCCATTGGAAGCCTTTACATTACACAGCCCACACCCCCCTCATGGAAACCTTTATGTTACACAGCTCCCGCCCCCCATAGAACCTTTTCCATTATACAGCCCCCGTCCCCCAATAGAACCCCTTACATTACACAGCCCCCATGGAACCCTTCACATTACACAGCCCCTGCCCCCCAAAAGAACCCCTTAAATTACACAGTTTCCGCACCCCCCCAATAGAACCCTTTACATGACATAGCCCTCCCCCCCCCCTCAATAGAACCCTTTAAATTATACAGCCCCCCAATAGAACCCCTTAACAATACAAAGCCCCTGCCAATAGAACCCCTTTACAATACAAACCCCCCAATAGAACCCCTCTACAATGCAAACCCCCAATAGAACCCCTTTACATAAAAACACCCCCAATAGTACCCCTTTACAATGCAGACCCCCCAATAGAACCTCTTTACAATACAAACCCCCTAATAGTACCCCTTTACAATACAAACCCCCCCAATAGAACCCTTTACAATACAAACCCCCCCATAGAACCCCTCTAAAATGCAGACCCCCCCAATAAAACCCCTTTACAATGCAGACCCCCCCAATAAAACCCCTCTACAATGCAGACCCCCCCCCAATAAAACCCCTCTACAATGCAGACCCCCCCCCCCAATAAAACCCCTCTACAATGCAGACACACCCCCCCCCAATAAAACCCCTCTACAATGCAGACACACCCCCCCCCCCAATAAAATCCCTCTACAATGCAGACCCCCCCCAATAAAACCCCTCTACAATGCAGACACACCCCCCCAATAAAACCCCTCTACAATGCAGACCCCCTCCCCCCCCTCGCCCCCTTACCTTATGAGGAGGAGAGCAGAGAGGGAGGAACTGTTCAAAGCAGAGAATGGGAGAGAGGCTCACGAGCCCTGCATACACAGCGGTCAGCGGGAAATGCCGAAGTTTACAGTGCTGGTTAATGAGCCGGTGATTGGTTGCTAGGCGGTCCTAGCAACCAATCGCCTTCTCATTATCTAGCAGAGTCAACTTCGGCATTTCCCGCAGTGTATGCAGGGCTCGTGAGCGAAGTGAGTCTCTCTCCCATTCTCAGCTATACAGCTTCTCCTCCTCTGCGCTCCTGTATAAGCGAGCGGCGGAGGCAGTCCGGCGGCCGGCCCCGGGTGTCACCCTGGTGCTCGCTGACAGTGACACCCCCCTAATGTGTGGCACCCGGGGCGGACCGCCCCCCCGCCCCCCCCTATTGGTACGCCACTGGGAGTCAGACAGTGCGGAGAGACATTTCTAGCAGTGTAGGGAGGGCTCCTGTGTGAGGTAGGGATAGATTGATTTATTTACATCATATCATACAGTAAAGCGCCAGTGAGTAAATAGCAGTCTAGAGAGGGCCAAGGTTTCTGTGTGAGGTAGGGATAGATTGATTTCTTTACATCAGATACCAGTACCAGTATTGTTCATCGGTCAGTTTCTGCAACATTCTAAAATCTTTATAGCAGGGCTCAAAATTTCAAGTCCTGAGCTACTAGCCAGGCCTTAAGAGTTACTCGCCATCAGTTGCCCCACCCAACCTTACCCTGTCCCGCCTATTGTTACACCCCTAAACACGCCCTCTTAAATTATCTCATTAAGTGACACTGTTAAATGTTGTATGCAGAATTAGGTTACAAAAATAAATATTAACAATATTTTATATTTCATTGATTTGACTGTGATAAATAAAATAAGGATATAATACGATTGGCTACTATAGGCATTGTACATATCATTACTGCCTTGTTAAGTTAATATGCGCTACATACAGAGTGCAGGATTGAGAGGTGCCAACGTATACTCCAGAAACGGCTTAAAACATCCCAGTGCCAGGTTCCAAAAGGGCCATTTTGAAACCTGGCACTGGGATGTTTTAAGCCGTTCACAATACCTATTGACTTTTTTATGTTTAAATACAGTATTTCATGTTTTTTTTCACTATTGTCACACATGCGCGGTCACTTTATTTGTTTACAATAAAATTTAGATCCACATGTGTGCTATAGTCAAAATTTGCGCATAACTATTGGGACATCATGCATTTTCCGAAAAAAAGAAAATCTTTTTTGTCTGTATGAGGGGTTTTAGCGCTGCACACATTGTTGTTTTCTAATTCTATACAGGAGTCTGTTAACCTGCCAGCATGTTTTTGGAGTGTGCGAGGAAACCCAAATAAGCAGGGAGAACATGCAGACAGCATCCTGGACAGGAATTGACCCCAGTGCGATAAGGCAGTAGTACTAAGCCACTGTGTATCATTGCTTAGTGCTATCTGCTCTTTTACTTGTACAATATCCTGTATCCTGTCCTGCCTTTCCCAGAAAGTGGCATACTTTGGACGGTGGCATAAATGTGGGGCCTTCAAAGGTGTCCAAATTGTTCCTGATATAGAGGGCGCCCTCTGCCATCTGGGTCCACTATAAGCCTACAAGTGGCTCTCTGCATACAGTGCCAGAATTTTATATTCAATTATATATTTCAGTTGGAATAGAGCACAATTTAGAGTCTGTTCTGGAAAATAAAATACAATATCTTTGTTTTCTGCATTCAACTCTCTTTACTTGAGGGACTTCTGGTGGTATACTGGATATATTTAATGTGAGGCTCAGATAATTGTGTGCCATCAGCATTCAGTACTGCATATTGAGTTAGTTGTTGTGGTTTTATTTTTAATTGTTCTATAGTGAGTGGAGTTTGCATGTAGGCTGCCTGTTACCCAAAGTCTGCCGACTCTTCTTCCTCCTCCTCGCTGCCCTGGGACGCACATCTTCTCTGCCGCCTCGGATCCGGAATGTCAGTGAGAATCCACGGGGCTGAGCTGGAAACTACACTTCCCAGCGTGGCTCACAGAGCGCTCCATAGAGGTGACTGGGGAGGCGGCTTGTCTAAAGCCGAGCAGACCCGCCCCCCAATCTAGCCAAGCCGAGTGGATCCGCCACAACTGTGCTGGAAACTACACTTCCCAGCGTGCAGCGCGGCTCACAGAGTGCTCCATAGAGGAGACCACGGAGGCGGCTTGTCTAAAGCCGAGCAGACCCGCCCCCCAATCTAGCCAAGCTGAGCGGATCCGCCACAACTGTGCTGGAAACTACACTTCCCAGCGTGCAGCGCGCCTCACAGAGCGCTCCATAGAGGTGACTGGGGAGGCGGCTTGTCTAAAGCCGAGCAGACCCGCCCCCCAATCTAGCCAAGCCGAGCGGATCCGCCACAACTGTGCTGGAAACTACACTTCCCAGCATGCAGTGCGGCTCACAGAGCGCTCCATAGAGATGACTGGGGAGTCGGCTCATGCGGCTTGTGTAAGGCCGAGCGGATCCGCCACCACCTAAGCCAAGCTGAAACAGTCACCCTCAAATGCGAGCAGGCGAGTGGAAATTTTGAGGGCTGGCCTAGGCCATCTTTTTGTAGTGCAATAATTATTTTTTATAGATCCTCATAGAGTTCTTTGCCATGAGGTGCCATGTGGAACTTCCAGGGACCAGTATGAGAGAGTGAGAGCGATAACGCCAAATTTAAACCCCCCCCCCCCCCCACACACACACACACTATTCACACCGGATACCTTGTAACACTAACAAGTCACATGACACCGGGGAGGGAAAATGGCTAATTGGGCCCAATTTGAACATTTTTACTTAGGGGTGTACTCACTTTTGTTGCCAGCAGTTTAGACATTAATGGCTGTGTGTTGAGTTATTTTGAGGGGACAGCAAATTTACACTGTTATACAAGCTGTAAACTCACTACTTTACATTATAGCAAAGTGTAATTTCTTCAGTGTTGTCACATAAAAAGATATAACAAAATATTTACAAAAATGTGAGAGGTGTACTCACTTTTGTGAGATACTGTATATATATATATAAATACATAATAATTATTTGTATATTACTTTCTTACGGTAATTAACCACTTGCCACCCAGGCCAATTCTGACACTTCTCTCCTACATATAAAAAATCATCATGTTTTTGGTAGAAAATTACTCAAAACTCCCAAACATTATATGTTTTTTTGGCAAACACTAGGAAATAAAACTGTGGTCGTTGCAATTTTTTATGTCACACTGTATTTGCGCAGCAATTTTTCAAATGCTGTTTTTTTTTTTAAACTATGCCATGAATGAAAAAAAAAAAACCTCTATGTTACATGTTAACCACTTGCCGCCCGCCCGCCGTCAATTGACGGCGGAGCGGTGCGACCATTGTTCTGGGAAGACGTCATATGACGTGATCCCAGAAAAGCAGGGCAGGCGCACGATCGTGTGCGCGCCGCCCTGCACTGCCGGTGTCGGGGTGTCCCCGGGACACCCCCCGTCACCGGTAGGGGGGGAAACAGCCAATGGGCATGGCTGTTTCCCACGTCATTGGAACACAGCCGATCACAATACAGGAGCCCGGAAGATGACCGCGCATGCGCGAACGGGAGCGCGCAGCGCGGTCATGTCGGTGGCGCTGTGTTCCGTAGGAACACAGCTGTCACCGGCAGTAGTAAACAGTCACTGACAGTGACTGTTTACTAAGTGATCGGCTGTGAATCCATTCACAGCCGATCACAAAATGTAAACAAAGAGCAGTAACTCACTGTTACTAGCTCTTCTCCCCTCACACAGTTTCCAGTGTGAGGAGAGCAGAGCTAGAAATAGTGAGTTACTGCTCTGTGTACCTGTCAAATGTAAAATCACACCAATAAAGGTCCCCACACAGTCCTCAGCCCCCCCCCCCCTAATTGCTACTGTCACCCAACAGTCACCTCATTAGTGCCCAGAAATTGACACCCATAAGGCTACGTTCACATGTGAGCGTAGCAATCGCGGGCAGAATCACCGCGATTCTGCCCGCGATCTGGAAATCATTGCAAATTGCGGGACACCTGCGCGTTGCCCGTGATTTGCAATAGCACCCCAAACGATGTGCGATGCCGCGATTTCCACCTGCCGAATCGCGGTAACATCGCGCAAACAACGCATGACGCCCAAAAAAGGTACAAGAGCTTCTTTGGGGCGTCATGCGTTGTTTGCGTGATGTTACCTCGATTCGGCAGGCGGAAATCGCAGCAACATCGCACAGCGTTTGGGGTGCTATTGCAAATCACGGGCAACGCACAGGCGTCCCGCGATTTGCAATGATTTCTGGATCGCGGGCAGAATCGCAGTGATTCTGCCCATGATCGCTACGCTCACATGTGGACATAGCCTAAAGTTCACCGGTCACCAGAGACTGCCATCAGTACCGCCATGCACCATCGCCCGTCACCTGTCACCCATCAGTGACCATCGCCCGTCACCTGTCACCCATCAGTGACCATCGCCCGTCACCTGTCACCCCATCAATCACCGTCACCTGTCACCCCATCGGTCATCGTCATCTGTCACCCTATCAATCATCGTCACTTGTCACCCCATCAGTGATCGTCACTTGTCACCCCATCAATCATCGTCACTTGTCACCCCGTCAGTGATTTTCATCTGTCACCCCATCAATCATCGTCACTTGTCACCTCATCAATCATCGTCACCTGTCACCTCATCAATCATCGTCACCTGTCACCCCATCAGTCATCGTCACCTGTCACCCCATCAGTCATCGTCACCTGTCACCCCATCAGTCATTGTCACCTGTCACCCCATCAGTCATCGTCACCTGTCACCCCATCAGTCATCGTCACCTGTTTGCCATATACATGCAATCACTTACCGACCGCCTAACGACTATATGCGTCAGCCATTAAAAACTAAATACTGGGGTTATGGCAGCAGATAGCTGCCATAACCCCGGTATTTTTTGAAACGGCGGGCGGTCGGCTTTCAGATAAGGGTGGTCCCAGTGGCGGATTCGCCGCGGAATTACCCTTACGGTGCAGGGGAAGAGGTGCCCCTCCTGCCGCGTCCCAGACGTTTTCCCAGCTTACTGGACCCGCCGGCAGCAGGGAAAACTATCCGGTCCCGGATCCTCAGAGACAGGAAGTCGAGTGAGGGCAAGATGGCCCTCACTCGACTCTATGGTCTTGGAGGACCGGAGCTACGTCAAAAGACGTTGCCTAGCAACCGGTTTAAAGGGACACTTTTTTTTTTTTTTCTTTCCTTTTTCAACAATTTTTTTTTTTTTTTCTTTTTTAGTGTAGTTGTGAGGTGTGAGCTCTTTTTGACCCCAGATCTCACAATAAAGAGGACCTGTCATGCCTATTTCTATTACAAGGGATGTTTACATTCCTTGTAATAGGAATAAAAATGATCAAAACATTTTTTTTTTTAAACTATGTAAAAATAAAAAAATAATAAATAAAATAAATAGGAAAAAAAAAATTAAAGCGCCCTGTCCCCGTTAGCTCGCGCGCAGAAGCAAACGCATACGCAAGTCCCGCCCACATATGTAAACAGTGTTCAAACCATACATGTGAGGTATCTCCACGATCGTTAGAGCGAGAGCAATAATTTGAGCCCTAGACCTCCTCTGTAACTCTAAGCTGGTAACCTGCAGAAATTTTTAAAATGTTGCCTATGGGGATTTTTAAGTACCAATGTTTGGCGCCATTCTGTGAGCATGCGCAATTTTGAAGCATGACATGTTGGGTATCTAATTACTCGGCGTAACATTATCTTTCACATTATGGAAAAAAATTGGGCTAAATTTACTGTTTTCTTATTTTTTAGTTCAAAAAAGTGATTTTTTTTCAAAAAAATTGCATTTGGAAGACTGCTGCGCAAATATGGTGTGATAAAAAATATTGCAACAATCTCCATTTTATTCTCTAGGGTCTCTGCTAAAAAAAAATATATAATGTTTGGGGGTTCTAAGTAGGATTCTAGCAAAAAAAAATGATTTTAGCTTGTAAACACCAAGGGCCTGATTCATAGTACGGAGAATTGGCGTTTCGGCTGGATTTTGCGAACCGGTGAATTTTTAAGTCTGAAATTGGTATTCAAAGAACGGCGGGCGGAAAATAAAGCCAACTGTGAGATTCATTAAGATCAACTAATGTCAGGACTGGACTTAAAAACAGTCCAGGTAAAAGGTGGACTCATTTTTTCAAAATCACAAAATATGGCAGGAAAAAAATAAAAAATGTGTGGGAAAGATGTGTTATATGATTTTGAGCTAAACTGCTTTTAAACTGTGTGAAAATGTTAAGTAGAAAAAAAGATATTAATAAAAGTGTAAATTGCAAAAATAGCTCCAGAGTCAATTTCTGGCTCATGTGAGCATGCTCCAAACCAAAAACTAGGCTGAAAATAACGTTTTTGAAAACGTTAGTGGGAGTTTTATTGAATTTGCGGCAAATACCGCCGCAAATTCGCGGTAAAACGGCGCTATTCCGGCGCTAATAAAAATTTTTTTTTTTTTTTTTTAATTTTTTTTTTTTTTTTTTGCACATATCTATGTATGTCTATATATATATATGAATCACAAAAATAAATATATATCTATATATATATATATAGATATATATGTGTGTGTGTGTATGTGTATATATATATATGTATATATATATATATATATAGATACCCAAAAAATAATTATATGTGTATGTATATATATATATATATATATATATATATATATGTTTTTTATTTATTGATTTGCCTATGTGTATGTATGTATGTATATATATATATATATATATATATGAAAAGGAACACTAACACGGCTCCTCCCCAAAAATTAAACATTGTATATGTGTGAAATTAATATATTTTTGGGTTGGTTAGATATAGAAAGTAACAATAATATATGTTTTTTTGCATATGTATATATATATATATGTATATATATATATATATATATATATATATATATGCAAAAAACAATATATTATTGTTACTTCCTATATCTAACCAACCCCAAAAATATATTAATTTCACACATATACAATGTTTCATTTTTGGGGAGAAGCCGTATTAGTGTTGCTTGTCATATATAACAACATACAGTTGTAGGTAGTTCAGGGATTCGAACACCCAAATACACTGTTGCAAGGCAGCGGTGCTAACCACTTAACTACCTAAAGCTAATGACGTTTTTTTCAAAGCATGTGTGATTTGTACTTTAAAAAAAAACAATGATATATATATATATATATATATATATTCTATTTAGACCCAATTCAAGCTCAAATAATTTTTATTTATTAAAATTTTTTGATGGACTAATTTAATCAAACTATATTAATTTTTAGAGCCCATTCACATTAGCGCGACTTGTCAGGCGACTTGTCAGCCTGACAAGTCGCGGTATGTCACGGTCCATTGAGTAGTACAGGACCCGTTCTAATAGGAGCGACACAAGTCACTCCGACTTAGAAAAAGGGTCCTGTACTACTTTGGGGCGACCTCGGAGCGACTTGCATAAACTTCCAGTATGTGAAGTCTCTGCAAGTCGCGGTGCACAGCGGTGCACGCGACTTCACAGGTCACCCCCCGAAGTCGTGTCGCCTCAATGTGAATGGGCTCTTAAGGTGCCAGTGCATGTATGCTTGGTATAAAGATAACAAGAAACAAAAAAAAAAAAAAAAACCTCAGAGACCACAATTCCCAAATAATTAACCTAGTTTAGTAAAACTGTATATAATCAACAAATTTTTAAAAATAATCCTGCATGCTGGAAATTATATATAGGTGTTTAAAACATTTATTTCTGTGAAAAATTAGTATTTTAAACTTAAATTGATAGGCTAAGAAACTATCAGTGGCATATATTATGAAATAAATGTAACAAAGTGATTATGTTTGTGTAAATTGTGTTTTGCAAAAATGTTGCAAATATGTATTGAGCTTGAGCTTGATTAAATAAACTGACCAAAATATCCAAGTGGTTAACACAGCTGCCTTGCAACAATGTATTTGGGTGTTCAAATCCCTGAACTACCTACAACTGTCTGTTGTTATATATGACAAGCAACGCCCCAAAAATAAAACATTGTATATGTGTGAAATTATTATTTCCTGACAGACTCCATGGCAGCATACGTTTGGGTAGTCCCGCCTCCACTCCTACCCTATAGGACCCCACTCCCATAAATCTTTGCTCCCTTTCAGCATCCGTGTTCTTTTTTTGTCCTCCTCCATGCACCTGTTTGGTGCTGAATCCCTACGAATATGGTCGTTTTATATGACGCAGGGTCGTTTGGAGTCGGCGGGACCTGTTTTCCCAATAAGCCCTTGCTGCTGTGGGGTGTGGGATGGGCAAGTTGAAGAGGAGCCAAGAAGTGCCTGACAAAGCGGGTTGGTAATGGCATGGCCGATGACCCCGCTGTGGTGGGTGGCCTCATTGTATTGCCCCAACGCTGGAATTGTTGTCCTGGTCTATGGCTCTAAGGTGTCCCTGGTGTCTAGTGCGGCTGGAGGGGTAAGTGTTTTCTTTATCCCTTTTTTATTTTTTCATACCTGGTGGTCTAGCGACTGCCTGGTGGTCTAGTGTACGGCTCCTCGCTTGTTCACAGTCTTCCTGGTGGTCCGGGAGGCTCTGTGGACACCGCGGAACGCTATGCGTTCCATCTCCGGCGTCCTCGGTCGCTCTGCGCATGCGCGCCGACTGACTGAGAGCGAGGCCTGGTTCGCGCATGCGCAGTAGCGGCGAGTGCCGATACTCGCGCATGCGCAGTGCGCCGCGACCGTGACGTCACGGCCGGCGCCAAATTTAAACAGCTGTCAGTTCCACAGTCTGTGGAACTGACTATATTTCAGGCTGCTGATCTCAGGCTGCAAGTGTTGAATCCCCAAGCGACCTCCACAGCCTGTAGCTGTTCCCAAGAGCTGACGCTCTAGTCCTCAGGTATGTGGGGTTTCTTTTGGGGGTTTCCTTTATAAGGTCGTCATGTCAGCCCTTTCTAGTATACTTATGTGCATTGTTTATTCCAGTGGTTCCTTGCTTTATGGACCCGTCACCGCTCCCCTGTGACCAGCCCTCTCTTAGGTGAGTGCAGGGCTGCATGAAAGGGGGGAGCAGGATGTACCGATGGGCGCATTACTGTATTGCCTTATGTGTTTTATTTTTGCAGCTCCTCTTCTAGGACGGAACAACCGCAGGGCACGCGGGAGGATCGCCATGCTAATCCGCAGCATCACCGCTCCTCCTCCAAACATGGCTCATCCAAGTCCAGATACCGTAGTAGAGACCGGTCACCTCCCAGGTCTTCACGCCAATCCAGCGAGACTAAGTGCTGGGGCTGTGGTATCCGTTTACTGGACGGTGGATCACTATGCGACTCCTGTTATTCCCGAGCATCGAATGAAAGGGGAAGATCTGACCAACAACTTGAGTCTATGGTCAAACGCATAGTCAAGAATTCGCTGGCTGATTTTAATAGACGTCAATCTCCAGCGCCAGAGCCATCGGTATCTCCAGTTAGAGAGACCACTAGCGGAAGAGCCCTCGAATCCTCTGAACCTAGCCATCCCTCGGTATTCGAGTCTGATAGCGATTCGGATCAGGATGAACCAAGTTTAGGATTCTCTTTCAATTTGGTTCCACCTTTAGTAAAGGCCGTCAGAGAAACTTTAAACTGGGAAGATCCAGTAGTCTCGGCTCCAAAGCAGAGGAAACTCTTTAAACAGCTGAGCAAGGAGCGGCTGAATTTCCCGTTTATTCCTGAATTAGGAGAAATTATAACGGAAGAATGGAGTAAGGTGGAGAAAAAGAATTCTATGATCTCAAAATTGGCCAAGCTCTATCCATTCAAGGAAGAGGAAGTCAGACATCTGGAAACTCCTCCTCTGGTAGATGCGGCTGTCATGAGACTAGTGAAGCATGTAACTTTACCTCTTGAGGATACTGTTTCCTTCAAAGACCCGCTTGACAGGAAAATCGACACGGATTTGAAGCGTGTCTATCTTTCGGTGGGTGCTGCCTGTAAACCAGTTTTGGCCCTGGCTTCTCTGTCCAAAGCCATGGAAGTGTGGGTGGACAACGTGGATGATTCCCTCAGAAGCTTCTCCGAGGATGCAGCTAAGAATTCTCCTATCCAGGAGTTGAAACTGGCCTCAGCTTTTCTGGGGGAGGCGTCTATTGATGTTATTCGCCTGTTAGCCCGGGGAATGCTATCATCCGTTACGGCGAAGCGTGCACTTTGGTTGCGCCCTTGGTTGGCTGATCCTGCTTCTAAGCAGGTGTGGTGCCGTATTCCCTTTGAGGGTTCGTCCCTCTTTGGGAATAAGTTAGATAGCGCCATTTCCAAGGCTACTGGCGGTAAGTCGGGCTTTCTCCCCCAGGATAGGCGTCTTCTGGGTCAAAAGAGGCCACCTCTTAGAAGACAAAATTCTGATCGTGCCAGGGAGGCACGCAGTTATAGGCCAGGGAGGGAGTTTGGAAGAAACTGGAAATCCAGGCAGTCTTCCTTTCGGAAAGGCCCCAAGACCAATACGTCTGGGGATAGAGACACGACGAAGTCCTTTTGAGATTGGGCCCGCTCAGGCCGGTCGGGTGGGAGGTCGTCTCCTTCACTTTCGGCGGGTCTGGGCGGCCTCAATCCGGGATACTTGGGTCGTCAACACGGTCTCTGCAGGTCATTCTTGGACCTTCACCAGTATTCCCGGAGACAGATTTTTTCCTACCTCCCTTCCTCGGTCAGGCGACAAAAGAGAGATTCTCTTGTCCTACGTAGACTCGCTAGTCACTCAAGGAGCAGTGGTTCCAGTGCCAGAGTCCGAAAGAAGACTCGGAGTGTACTCTCCTCTGTTCATGGTGCGCAAGAAGAGCGGCGCCTGGAGACCAGTGATAGATCTGACGCATCTGAATCGCTTCATCAAAGGCGAAAAATTCAAGATGGAGACTCTATTCTCCATTCAGCAAGCCATTCAACCAGGAGATTGGATGGTCTCGGTAGACCTGAAGGATGCATACTTCCACGTACCAGTGTCAACAGAGTTTCAACGATATCTGAGATTCTCGGTCGGCCAACGTCATCTACAATTTGTATGTCTCCCCTTCGGGCTTTCCACGTCGCCTCGTACCTTTTCGAAGGTCTTATTAGCGGTGGTAGCCTTGATAAGACTGAGAGAGGTCCGTCTTTATCACTACCTGGACGACCTCCTTCTTCTGGCCCAAGACAAGTCTGTCATCCTGGAACATCTAGCTCTGGTCATCTCGTCTCTAGAGAGGTTTGGCTGGATCCTGAACAGGGAGAAGAGCCATCTGATTCCCACTCAGTCCCTGGTCTTTTTGGGTGCGCTGTTCAACACCAAGAACAGTACCATCTCTCTGCCAGAAGAAAAGATTCCGGTAATCAGGGACAGAGTGTCTCTAGCTTTGTCAGCATCCCGTCTCACAGCAAAACAATGCCTAAGGGTAATTGGCACCATGGTGTCGGCAGCCCCTATGGTGAAGTGGGCTCTCTGGAGGATGAGACCTTTTCAGAGGGGTTTCCTTCAGCAGTGGAACGGAGTCAGCAATTCCCAACGAATTGTGATAACCACAACAATGAAGAGTTGGCTTCCGTGGTGGCTACAGCTGAAGAATTTGAGCAATTGTCACTCCATAACCCCCATATCTTGGGTGATAGTGACATCAGACGCCAGCAACACCGGATGGGGCGGTCATTGCGGAACAGAGATGGCACAAGGGAAATGGGACTTTCGGTCTCGCCAGACAGTGTCCAACATCTTGGAACTACGAGCGGCCTTTCAAGTGCTACTAGCCTTCAGCCACCTCATTCGGGGCACCTCAGTCATGCTGAGGTTAGACAACACGACTGCAGTAGCCTATGTGAGGAAACAAGGTGGAACTCGCAGTGCATCCCTGCTTCGGGAAGTAGAGCCAATAATGACCTGGGCTCAGGAAAACCTGGTCAATCTGTCGGCAGTTTACATACCAGGGGCTCAGAACACTCAAGCAGATTTCCTCTCGAGAACACAACTCAGCAACAACGAGTGGTCTCTCCACGAGGATGTCTTCAGCTGGATCCTGTCCTTGGAGTTCATCCCAGAGGTGGATCTATTTGCCTCCTTCAACAACAGGAAGTTGCAGAAGTTTTACTCGAGGGACAGAGATCCCAGAGCATTCGGGGTGGATGCCCTGACAGATTGCTGGAGGTTTCACAAGGCCTATGCCTTTCCCCCAGTACCAATCATCTTTCAATTCCTGCGGAGAGTACAGATGGAATTAGTCAAAGTGGTTGCAGTAATCCCGTTCTGGCCCAACAGACCGTGGTTTCCCCTACTGTTTCAACTGAGCTACCGCGACCCAGTCCCTCTTCCTCTCAGGACGGATCTGCTGTCCCAGGGCTCCATCCTTCACCCATGCCCAGCCCGTCTGCACCTTCGGGTCTGGTTTTTGAAAGGGGAAGGCTGGAAGCGTTAGGATGTCCGGAAGTAGCCATACCAACGCTTTTGAGTGCTAGAAGACAAAGCACGAATAAGACCTATGAAAGGATTTGGGCTAGGTTCACTTCTTTCCTAGAGTCCAAAGGAAAGTCCTGGTCATCTCCTTCCGTGCAGAATATTCTATCTTTTCTCCAGTCAGGTTTGGAATTACCTCTTTCAGTGAGCGCCTTACGAGTCCAAGTCTCAGCCATATCCGCTTTCACAGGCATTTCCTGGGCTACACATCCTTTGATCAGGCAATTCTTCAAAGGGGCAGTAAGGCTAAGGCCACAGAAAAAGTTGAGATTCCCCAAGTGGGACATGCCTTTGGTCCTGGATTTCTTATCCTCAGTTGGCTCAAGTCTTGAAGATCCTATATCTATAAAACATCTCACCCTCAAGACGGTCTTTCTGGTGGCCATCACATCTGCAAAAAGGGTGTCAGAGATCCAAAGTCTGGGAAGTAAAGAACCCTTTCTGACCTTTTTCCCGGACAGAGTTGTCCTCATTCCAATGCTGGGAGCAAGGCCTAAAGTCACGTCGGTTTTCCATGAGAACCAAGAAATTGTTCTCCCGACTTTCAATTCATCGGCCGAACCTCCGGAAGTCCATCCTCTGGATGTGGGCAACACGCTCAGACAGTACTTGGAAGCTACAGCCTCTTTCCGGAAGACAGATTATCTCTTTATCCTATTGTCTGGGAAGAACAAAGGTATGCGTGCCTCTTCAAGATCAGTTGCCTCCTGGATAGTAGAGGCGATTCAGTGGGCTTATAGAGAGAAGGGCTTGGTTCCTCCAAAAGCGGTGACTGCACATTCTACGCGTGGTGTCGCTACTTCATGGGCAGCTTCAAGACACGTCGCTCCGGATGTGGTCTGCAGAGCAGCGTCTTGGTCATCCATTCACACATTTATGTCACATTATTGTGTTGAGCCGGCGGCTCTTTCTTCTGTTGGTTTTGGTACTCAAGTGTTATCTGTTGCAGGTGTTAATTAAAATTGTCAGCATCTGCCCACCCAATTGTGTTTTGGCGAGTTATTTCCCAAACGTATGCTGCCATGGAGTCTGTCAGGAAAACGGAAAATTTATATCAAATACTTACCGTAATTTTCCTTTCCTGATGGACTCCATGGCAGCAGGAGTCCCCTCCCAGTTCCTGAGTAGGCTAGTTACAGAACACGGATGCTGAAAGGGAGCAAAGATTTATGGGAGTGGGGTCCTATAGGGTAGGAGTGGAGGCGGGACTACCCAAACGTATGCTGCCATGGAGTCCATCAGGAAAGGAAAATTACGGTAAGTATTTGATATAAATTTTCCGTTATTTGTTGAGTGGGGGGCCATATTACTGTTGCTTCCTATATAGAGCCACATTACACTCTGAAAAATAGCAGTGTTTGAGCTTGCAAATCTGAGAATTTGCAAATTGATTGAACATATGCAGTGCAACCCCAGAACTCAGAATTCAACAACCCAAAAAAAGATATGTAGATATATATATAAAAAAATGACTACATCAAGTCAACACACATAGGAAATGCTTTCAGTAATCTCAGAATGAGCACAAAGTGGCTTTTTCATTTAGACTAATGGGCCATACACACTATAAGATTTTCTGAAGATTTTTTCCTTTAGATTTACCAAAACCAGATAATATGAGGTCAAACCTAAACACTTTCAATTTGTATGCAATCTGGCAGGCCCTTGCACTACATAGAAAAGGTAAATCTGAAGGAAAAAGTCTTCAGAAAACCTTATAGTGTGTATGGCCATACATGATCCAATTTTCTTACAATTTTCTGTCCAATTTTCTTGAAATTTACCTTCAAGTATGTAGTACAAAGGCCTGCCTAATTGGATAAGTGAAAGTGTTGTTTAGCTTTGACATCACATTATGTGGTTTGTGGTTAATCTATCAGAAAATTGTACAACAAAAATTGAACATGTATGGCCATACACACTATAAGATTTTCCGTAGACTTTTTCCTTCAGATTTACCTTTTCTATGTAGTGCAAGGGCCTGCCAGATTGCATACAAATTGAAAGTGTTTAGGTTTGACCTCATATTATCTGGTTTTGGTAAATCTAAAGGAAAAAGTCTTCAGAAAATCTTAAGCCCCGTACACACATACTGATCGTCGGCCGAA